>NC_081774.1:7369357-7969357 GCF_963082965.1 Carassius carassius | reverse complement strand
TCTGAAACAAATTACACTATTAACTTCTAACTAGCACAATATTAACTTCAAATTCAGTTAGAAAATGCAGTTATCCACAGATTTTTTTTAAAGCAGAATTTGTGACTTTTTGATATACTGTGGGGAAACAACAAAAAGGTGGTCATAAAATGATCTAAACTGGAAACTCTGGTCACCTGCATACAAACACACTACCCGCCAGGCCAGTGTATGCCACTTCAGTAATGGACTGTATGAGCTTTGCTGAGTCCTGTAGACATTTTTGTCCCACATGTCATAGACCCCCATAAAAGAAGCTTACTATCATTCCTCTCAATTAAAAATTAATTGAGCACATTAGCACAGAAAAGCTGGGTGAGGAGGTACAGAGTCAGCGAAAATGTGACCCAGCTAAACATGAGATGCTGAGTCTCTCACAGACTCAGGGAATTAACTATATGGTCTGCTCAATTATTCGTACCCTCCTGCCATACACTGGAGTAACATACAAATGCATTTGACATGCATCAACCCCCTTTTTATGGGAATAACTAGACTGGAAAGCATCGATAATGACTCATAACATACTAGAAAATTACACTACTCAGGGCTTTGTTGCAAAATGAAAAGAAAATTAATCCCCTTTATAATTGGCTGCCAAGAGATTAAGGCAATATTTACTTATGGGCTACATATCAGTGAAGCTTTAGCACATGTCTCTGAGCTTTGTTTGACACTCTTTCTGTTATCTACTACCTGTAATTCGATTGGGGGCGCTTGTATGAAGACCTCCACAAGGGAATGTTTGGAGCAATTACATAATCATAATTTATATGTGGCCTCAGTGTCCTTTCATTACTCAGCTGACTTAACAGACGAGGACCCCTTAGATATGTTCACTGACCTGAAATTAGCTTTAAGCATGGTACATCTCTGACTGTGAATGCATTATTCTAGATCATTTTGACTTTAAGATCCAATGACAAAATTTAATTCAGGCATAAAATACGCTCGCTAAGGCAGAATTTGCATTTTATTTTTATATGTAAATATTTTTATATGTATTTATTTGTATATGTATTATTTATAATATGTATGACTGCTAACAAAATATGATGCAGAGCAACAACTCCACATATGCAGTTATGCCCTAAAATTCAAGATATTGGGGAAAAATGCCCCTGTATGGGCTTTTGTCTATATGATTAGCAATATCACACAAGTAGCGAGAGCAATGTCACAGGAGTGCTGTTTTTGTCACAAAGAACATGTGCAGATGTGATTTTATACAGTACAACAGTTCAGTAATTAAGAAGTTAATATTGTGCAAAATTTAAACACAATATTGTGGGTCTTGTTCAATTTTGCCAATGAAAATATTGCCAACACAGAACTGTTTTGCATCTGTGAGCAACACAGCAATGTTTAGTTTCTGAATGAATCCACGTTTTGAACAAATCCTGTGAATCAATGATTTAAAAGCCCATTCATGGAGAGAGCTGTTTACTTAATTCCTGAATAAATCAGCCATTTGAACGAATCGACTCATAGGCCATGTTCACACAGCAGCAGAATATGGTTGTCAGTCCTGTTTCTAAGTCTGTAATAGTGTTATGTTCACACACAGTTCAGTTATTAACAGGCGTTACAATCGCATTCTGTAATCGAACTTGCCTGTAAATTTTCAGGACTCACAATGCATTGTTGAAACACACGCACTGTGTGAACGGAACAGGACTGGAGAACTAGTTGTCATACAGTGCGAGTCATACAGTCCGAGTGAGAGAGCCGCTCTGCCACACAAACGTTCGTCTACCGTGTGTTACGTGTTTTCATGTGCGTTTTCGGTACATTGACAGAGATATGTGCTGCGTGTCATCTGAACATTTTAGATCACGTCAGTTATCCACCTGACCCGGTGTTTTGTACGCGAATCAAATGTTTCGCTTTACAACCAAATTTTTCAATTGCTGTCGGTTAATGAAGATTTGATGAAAGAACTCGCGGCTCGATTGGACTCTTGTTCTGTCAGAAAGTGATAAGACTTTCAGTTTTATGCACGTTGCCATCTTTGATTTTACTTTGGTTACTTTTGCTATGGTTACTATCATAGGCGTAATTTGCGGGTGGGACATGTCCCCACCACTTTTTGCCAGGTTCAGTATTGTCCATACCACTTTCTTAAAAAAATCATTGAAAAATATCTAGCTGAAGGTATGTATTAAAGGGAAAACAACATCAACAGATCATTCTTCAAAATCTTTGTCATGAAAATTACAGCACAAAGCAAAAACAAATCTTGCATGAAAGTGATTATCAAAGTGGGGCCCACTACAGTCCTCTATATCACAGTTTATTCATTGAGCCATTATAATGCTATCCTGGACCCTGTGAATTTTACTGATGATGCCTGTGCTGTAAGACGTACTCTGCTGATCTATATTTAAACTGCCTTTTAAAGCTGAAATGCCAATAGTGGGAGTATTATTTGCAAACCAGATCTGCACTTTAGCCATTCACAGGTATGGGCACACAAGCAGCTTTTCATCATTGTCCCCTTAATTTAATGCTCATGAATTTCATTTGTTATGTTTGTGCTGTTGAAAACAATGGACTGAATGATGATTGAGAGAATAAGGCACTTTGGCGGTGCCGGGACATCTCAATGGAGCTGCAGTGCACTGAGCTCTCGGTCTGTTTGGCCTGCTGGAGGCTCAGTTGATTATTGGGTCGCTCTTCCAGTTTGGCTCCAAAAATCAGATTTATGGCAATAGAGCACTGAGTGATATTGGCTGATTGTTTAAGAGGTCCTTGTGTGGGACCACCATTTTTGTCGCTCTGCCCATTTATACTGACTGCTGCCAAGAAAGAAATGTATTTTTTTGTGCCAGCTTTGCAAACACACAGGAGATGTAGCTTGCACTGCAGGGATAAAAGCTTCAGATGATTTGACTTGAGCCTAAATCTTAGCAGACAGTCTTCTGTGTGTTCTCCGACACCTCTCTGTGTTCGCAAAAGCACCACTTTCCAGTTTCATGCCCTCAAGATTTTCGCTGTTTTGAATTAAAAATACATGAGTCTGAATATAGTGTGTTACAGCTTACTTTGTCATTCAGCCATGACGAGAGTGCAAGTGGTTGGCGTTGAGCGGTCTGCCAGGAAGAGACGGGCTGATGTGGGGTCACAGACAGGTTCACGCTTGGGTCATCTAGAACTGACATATTTGAAAATACGAGAGGGAAATGCTTACTAGCTTGTAAACTCAAGGTGGTTACCTTGATAACAAAGAAGCAAAATTCATGCTTACGGCTGGTAGGATTACTATGGCAAATAAAGCTTTGAATATTGCCTCGGTATCTCCCTCTGTGCTGCTTTTGGGAATTATCAGGATCAAGAGATAAACAAAATATATTTAGTGGTTGCAGCTGATTCAAAATATATATATGTGTGTGTGTGTGACCCTGGACCACAAAAGCAGTCATAAGGGTACATTTCTCAAAATTGAGATTTATACAAGTGTTTTTTGTTTTTTTGCTAAAAATATACCCCAGGTTTTGTGCTGTAGGGTCACATATTTGAAAATGAGTGAGGTCTGGGGTGGGGTTAAGAACTGAATTATAATAACCCCTATGAATACAACTCATTATATACACTAATCACTTTTCACAAAGAGGCATGTAGACGTTTGTGAAAGCTGTTTTCTCTGTTTTGGAGGGATGAACACTGTTAAATTATACCATAGATATTGCATCACAATGTTTTGATACCTTACAATAGGTTAGGGATGGATAATTGTATCAGTTGTTTATTATTCATGCAACAATACATGATATTACCATTGCAATATAGATAATAATTTTGTCTAATGCTCTTATGAAAGTTTTTAGCATGACTTTATGGAAAATGTAACCAATATACTGAATGAGATAGCATAGACTTCTTCATGGCTGTTGCCATACTGCATTGTTTCTGTAAACTACTTGTTCTACAAATCTGTGTTAAATGCTACCATTTTTGGTGGCGTTGATAACATTTCTTACAGATAATATATATATATATATATATCAAAATACAAGAAGCTCAAATCAAAGCTTAACATTTCTTCAAGCAGTTCTATTTCTCAGCCGGTTTTTTTTATCTAACAATCTATCATGGCATTTAGATGCACCAACATTTATCATAATTTAAAATGAAGAAAGACCGTGCATTTGGTGTGAAGCATTGAGACAGCGTTTAGCGAGAGCTTGAATGAGAAGCATTAAGAATGAATTGCCCTCCTTTAAAACTTTAATTGAAACGGTTTGACACAAAATGACCCCATGATAAACTCTCACATCTGATCAAAGAAACTAGTAAAAGCATTAAACACTGTTGTGGTAGATTAATTTTTACATGCTTTAACTGAATGCACTCCATAAAGATCCCACTTTAGTTGTCGGAAAAGTGAGCAATAATCCTTTATCAAAGACACCTTAAATAATGGGATTACCTTTAGATTTAAATGTGAAAAAATTGGTGGATCATTTCCTACAGAGAGGGTCATTCTCTGAGATATCCGATCAATTTCATCTCCCTCCACTGCATTTATGTATGCGCAGAAACCTCTGAGATTTTGTCTGAGCAGCACCGGATTGTGAGATGTATCACCTGTACAACTGGTTTTCAGATCAGGAACCACATATCGTTGGATCAAACCAGTGTGCACTAAAACTGCATCTGGGCTAAATCAAGCCAAATGTTTTATTGAGCTGTGGCATCCATTATTCATAATGTCATTAACGGCTTGAGCAACTCCACCATAGAGCAGCATACCAATGAACCACATGAGAGAAAGGCAGAGAGAGAGGAATATTAATTCTTGTCTCTCGACTGTTGTAAAAGGTAACTTAAGTCTCATTAATTCTCTTGGCTGATCATTAAGAGGGAACTTTGCTGTGTTGGTTCACAGAAGAGCTGTATAGTGACATGTCGCCATTTTGGATTTTAAACTGGATGCATCTCTGGCACAAGCTGGGAACAAGTCCAAAGGAACTACAAATGAACTAGGATTTCTGATGATACTGAGACATTATACAAGGCAGGACAGACATTTCAAAATGAATGAGAGGAAATGCACTGTGGTAACTGTATAGGAAAGGGAGGCTTTCAATTGTAAGAGCCTGTTTTCTTATTTTCAAAGGTATCGCCCAGTTTTTAACATTTTTAAAGCCAGCTTTAAGTTTAAAACGGACAAAAAGTTGTTTATCAGATTACTTTTCCCCGTTTTGACATTGATTAAATATACAGTAATCTTGACAAACAGTTCTTTCCCAAAAGAAATAGACAGAATATGTACTTATATGTCACTGAAGAGGCTTCATTTAAAAAGGACTTTTTCCAGAACACTGGAATAAGTCCAAAAGGTAAATACAGTGAAATACAAAAGTCCAAAATTGTATTTAAAATCTAATTTGAACTTGGAAATATTCATTCATTGATATGTTGATAAAACAAATGAATAAAATAATTGCATTAATATTGTGCTGTTTTTTTTAATGAATGTATTATCACCGCATCAGGCAGAGAGAGAGAGAGTCTCACAGGACGCCATGGCTGTCAGACGGGGTCGGAGAGCACAGTGGAACAGGCACAGTGTAATCAGCGCTGGTGTGGAGTAATAACAAAAGTGTTTACAAGGAGATGCCCCACTGAGATTCCTTCTCATATCCTGGGCCTCCGCTCAACTCATAAAAACAGAGAAATAAGCACATAAAGATGAAGAGGCTTGAATGCACACACAAATCCACAAACACGTTAGTATTTTTCCACTTCTACACATACTGTAAACATGATACGGAAAATGTAGCTTCCGCTGTAAGCATGAAATACGGCACCTTTCGGAAACATTGGCTGTACTCATAATGTTCCCAGTAAAAATTACAGCAGCAGGTTAGCATGTTCCCAACGGAACCATAAATTTGCAGGTTATCCGAGAGACCTCCCTAGCTGCTCCCTTTTTAAATGAATCATGAGTTTTAGAATGAACATCCATCTTCCTCGTTGGCAGTGAGAAATGACACTGACCAGGGGAAGTTGAGGTCACCCAAGGTCAAAGCCGTGTCAGCCAATGCTGTTCTCTTAAAGCGCCCCAGCCTTTAAAAGTCCCAACTGTAATTTCCCATGAAATATACCCCTTCTGCTACCACGAACAAGTCTATAAAACCCCTTTTAAAAGTCAAGGTCATTTCTTATCAACGGTAAATCCCGGCATAACGTAATGCCTGACTCCACGGCACCTCAATATCGAAACTCTTTATGGAAAATAGTGTGGGTAAGAACTCGTGGGCGGAAGGAAGAGGTTAGATTATTCTGAGATTGATTCCTAATGCTCATTTCTTATTTTGCGGTTTGCGGCCCCCTTTTGCCAATCAATCTGAGCCGTGTCAGCAGGAGGTTAAAGCAGCTAATCTGGGAGGATGTAAACAGACACTCACATTTCAGTAGGCCATCTTTTACACTAAGATGAGTATAGACAGAAGGTGGAATAGACAGAAGACGATAGGCAAATGACTTTTCCAAACGTGACATGTTGATCATGTATGGTTTCTATAAGACGAGAAAGAATGAGCATGATAAAAGGTGAAATGAAAGGAACCTGAGCCTGGAGGTGAGGGATGAAACATGATAATACAGAAAGGCAATACACCTGTACACACACACACAGTGAATGCTTTATTAAGTAGTAGGATTTATTATATTAAATTACATTATATTATTCTAATATGCTGGTGTGACAATGATCAAGTAACATTATTATTATAGTTTAAATCAGTTATGCTGCTTAATATTTTTGTGGAAATTGTGATATATTTTTCACGATTCTATGATACAAAGAATGTTGCATTTATACGAAATAGAAATAGCTTGTAACAACAATATTCAGTAACACTTTAGAATAGGTTACACTTGTTAACTATTAACTACATTTCTCTCAATACATTTTTCATTTGCTGCTTATTAATAGTTAGTAAGGTAGTTGTTAGGTTTAGGTATTGGGTAAGATTAGGGATGTAGAATAAGTTCAAGTAGAATAAGGCATTAATACGCACTAATACATTGCTTATATTCTAGTATTATGAATGCTAATAAGCAACTAATAGCTGTCACCTATTCTAAAGTGTTACCCAATATTCTTTACTGCCATACTGTAGAGTACATGATCAATTTAACATCCTTGCTTAGTAAAAGAGTGGCCTATTAATTTATTTAAAACATATTTTTACTATCTATGTGGCTATCAAATTAATTCATAGTGCCAACTAAGTGAAAATGTGCTAAACAAGGAATCAGTTGTTGCATTTAGTGAATGTAATGTTACTTAGTAAATTTAAGACAATGGTTGAGACAACTTAAAAACCTGAATGCATTGTTTTGCCCTGATTTTTTTACTTTTCTTGACAAATAATTTTTTAATGTACAATTTAATATTTTTATACTATTTTAAAAAGAGGAAATCATCATAATGAGTTTTTGTCAGATTTAACCAACTTCTGTTTACAAATGTGTTCCCAAAATATTAAGTACACACACACACACACACACACAGTAGTTTGCCTAACCTGCTCACATCAGCAATATATCCAGTCCTGTTTTGAACAGCAAACACATGATTAATGGCCACCATTCATCTTAAAGCCAACTTCTCTCTGATTCTTCCTTTAAACTACATTAAGAGATTCCATAATCAATCACAAACCTGCAAACAAAACAATCAGCCGTACAAAGCAAAGAAGCAGTGGAATAAATTATTCTAACATTACCCATGAGCTCATTCAAGACATTTCTCACAGCTGTGCTGCTGTAAATGCAGAAACATCCACTTGACCAATGTCTGTAATAAGGAACTGAACTCAGTCACATGACCATGAAAGTTTAGCTATCAGCTCTCAAATGCAATCAGAGAAAAGTGCACAACATGCTGAGTTCCCAGAATATTTTGAACAAGTCCCCATTGTCCTCTTTTTGACGATTTAGAATAGCTAATTTACTTGAACATTCTCCAATGTATTATGCAAAATGAAAGATTATTTTCCTGTCACACAAACACAAACTGCATAAATACTATTACAGAAATGTTGACATTTAATGATTGCCCTCAGTATTGAATTCCAGCGCCACATTAGTTTAATTCATTCATTCAGCATTACTGTCTCATTTACTGGGCACTGGCATTATTAATTATTCATCCTCGTTGTAGGGTATTGCCATTATGTTATTTTTTTTTTTTTTTTTTTTTTTTCATTTCCCTGCCTGTATGATTTCTAGAAGCTGGCAAGTTCATAAATCTTCCACTTATTCATGGCTGCCTCCTTACCCTTTCCCATGAGCTACAGAAACAGACTAGTAAAGCTTCTCTTCCACTCCCTGAGCTCAGGCTGAAAGTCATGCCCACCAGACCATAGACAGCACATGATGAGAAAGCCCCGATGCCTGTGTGGAATTGGGCCAAGATGCAAGACGGAGAAGATGGGGAGGGGAGGTTACTGAAACTGGACTGTACTGCCGTCCCACTGGAATAGTTCAGACCAGCGCCTATAAATGTTTTAAAGCATTTATATGGGTCATGGTACAGGTCTAAGGATAGACTATGGAAAAAATGAAGGAGGAAATAAACAGGAAAATGCAGGTTTCTTGATAGTGGTGCATTATCTTTTTCATTTTAACCTCTGCCTCCGACTGACATTCAGGAGGAATAAGGGGCATCAGCTGACATCAGCGGTTTCATTAACGCTCTTGATGTCTTTCGACCACCTCAGCACTCATCTCTGAAGAATTACTGAGTGCACCTTCAAGAGGTTAAAAAAAAATGCACATTTTCACTTTTTTCCCCACATATTTTCTGACAAAACAGCCTTGAAGGAATAGAATGCAACCCACTCAAAAATGAATGCTTGCCATTCATGATGTACAAGATTTTGTTTCTACATTGGAAGATTTGGCATTACATTACTTCCTCACGAATGCATCCTCCACAATGAATGGGTGCCATCAGAATGAGAGTCAACAATAATCTGCAACACAACTGAAAAGTGATAAGCGATTTGTTTATAATAAACATATCAATCATTAAGGTGTTTAAGTACAGAGATGTTATTATCAGCTGACGGCACCCATTCACTGCAGAGGATCCATTGGTGAGCAAAAACAATACATTTTTAAATCAACACATTTTTGTGGTAATTATATTACGATATGCTTCCAAGTAAATAAATGAAATTAACGATCAAATTTACTAAGATCAAATGCATTGATGCAATTATATTGTAGCACATAGTATGAAAACGTTCAAAAATATTTTCTCAATTTTCTCTGAAACAATATAAAATTGCTCCGTAAACAACAAATTGCAATTAACTTGTTACAGATGAAGCAAAAAAATATGATGCAGAGGAAACATACTGAAATGTGTTTAATAGGGAAATTTGTGGAGCACTTCTCTCTGTAAGGTGAACGAGAAGGAATCTTAAAAGGGAAATTAAAAGGTCACATGCTTAAAAGCCAGTATATCATTGGTTACTTTTTGAAGACTGCCCTTTTATTTTCAACAACACATTATTGTTAAAATTCTTCTTAAATATGTCTACACCGTACCATACAGTGTGTGCTGAACAGCAATGGAAGTTGCATCACTTTGCAATTTACTGTAATCGGACTTCTCTAAATGAATGCAAGCATTGCATTTCCACCTATGCAAGTTATTAGTAATCAGCTTTCAAGCATTAAGCAGATACATTACAGCTCAAGGGCATTGACGGAGTTGTTATTGTATGTGGTTATCGTGCCGTGCTAATGCATTAAACATAGCTGTTATCTTCTTGACCGTAGATGCATATCCTTTGCATGATAACAGGATGTGGCCTGTCTGCACCACAAGCATTCAAGTGCATATAACCTTACAATCACAGAGTGTGTACGTGTGCCCACATCTATCTCTCCCTGAACCATTTATGCAAAAGCTGAGCCATGTATTAAAGCTGGCATAAGCTTCCTGCGGGCCTGCATGTTTAGATTGATGATACTGGAGTAAAGGTTGGTATTTGTTTGGCTCCGTGGCAGTCCACTCGCCGACTGATTTCTATTAATGACCTTATTATGGATCCAGAGCATTCAGACAAGCTGTTTACCTGCCCGGGGCACACGCCACTGCTAGAACTGATTGCACACATTCATCAATAAGAACTAGAATCCAATAATCCAATACTGGCTACTGCTCGGCGTGCACCACAGACTGTTCAGCAGTCTTCTCTCCAATGAGTTTATGAGGATAAAAATGAGGCACTTAATCCAGAGCGGGCACACATCACACCAGGAAGACAGCCAGATCCCTCTGCATCATCATCATCCTGGTGCGGAGAGAGAACAGAGAGAAAGAGAGAGCTTCGGGGGCAATGGCAGAACGAGATCGGAGGCGCCTTTGAATTGAAGCTGCTGGGTCAAGACCAGTAGAATATGCAGCTGGTGTTTGATTGACAGCTCAGGTTGGAACCTGGAAAGACTGAAGCAGTTGCATTGTTCACTAATATATTTTGGATTTACTGTTTTTGTGCCTGACACAAGCACTTACCCTCTTTTGCTACAGTACTGAAGATCTGAACCTATGTAGAAATGACCAAATAGTGAGCTTTCAGCATTTTGAGTTGATACATTGCTTCAGCTAAATTCTAAGGCATCATTACCAAAAATATTAATAATAATAATAATTAAATAATAATAATAATAATAATGTTCTTTTGAATTTGAATCCTGAAAAACAAAAAGGAGCACCTTTTCAACAAAAATATTAAGCAACACATGTTTTTTAAACATTAATATTCTTATAATTCTATGCCAAAAAGTTTTGATAGCAATGGTTTAAGATTATATATAAGATAAACCAGTGAGAGGCATCAGTGCACTAATATGTTGCTAATCTGCAACATAACAACAGAAGAAGAAGAAAAGAAAAAGTCTTAATAGACTTTTCACCTATTTCCTCCATGTCTGCAGTTATCTTTCACTAGTTGCATTCACTCGTCTCCCAAAGTCATGTTGAATTTTCGATACAGTTCAAATATTTGAGAGAATATCACTTTTTTCATTACAGTGATCAGTGTTCTCTTTGGTTGGGCACTTGGAACTTAATTTGTATCCTTATAATTTTCTTCTTATTAATTCAGCAGTGCAACATGAAATATAAATTATTTCCCTTTAAGGAAAAAAAGTAATAAATAGATTCCTTTTAGAAAAGGATCTATCTTCAAATAAAATCATTAATGTATTATTTTATGATTATTAATGGTTATTTACATTTTCTTTTTTCAATCATGGATATATTTATAAGCTTTTTATTAGGTTGACATAGTTCTTTCATATTTGTGGTAATATACTAAAATCACACACAGACTTCAACATTCAGCACAGGAATCACAACAAGGGTAACAGTTCAATTTCATTTGTTTTTATTAATTGTAACAATAACCATTTTATTTGCTCTTTTTATTGTGCTACTAGATTAGATTAGATTCGATTCAACTTTATTGTCACTGCACTGTAAAACCGAACAGTGAAATTAATCAAATAAAATTAGTTAATTTCACTCAAATAATAATAAAAGTTCATTGGACTTAATTTAAATAAGTTCTGTAAACTTAAAATTTTGTTGTAGTAAGGTGAACTTAAAATGATTGCGTTTTCTAGTTCCCAGCATGCTTTGCATCAGAAAACAAGGAAAATAAATGTACAAATTGTTTAACATAGAGGGACATAAGTTAGTACTTAAATGTTGTTAGTTTACAAAGGTTTCTGTTATGTTCGTTTTGTAGTGTTACCACTGTGGTGAAGAGTAGAGCCTGTGGTTAGGTTGAGGATGGACAACAAAAAACTAAATTTGAGTGGAAAAATATAGAAAATTTTGAGTGAAGTACTTTCTAATTATAAGTTGAGAAATATAAATATTTATAAGATAACTGAGATAATTTAAGGCAAATGGAAATGTTATTTTTAATTTTATGTAAACTTAAAACATTTAAAAACATCACTTAAATGTTTTTGTGTAATCTGTTACAAAATATTGTAATAAAGTTCTGTGAACTTATTAGGGTTTACAGTGTGCACATGTAAGGTCCAAGGCAATGAAATGCAGTTACTACTGACATAAGACAGCAAATCAAATTGGAAAATAAAAACAACAACTGTAAAACAAAGCAATTGCATCATTTATTAATGCCGCAATGCACTCTGGGAGTCGGTAAATCTGAGTAGTAATGTTCCTCAGATCACAGATTCAATTAAGTTAAGAAAACTTAAATGGCTTAAGTAAATTGAACTCAAAATAAGTAAGGAATACTTTTAATATATTTGCAGAGATTTAAATGACACTTAAAGTTAGACACAATAAAGTTACGATTATTTAATTGAATTAAGGCAATGTGTTTGCACAATTGAATTAAGTAAAGTCAACAAATTACTTTTAAAGTTAAGATTACTTAATTAAATTAAGGCAATGAGTTTGCACAATTTAAGTAAACTTAAAAAATTACTTTTTACAGTGTTTACAGTATTATTAATATCAGAATTAAGAGAGGATGGAACTGTCAAACTCCATTGAAATCAAGGCTCCCATGAGAAGCGCCATTTACGTACGAGTTGCTGCTTGGGTAAAGTGTTCCAAATCAGTCACTTAAAGGTTCCTTTTCAGTCAGGATGCTGCCTTAAAAAGAAGCTGTCTGTCCAAACAGTAAGGCAAGTCACTAGGTTTGGGAACAGAACCCATGAGGCATCTATGGCCTGTTGTAATACTTAAAAGCTCATGGTTTGTCATTTAATCTAAAACACAAGCTGACTTCACACCACAGGCTTCAGCACAACTCTTGGCACAACTGGAGCTGTCCAGTGCTGAAATTCTGACTCATACTGTATGGCATCTTAAATATCACACTACATTATATGTGCACATTACATTATATGTTTTAAAATGTTTACTGAATATTGCCAGTACTGACTTAAATGTTCTATGCCCAGCTGTCCCCATGTTTATAGCAAGTCGTGACTTGGCCCACATTTTCCACATTCTCTGTGCAGAAAATTATGTGTATTCTGCAGATTTATGCATGGTAGAATGTGCTAAACAGAACTGAGAGACTTTCCTGTTATTGGTAGCTGGAAGAACAAGGAAACTAAGTTTATTTTATATATTTTTTTACATTATAAATTTAACTTTAAATTTAAAAATACTGTTCTTTTGAATAGAGTAATGGCTGCCGAAAATTCAGCTTTCCCATTACCGGAATAAATTACATTTTAAATATATTAAAATAGAAAACAAATAATTTAAATTGTAATAATCCCAAACTTTTGAATAAAAGTGAACAAGATTTGAATGTTAAGCACTTGAAATTAGCTGAATTTAATTACAGTTTTACATACATACATAATACAGTAGGCTACAGAATTTAAATTGGTAGCAGAGCAAACGTATCAAGAGGCCTAAAAATAAAACATCATTTCATGAATTAGAAATCCTAATTTATGCATTAATTGTATCATAGTGCTCCTGTGATTGTGAGCCATTATTCTCAGTATTTAATCCTCCCTTGTCTAATGTACTTAGTTTCAAATGATAATGAAGCATTAACATCACAGCTGAATGAAACATTTAATGTTGTGTCAATGTAATTGTCAGAAACAACAGACCTCATGTTTTGTAGCAATACTGTAATTGACAGATCTACCGGCCAGAAATTAAACAACAAGTGCACGATTCACTCCAAATAGTAGTAATCAAAAGATCATAAGGAGTGGGGGTTGCATTTTAATTGCCAGCTAATTTAGCTTAAACTGCAGACTTAGCACCCCATGAATTAAACACTGAAAGTGGTATTTCATCAGCAGAGTGGAGGCGTGCATCTTTTTATTGTTCCATAATTAATGGTCCCAGTTTTCACACTGCACTAAAAGACAAATGGGGGCCTTTTTGCCATGACCTAATTGGAGCCTCCTGTCTAAAATTGCATGTTAGCAAGTAGAGGTTGAAAAATAACTGTAAATGTGTAAATGTAACTGTGAAAGTTACCCCTAAAGCAAGGGGTGACTTAACCATCTCACTCTAAAAGGGTGATTTAAACTTTCTTATTTTACTGAAGAAATGCCCTTGCTCTCATTTTCTTATATTTCTAGTTCAAATATGCACAATGTCAAAGATGGGCCTTTTTAAATAATCAGCAATAGTCCAGCTCAGGGAGAATAAATTATTACCAACATGATTTAGTCATTAGTATTTTGTAGGTTGGAGGGGTTTTATAGTTAAGTAAAACTAAAACCATAAAGAAAGTATTAATAAATGTAATAATTGTAAAAAAAAATGATAACTGAAATAAAATAAATTAAAAATAAAAATGTTTTGATGTAGTAAAATAACTTAAATAAATCTGAAATTTAAAACAATATATAAACAAAGACAAATACAAATACACAACAACATTACTAAATTGAAAATGAAAATATATATACATTTTTTTTTCAATGATGCTAAAGTGACACTGGTAGGATGTCAATATCTTAACATTGCCTAAAGTATAAACACTTCGATGCATGAAATTAAATAAATAAAATTTCCAAAGCAATCACATTTTTTTTACAGTAGCACAGTCATCACATTGATGCTGAGATTTTTGTGCAACTAAAATTTGACCTTACATTGAAAACTAGACAAAATTTATAACATTTTAGGTGCTGTCGAAAAATTAAATCAAATGGTTCAGTATCTCTCCAAAAATATATTTTGGATATTCAATAATTCAAAAAACGCCAAAACAATCCACAATATGACAAGCATAGAAACACTGTTAACCATCTATACTGTGTTGTAAAAGGCAGCTTGATATCCACATTACCCGGGCAGTAATGATGGTGGTTTTGTCTTTGTAAGGTGAGTGATGTATCTGGAAAGCTGAGATGAGGGTAGAATGCAGACAGATCCATTACTGAGCCATTAGACACTCTTCTAATGAGCGAGTCATCAGAAATTATCAGGGCCAGGGCACGACACGTGTTCATGTCTCCCACAATAAAGAGATATTGTTTGGTTAAGAAATGAAAAATCATTCCGTTGACAAATTACATTTAGCAGAAACTGCTGAAGACTTTTTTTTATTTGTGCTCTCGGTTTGCATTTGAAATTGTCTAAACTTGATATATGAGAAGTTTAAAACAACATCTAAATGAATAGTTCCTGTATTTTAAATGAACAGGGAAGTTCCGTCATTATTCTCTTACCCTCACCTCATTCCTTTGTCATGTGACTTTCAGCAGACCATGAAATACAAAAGTCGAAATTTTGGGAAAAAAAGTAGTCCATGCTATTCTCCAAGTCACTGGAAGTCATATACTGCTTTTTTGTGCAACCAAATCACCAAAGTGGAAGGATGGTAACTAAACAATGACTTTTCATGTTTAAAACTCTCAGTAGAACAAACATACTGTATCAAAAACAAATGAGCTGAGCTGTAAACACAATTGGGGTATTTGGCTAAAATAAACTCAGGAATAAATAGATGGAAGAAAAACGGATCCTTCCACATGTTGCACAGCATTTTCTGGGTCTTTGCTTTGAGTCAGTGTACATTAGCAACAGACGTTATTTGTTCATGGCAAAGAAAAGGCCTCCATGGGTCACCTCATGCAGTGATTGTAGTTACTCGCCTGAGTGACTCTGTGAATGAAGCAAGCATACTGTCCACTGCTTTTTTCTTGTCCACTCATCGTCCACTTTTGTCCTCCTTCTACTTTCCTTGAGCCTGCATGCACCAGTTCAATTAGTTTGATTTCATTATTATAAAGCAGAGATCTACTATAGAGCGCATGTTATTGTAGGACCTTTTGTTTATCTCTTTGACAATTGTCTGCAAACCAATGAACAGGTCCTTTTTAAAGAAATAGTACACCCAAATATAAAATCCTGCTGGCCATCCAAAATGTAGATGAGTTTGTCTCTTTATCTGAACAGATTTGGAGAAATTTAGCATTACATCACTTGCTCACCAATGGATCCTCTGCAGTGAATGGGTGCCGTAAGAATGTTAAGAATGTTAAGAATGATACTTGTTTATTACAAACATGCAGCTTTCAAGATGTTAGTTAGGGAACTTCATTTTATCTTCATTTTTATTCCTTACAAGTTTGTACAGAAGTGTGAGAAATATTTAATGTTTTAAATAAATAAAAATGTACAATAAGTCAAATAATTTAGAATGAAAATGAATTAAGAACAAAAATACTCATTTTCATGGTCAGTCAGAAATCTGTAAAGTTTCCATTAGAACTATATTATTTACCACAGCAAAACTTTGGCAAAAACTGAACTTTTTAGAACTATAGTAATTAAAGTGTGCTGCCATCTGTTTAATTGACCCATTTTTCAGTCACTAATGTTAAGCTTCCTTGCATGACTTCAGTTTGCACACATTCATAACTGATAAAGCCATGCTAAGAGATAAAAAGCTTTTCTGGACCACTATAATTATTTAGTGTTGAACCATATCGTTGTTTTTAGCTTGGTTGTTAATTTTACTAGATTTCTTTACCGCATTTTTCATTTATCAATGGATGACTTTAGTATAGGACGTGTTTTGGCCCTTAATGTAACTGCGGTATAAAACCATCATTTGGAACATGTGCTAATTTAGGATTAAATGCTGACTTTATTACACTCATTTGTCATCCAGCAGGTTGTTAAGGTTCTATCCCGAGCATCAGTTTGGTTAGAAAGAGCCTGGCCTAATGCAGATAAGTGACAGGCATCATTACATTGGTAATGAAGGAAAAG
Organism: Carassius carassius; assembly: GCF_963082965.1. NCBI lineage: Eukaryota > Metazoa > Chordata > Actinopteri > Cypriniformes > Cyprinidae > Carassius > Carassius carassius. The sequence continues at coordinate 7,952,538 of NC_081774.1, read as the reverse complement.
GTAATGAATTATAAATAGCCTCTCATGGTCCAGCGGTGTCCTACATGCTGTAATTGAAACATGTATTCTCAAGAGATTCTTCCAGGGAAGAAGTGTAAAAAAAACATCAGAGGCAACTGCTGTTTTAAGTGTCCACATTTAACAAGAATTCACGTTGAACTCATTTCTAAATGAGAGAGACTGAAAGTACTGCAAAGATGGCAGAATACAGCTGAAATTACTTAACTCTTAGGGCCAGGCAAAGCGTTTTCCTGTTTTCTCAAACACAAAGAAAAGCAATAATAATAATTAAAAAAAACTTAAATATAAATATTTTAAATACACTATTATTATACTAATAAATACCTCATATTAAGATTTTTTTAAAGAGGTTTCTTATGCTCATCAAAGCTGTATCTATTTGATCAAAAATACAGATATTTTTTGTGAAATATTATTACAATTCAAAATAAAAAATGTATATTTTAATAAACTTTAAAATATAATTTGTTCCTGTGACGCAAAGCTGAATTTTCAGCTTCATTACTCCAGTCATCAGTCACATGATCATTCAGAAATAAACTCTAATATGATGATTTCATTGTTGGATACGGTTTTGCTGCTTAATAATTTTTTGGGGACCTGTGATACTTTTTCAGGATTATTTAATAAATAAAATGTTTATTCAATATAGATTTTATTAAAATCTAAAATGTAATAAATTATAGATAATTTTGTGTTACAATATACACTACTATTCAAAAGTTTGGAGTCAGTAACGTAAGTAAGTATTTGGCAAGAAAGCGTTAAACGGATAAAAATACTTTTATTTTTAGGAAAGATTTGTATTTTGAATAAATGCTGTTCTTTTTATTTTTTATTCATCAAGGAATCAAAGAAAAAGTCTTCCAGGTTCCAAAAAAAATATTAAGAAGGATGACAGTTTCAACGCTGATAATAAATTTGAATTTTAGAGTGATTTCTGAAGGACAATGTGACACTGAAGACTGGACTAATGGCTGATGAAAATTCAGTACTGTGTCAAAGAATTAGTAAAGTATATTACAAAGGAAACCAATATTAGAAATTGCAATAATATTTTACAATATTACCATTTTCTGTATTTTTGATCAAATAAATGCATCCTTGATGTGCATAAAAAAAAACTACATAAAAAAATCTTGATCCCAAATATTTGAACGGCAGTGTAAATATGTCAATTCAATATATTGCAGAAATAAATTAAACAAACTATTGTAGAAATACATGACATATAATGTTACATATTATTTCTACTCTACTCTATTTGTCTATGTCTTATAAGGGTCTGACCAAAAAAATGTACATCCGGACTATCAATTAATCCGTCCTTGCCATAGTTTGAATATAAAACACCGAGCTTTCTTCTGTACTGTGAAAAGTTAGCCAAAGTTTTCCTAGGGGGCCTTTGAAGAATTAGCTTGGCAGACTCACCTATTCAGAGTGTCCCACGGCACCAATTATTCCTCATGCTTCTAAAAGTTACACTTGCTAGACTTCTTCATAATAGCAGTATGTGCAGGTAGATCAATAGACCAATAGTGGAAAAGAAGAGGAACGGGTTACAAGAGAGCAATTTGTTGACGACACAGTGTGGATAATAATTGCTGAGTGAATATCATGTCAGGGCATCAGGTTCAAATTACAATATTTAATACGCATATTTCAAGTGGTTTTGTAACATTCGGTTTCGATCATGTCCAATGGCAAATCTCTTATTTATTCAAATTAATTCATGAAAATGGACGTAATAAATTCACCCAGTTCAGCAGGTTTAATCCATGTAGTCTCAGCTGACCTCGCCTTCATGTTTTATGATTGTGGAAAAAGCAGCAGACAGCCATTCACTGGAGTAAAAGCACCTTATCAGAGCCACAGAGACAAGAGCTTCTCTTCTGTGTGCTTTAGCATCCTTAGTGAAAGTTGTTTGCTTTGTGTTCATTTATCAAGTACAAATTATGTGGAGGAAGTAACATAAAACCAGGTACATTCAGAAGGTCATACTTCATTCTTTTAAACAGCACACACACCGTTTCCATAGCAACAGACAGACTTCAGGAGTCCTTAGTCAACACTCGGTACAGCGACAAATTCAGAGCAGTGTGGTGACATGACAAACATTCAAGCTAATTATCAAAGATTGCATTTAAATGTCTAATTGTTGGTACACATGCAAAAACAAAAATCACTGCTTTTATGACAGCTGGGGGAAAAAAAGTATGTTCATTATGCCTGCTGCTTGTTAAGTGTACTTCATTAAAACGAGATGCAAATCCAGGCAATGCAATACAAACCTTCATCTACAAAATAATCCTGTTGTTTTTACAAATAATAAAAAAAAAAACAATCATAGCAGATTACAGTTAAAAATAATAATTTGCAGGAAATTTTAGTTTAACTGTAATCTATAAAACACACAAAAAAAAGCCATTCTGTACTAAAATCTGATTTGTACCTTTAAAATTTACTGATAACCACCATAATAACACGCGTGTTAAAGAGAAAGCCTCATGAAAAATCACAGGTAGCTTTTGAACAAACTGAAGTAAATACTAATATAGGCTACATAATATATATATATATATATATATATATATATATATATACTCAGATAGTGTCATACCTACAAGATGCCATTATGGTATCAAAAATGACAGTAATATAATGCAATACAAATGAATTCAACAACATTAATTCATTAATAATAATAATAATAAACCCTTATATGCATTACTGATAACAACTACTGTTAAAGAACACTATTTAAATGTGATACCATCAAATTTGAAGAGTTAAACAGGGAATACTGAGAAGTTTTATGTATTTATTTATTTATTTATTTATACACACACACACTGTAAATTATTTGATGACTTGGTCTTTTATTAAAAACATGGTACATTTGACTGTTTTACTGTAAATTTACATGAAATGCAAGGTTGGATCTATTATAGTTTTCCCTGTATATAGTACACTGTAATCAATATAATTTAAACTGTAAAAGACTATGACATTCTACAGTAAAAAAAAAAAAAATCTTTACATTGGTTTTACTGTGAATTCCTTTACGACGGAGAAAAAATGTTAATTCGACTGTTACAGTAAAAGATGTACCATTACTTTTTTAGAAGTAAAAAAGGTCAAAAGTAGTAATCTTATAATTTACAGTAAAAATAATTAAAGTAAACTGACATTCCCAGAATTCTCTTTTATTTTATTTTTTTGTAGAAACTAATTTATTACTACTACTACTACTACTAACAGTTTAAAGGATCTTACACTCAGTGTTGTGTCTGAACGCGTTCATTGAACGATAGTTCATGAACTCGTGCATATTTTGGGTGAACGTGAACTGAACGTGCTGTATTAATGCCTGATGAACGTTACTGTGAACTCGTTCATTCTGGTGTCTGTGAACGGCACGCTCTCTCAGGTTAACTTCGTTCAATAGGGTGCCAGATTTCTATAGAGCCTTCCAGGCGAAAACCCGGCTAAAACACACCGTAAACGGGTCTTAATATGTAGCGGAAAAACACCCAATCTGACAAACGACAGCAGCATGTAGCAAGAAGGCGTATGATCATTTAAAATAATTTTATGATGTTTATGACAAGGTCGGTGAGAATGGGAGACAAAGCATTAAAGCAACAATGGGGAAATGCTGTCCCCTCAATGCTAATGTAAACCCTGGTTGGATAAGGATTCAAAATTGCATATGAAGATGACGCATAGCTTCATTGTTAAAACTGATAAAATAATTGCTGTCTGTGATTCTATATGGGCTGTGGCAATAATTTTGAAAAATAATAGCTCGCAGCAACGTATGGAAAAAAAGAACTATGAACTAGTTCATTTTTGGAACTGTGAACTTTAGTTCAAAATTTTGTAGTTTGAACTATGAACTGAACTAGTTCATTTTAAAATTTGTGAATTGAACTTTGAACTAGTTCATGTAGAAAGTGAACTTTCCCAACACTGCTTACACTTAAACTGGTGAACTTGTTTAGTAACGTGTTAACATTTTAGATTAGGAAACACTATTCACCTACAACTGTAGATGATGGCTTTTTAGCATGGATAGTTATTAGTATGGCTGTTTATTAGTAAAGCATATATTAATGGCTTATTCTGGATGACCATATTCTAGATCCCTTAACCATGTACCTAATGATCACTGCTACAAACAACTACTTACTATCAATAAGCGGCAAATTAGGAGTATACTGAGAGAATTCTTACAGTTCATATGTGTTCCTTAATCTACAGTGTTACCTAACCTGCTAAGATCTTTAGTCACGATGTGACACCACCCAGCGTATCAGATACCATCACAGTTCCTACATCCAATTACTCTTAGAGAAGACAGTCAGTAAGTCAAATCCTCTGACAGTCCATTACCGTTTAGGAGGTATGAAGCATTCACAACTTATTCTGGTGTGACCGTTCTGTTTTAGCTTGCCTTTGTGTGACAGTCTTCTTCATCTCATCTGTTGTTATATACTTGAGAAATCTGAAGAAGCCACCTGTTTGTTACAATCCCCTGATCTTTCCTCCAAATTGAAAGTGCATTTATTTGTCATTCAGACGTGACTAGTACATCAGTATGCCACAGAATTATTCAGAGATTCTTCCTATAATTATAAATCCAGGGAAACACAACAAGAGAGCCTCATTTACATAGGACACATCCAGTGAGTGTGTATGTGTCATTCTCATTATCTCAGAAATCCACCTGTGATAAAACCAAACAACAACACTGCAAGGTTTTTTTGAGTACATATTTTAGGCTGATGGGATCCTGCAGTTCTCAAACAAAAAGTCAAGGGTATAACAACTTTTTGGAAGTGAGCCTTACTATTCATTTCTGTTTTCATTTTCCACTTTAAACAAATCATACGCTTTGTGAATGCAACATTATGCACAAGATGAATGAATATGTTACAGTATTCCAAGAATAAATAATAATTTGTTTAGGTCCACCTGCTTGTTCATTATGATGACAACTGTACATTAAAGAATAATGGCAAATCCTCAAAAAATAAGTAAATAAATAATAAACAGAATTGGAAATTATAATTATTACCGTGCAAAAATGTATGTCTGTTATGTAAGTCTCTTATGCTCATGAAGGCTGCATTTATTTGGTTAGTCAAACAGTAAAATTATGAAATATTATTGCAATTTAAAATAACTATTTTTGATATAATATTGATATATTAACATATAAAAAAATTCCTGTGATGCCAAACTACATTTTCAGCAGTCGTTACTCTAGTCTTCAGTGTCACATGATTCTTTAGAAAACATTCTAATATGTTGATGTGGTACTTCAGAAACATTTCTTATTGCTGCTTAATATTTTTGTGGAAACTGTGATACATATTTTTTCAGGATTCTTCTCTGTATTTGTAACTGTATTTTTTTTTAAATATACTTTTTTTTCTACAGCTTTTGAACATGGATATAGTGACAAAAATGCTCAAATAAATAAAATAAATAAATAAATAAATAAGCAAACAGAAATTTATATGCAGATACGTATATGTAGTGTTTCCAGTCTTTTGACTGACATTATGTGTAAAAAGTGGACTCCATATTGTGAAATCATACTTATTGGATTCATGCAATTAAATATTAGTTGAGTATAACAGATGACACGGTATGTGCTGTAATTTATTTTCTATTTTTAAATGAGATATATTAGATTGATAATATATTCTTCATTTCAAGTGGATGCACAGTAGATTTACTAGAGAAAATCTGTTTGTGTTCATTGAGCTTGACAGACTTAATTGTATATGTACTATTCTAAATAATCATAAGATATGAAAGTACGAGCCCTTATGCTCAGTGTTAACGATGAGGTTAAGTCCACTGACTGAAGAATGAGACGAGTTACAGAATGCTTCTTTTTTAAAAGCTGGCATTTTCAACTTCTAATATATTCTGTCACATTCTCTTCTGCACTGACACATTCTTCACAGACACTCATTCACAGTACAGATTCTCACAAGCAGATGCTACTAAGTCCTGTTTACACAAGTCCAGCCCCAAACGGCTGACCGGCTCATTTGCAGGTTTTGTCGTAATCAAGTGAAATTCAGTGTTGTTGTGCAACTGCAATCTGTCCAAACAAAGATCATGCTGCAAGCAGTATAATCACGATTTAGCAAACAATTTCTTCTCAGTTGAAGTGAATTAAAGCATAAACATAAAAATGCTAGCTCACAACCAATTTGTACGTATTTTATGAGGTGGCTAATTCGTAAGAATCGTACAATCTCACTCGTATGATTCTGTACATTTTGTCTACACCCCAGTGATGGGTAGGTTTAGGGATAGGGTTAGGTGAACTTCATTCATACAAATTAGCTACCTCGTAAAATATGTAAGAATTGCCGCAATGAAGCATTGTCATGCAAATCAATCAGCGAAGAGCAGATGTATCAGAAAATGTTTCTTATTACTTTTATTTGTACAAGTGTTGCAAAAAACATCACACGGGCAATGCGATGCAAATATTCCCTTCTCTTTTTGTGTGCACACACCATAGAATATAAAAGACATGAAAAATTAGATAAATAGAAAGTGAAGACTCATTTTTGGATTGCCCTGGTAAGAATGTCTCCATCTATTTAGGTTTCACAGTCAAAAAAGGTTTATGAAATTATGTTTTTGGTTGTTAATTATTTGGATTTCAATTTCTAGTCTGTTGCAGAACAGAAATTAAGTGTGAGAAACCCATTTTACCATTACAAGAGTATACTTAGTTATGTGCATTTCACTGAGGAAAAAGTCACTAGAAATATTCATTAAAAATGTTGTTGTTGTTTTTTTTTATTGTTTGGAGGTCACAATTTAAACCTTCACATTCATTTTAAATACTTAATATTTAGTTGTACTCGTGCTGCTACAAGAGAGATTAACTTTCAAAAAGTACATGAATCCTCACAATTGTCCCATTCAAAAATCTGGAAATTATCTCGCTTTCTTCTCATTTCCCAATTACTCTGAAGCAAAAGTAGAGACGGATCTCCAGGCTATTTTGTGTCGCTCTGCCCACACACTCTCTGTGATCTGCTTACGTTTGTTTCTGAACTATTCAACCAGCTCTGATGCGTGAATTACACACATTCAGGGCAAATGGAGCAGGGCTGAGAGGTTATACACTCTAAGACACACACTAGCCATTTTCTTCAGTGCCCTCTGCTCTCTCAGACCAGAATGAGAGGAGCGAATGGAAGGAGATCAATGTGCAGGCATTAATTCACTGGGGAACTTATCCAATAGGTTGACTGACAGGCACTAAGCTGGTGTCGGGGAGATTGTTAGAAAACATCCATTCAGTTGTAGGGTCTGAAGAGAGCAAAGAACAGAAAAGACCAAACAAACAGTGCCGTCAATGTCATGAGAGGGCAGACAGTAAAAGGTGTGCTGTGAAACTGCAGCGTTACTCTAGCATCATTCACATACTGTTGCAGTTTTTAATATTTATATTATCTGATTAGATTATATTGATGTTTATTGAAAGTTTTAAGACATGTGTTAGTCATTTTTATGAGTTTTATTACTTTTCATTATTGCCTTAATGTCTACATGGTATTTATTTATTTGTATTTTTCTTGTATTTATCAATTTTAGACCATTTAGGATTTTAATACTTTTTAGTATTTTAGTTTTTTAAGATTTTTATATTTTATTTTAATTAATGTCTACTTTGTTTGGGTTTGGGTCTACTTTTTAGTTTTGTTACCGAGGAACTGTCATAAACAGTGGTCATTTTTGTGGGGATCTGAGTTTCTCTGCAACATGTGCCCTTGTCTTATCAAAGGAACTGATCGAAAGAATCATGTCTGCATGTTCTTGTTTAAGCATGTGAACAAAAGTGCTTCTGTGATCATTCAGATATCCCGTCAGACACAGGCGTTCACTGAGAAATCCTACTGTGTGCTGAGGGAAAGGGCCAGGGGTCCGAGCTTTCAGTGGATGGGGGGTAAAGCAGAGGCTTGAAAATGTGGAGAAAGGGAGGAGGGGATGGAGGGTTAGACTGGGGGATAAAAGGCTAGAGAAAGATGAAAGACAAGAGGGCACAACAAAGGCCGATGACGGATAGATTGGTGAGAGGCTGAAATAGGACATAGGACAGAGGAGCCTCAGAAGATAACAGAAGAAAAGGAATACGAAACAGAAGGTCAAACGATACATATCCAGTCTGTTTACATCATACAGTTGAGCCTGCTGGCACTCAGACTAACCACAGACCTATTTTTTGTTGCTCGGGATCTCTAATGCCAGCCCAAAGGAAGACAAGTTACAGCTGTTTGAGACAACAAGAGGTGAAATAAATAATGAAAGCAATGCTTCATCTCTAAATCTCTTTGTTCTCATCTGTCAGCTCTCACTGAGATAGATGCTGCGGCTCATGCCACCTTGGTAACAAACACATAAAAGAGAATTTCTGAGTGTGTCATTACTACACATCTGCCATTATCATGACAGTACAGTGATAAATAATTGAGTGCCAAATTAATTACCTATTTTTAACATTCAATAGGTGCACATAGTTTCATAAACTATAAAGCAAAGTTGTCAGAGTCATGAATGCTCTGACACATTATGGCTTGTGTACTGTCATAATGAATACATAAATTGTATTCATTACTGTTTTGTTATTGTAGCATCATATATCTTGTCACCGTTTTTGTTAATATTTTCAACCCGATCTCACGGCAATTCGTACATATTTTACAAAGTGGCTTATTTGTACAAATTTGTACGATCACACTCGTACAAATTCATATGATTTTTGCCCAATCGTACGTATTTTACAAGTTGCACAATTCGTATGAATTTGTACGAATGACCTACACCTAACCCCGCCCCTAAACCTAACCGTCACTGGGGTTTAGACAAATCGTATAAAATCGTACGAGTGCGTTGATATTTTATATTGATTAGATTTTGTTTATTCTTACTGTTCAATTTAAAGTTTTAAGAATTTTGTTATTGTCTTTTTTTTGTTTTGTTTCATTACTTTTCATCATAGCCTTAATGTCTATATAGTACTTATTTATTTGCATTTTTCTTGTATTTATCATTTATCAATACTTTTAGATTATTTGGAATTTTAAAGGGGTGGTTGATTGTGATTTCACTCTTTTAACATTAGTTAGTGTGTAATGTTGCTGTTTGAGCATAAACAATATCTGAAAAGTTGCAGTGCTGAAAGTTCAATGTAAACAGAGATATCATCTTTTAACGCCTTGTAAAAATTTTAATTAAATTAAAAAATGTTTATTAAGTAAACTTTATACACTACTTTTCTCAGGCCTGGGATTAGGAAGACTTTTATTGGAAAGAAATCAATAGGCTACTTTTATTCAGCAAATACACATTAAATTGATCAAAAATTACAGATTTTAGATTGATTTCTGAGGAATCAAGTAACTGAAGTCTATAGTAATGACTGCAAAAATTAATTTTTGCTGTCACAGGAATATATTTAAATATAGTAAAATACAAAATGTTAATTTGTAATAACATTTCACGATATTACTCTATTTACTGTATTTTTTATAAAAATAAATGCAGCTTTGGTAAGTATTACCTACCCCAAACCTTTGAATGGTAGTGTACATAAAAAGTAGGCTATATCTTGTATGCATTTTTATTATATACAATTTTTATTATTATAATGAACTATTTTTTCCCTTTATGATTTCAAAATTGTCTCCCTCTTCCACTTGCTCAAACTATTTCTTCAACTCCTCGCCTCTTGTTAAATTCAAGAGCTGCAAATCACATACACATCTCCACCCGTTCAGTCCACTACGATGTAAAATTACCAACCAATCTCAGTTTAAAATGTTTCCCCCCTCTACAGTTCATATTCTCTGATTGCCTGTGGAAAGAGGTCATTACTTCTGATTGACAGTCATTTTGGCTTCGGAATGGACTCTACCCTACAAGCCTATCAGGCTGCTGGATATCATTAGGTAATGGGAGAAAAGATAAAGCACACACTTCCACAGCAGACACCGTAGACTTTGTCTGAGCAGAGGAAACCTAAAATAAATTGTGATTTTGCTCATGCAAATGGCTTTGTTTATACTCATGCCCTCACACACGTTTGGAGCAGATCAGACAGATTGTACGTTACTTTTCTAAAAGACCTTGAAATTACTTATCTTATTGTCTCTGAAACTTTAAAACCATGAACTCTAGATGAGTAGACAGACTCAGTCCATCAGTGTAAGCCCCCTGGCACGCTGTGAGGTGATGAGGCTGACTGAGAGACCTGATAGAATGGAAGCTGCCAGTTTGATTAAAGCCTGTGGGTTTAGATGCCTATGATAGGACCAGCCCAGAGCCACAACTCACTGCAGCAAGGACACAATAGTTTAATTGTGTCACATGCTCAGCTTTGGAGATAATTATTTTTTTTATATATTTTTTATAAAGTTTTGATTTACATTGTTAAGTGGCTCTAAAGGGCATATTTACACTTAGCAGGATTGGTTCAATTAAAAAAACTCACTGCAACTAACTGTTGCAATTGATCTGTTAGTGCAATTCATTTTAATAAATGTCAATGCACTATTCGAACCTTGGTGCGGATCAAATAATTTGTCTGATATATAGAGATGGGCATCAAATCTTGGATTCAATAAGATATGCAGATTTAAATTCCACATATCAATTTGTTTGCAAATTTTCAAGTGATTTTCAACCATTCAAGCACAAGAAGACACAAAAGACAATTTGGCATAAACAGTTGAAAAGAGAATTCAGGCGTATCAGAATAGTTGATTCATGCATTGGGTTTTAAAGTGACAGCAGACTAATATTTCTGCTGCCAATCAAAAAAAAATGATCATTCACTGATCTTGACTGAACAACTTTTGCTACTTTAATAAAGATGAATATATTATGAAAGAAAAATTATGCAGTTTTATTTTACATTTTATTTCAAATTAACCAAGAAACTAAGCAAGCACTTACATATTATTGATGTTTTCTTGGTCTTGATTGCTTCTATTGTCATAATTTTTAAGTTCCTTTGGATAAAAGCTTCTAAATCTTCTAAATGATGAAATATAAATTTCTGTACCTGAACTTACTGAGCTGTATTTATTTGTGCTATTCCTAATTTGCTTGTGTTCTCAAAACTGGGATTAATTAAAAGAAATGGAATCGCAATGTCCAAAATTCAAACAATATCCAACCCTACTGATATATGAATACAACATGGACCAAATATATCCACACAAACCAAAAGCAGACTGTGATGTCAAGATATTACACAAAAAGGACAAAATATTCAAGCATACTTGGTTTTTCTCATCATAGGAGCCTAACCCGATTTCATGAAACTGCGTATAAATAGTATGGAAAATAAAAATGAAAACTTGTGGTATTGATACACAAAAATGGACTTTGGCGTCCATATCTATTTGATGGGTATAGGGTTGTGGGGTAGATACGTATCATATGTATAAGAAACCTACATATCATATGCACACCAACAAATTTCATATCATATGCACACAAAAACTGCATATTATATGCACACCAAACACATGTGTATCATATGCACGCCAAAGTCCATTTTTGGCTTTCAATACCATGAGTTTTCATTTTTATTTGGCATACTATTTATATGCATTTTCATGAGAATGGACTCAGGAGCCCATTATGTAACCCATTACAGTTCGTCAGAAGGATGTTTTGAAAAAATGTACAAGCTCTTTGTGAGTTATACTACCAAACACCATATACATACACACATATAACCAGTGCATTTAGCCCAGCATGCAACATTGTCTTAAATGTTTGATAAGTTTGTAAAATATGTCATCCAAGCATATTGTAAGCATATCGTTATGCCTTGTGTTTTGTATCTTAAGGTTTATTTGTTAAAAATGACTGTGAATGCTAAGTGAACCAGGAGTAAATGTATAATTTTCTTTTTTGGTCCAAAAACAAAAGAAAGAACGAAGAGAACTGCACTATAAGTGTAAACAAACCCTTAATTTAAGTATGTTATGGCAAAAACTCATCACAATCATTTTCTTTCACAGAAGTCTACTGTAATAATAAAAACTCCATACTCTTTGGGAAGAAGGAGGCGGGAACCGGCGGACAATCAAAATGAAACTTTAATAATTCAAAATAAACACAAAACAGCGCATCAGCCCCTCACGGACGACTGATGCGCACAAAATAAAACCAAAGCATAAAATAAAGCCCAGGCCTGGTCCTCTCTCGTTCTTCACTGTCATCGCTCCAATTTTATATCCTTCCATCTCCTACGTGGGACTCGAGACCGGTGATGGGTCGCAGGTGTAGTTCATCTTCAATCACTCCACCGGCCTCACTCCTCGTTCCCACGTCCCTCGGCCCCACCCCACTCGTCACATCTACTAAAATTCAGTTTGTTTGCTTCTGTAAATATTCACTCACATAACCATAACAGAGTAAATGTCTACTTGTGAGATTTTACATTATGTCCATACTGAAAGCCATTTTGGTGTGCATAATGGAATGAAATGATCCATATATCCAGCATATGTTTGCCTGGCTAATATAAGCCAGTGTGCTGTAGCAAATATAAATACAGTGAACAATGCAGCAAGTAACTTTATTTCCATGATGCAATCCACTCACTTTATCCAACTTTACAGAGAGAGTTTATTGGGAAAATTGTCAGAACCTGCAAATGACACCACACTAGGGGCTCCGTGGGTTGTGTTGGTGTGAAGAGGTTTATTCAGGTGGCAGAAGACTCTAATTAACAGTTTGACCACTGTAAATCTCACCGTCTTATACTGCTACGAAATGCAATTTACTGTAGTGCCCTTCAGCCCTGGCAAACAGCAAAAAGCAATCTAGATAGAAATGCTACACAATCAAATGACCATGGATGCCAGCTTTGCACACATACACACTCAAGCTTCTATGTTACCACACACGCATTTGACAAGAAATAGTTCAATTTGGTCATAAAACTCTTACTGAAAATGGAAAAATAGATTAAATGCTCAAAGAGTTCACACTACACAACATCAGGATCACAAAAACAGACTAGTTTAGGATCAATGCGCATAATTTGATCAAATTTAACTTAACTTTCAATGAATGACAAGTGTGTATAAAATAACTCTGGTGCAACTTTGGTGATCCCTACAGTCAATTTTGCATTTAATTCTGCTTGGGTTTAAAGCCTGGGATTTTATTCTATTCTATTTATTTGAAGGTTGTTTATCAGGTAGATTCCAGAAAACAAAAATATGTTCTAAGAATGTTTTGTTAATGTTCCTACTGGGTTATAAAACGTTATTTCTGAATATACTCAAAATGTCCAGTTTTTTAAATGGCTTAAAAAATTGTGAATGGTAATTCTAAATGTTCTCTGATCACTGTGAAAATAATAAGTAAAAACATTAGACTAATCTCCAACTAAAACATTCAGAGAAAAAAATTATAATAATTAAAACAAATTCCATGAACAATGTGTAAATAATGCTTTGCCAACCTTAATCATGTGACAACTTTGAACACATGTTCTATCAATGTTACAGGAAGAATGTTTGCTCTCACAGTAATTTTACCAGAATATTTGTCAAAGTTCTGAGAATGTTCCCTGTTAGCTGAGATCCAGCAGTTACCAAAAAAATAAATAAATAAAATCTAATGTGATTTCATGCAAATTTCAAGCCTCTCATTACTTTCATGAGATCACACTGCACATTTGCTTAACATGTTTGCATGTTAAAATTATTTTTTGTTTGTCCGTACGGGATTCTAAAACTCATTTTATCATTTTTATCCTCATACTGTAATTTAGGGTGCTGCAACATCATGTAATAGATTGCATTAGATTTGTCATGTCCACAGAGACAAAACTGGTTTAGCAAAGAAGAGACAAGCTTCATGTGTTTGTGTGTTTGGCCTAAACTGGCACAGACATTGTGGGCAAAACCCTGGCAAATGAGCCCATAGGGATCCTATTATTCCCTTCTCACACACTCCGCATGGGAAACACTCCTATTATGCAGTATTGTTGGAGCACTTATCAACGTCCATGGTACACTGATGGAGAAGCAAGGAAGACTTTCCGCTTGCAGCAACACTTTCGCCTACATTCATTGTCTCTAAAAAGATGCCAGTTTTGTTTGAGTTTGTATTTTGGGCCGTCTTGTTATTACAAAGTGAAAGTTGAAGAATGTGGTCTATATAAGAGATAATGTACAGTCAGCTGATCATTATCACAAAATAAATTCAACACAAAGTAATAAAGACTAGCTGACTGTTCAGTTTCCCCGCTTATTACACTTCTATTTATTTACTTATTGGGTAAGTAGATATAAAATATTGATTTTACTGTTGATATAATGTGAAAGGAAAGACTGTGGGCTGCTACAAAATATGGAACTAGCACAAGACTGGTTGCCAGGAATAAAAATACAACTCATAATGTAAGCCATAATGACAGAGATGCTACACATTATCCATTTTATTTCAGAAACATGTACCCAATAAATACAAATTTGACATTAAATACTGAATTAAGAAATTCTTTTATAATATTACACTCTCAGAAAAAAGGTACAAAACTTCCACTGGTGCAGAACCCTTTCTAAAGGTACCAATACAGTATGTACTCTTAAAGTACTTACAGATTACAGATAACATGTAATCAGTTACTAGCAAGTGCTGACTAATAAGCACAAATTACAGGTAAATAAGGTACAAAGAAGTACATTTTAGCCTTTTTACCTTACAACAGCTGTACCTATATTATCTTAAAGCTTTCGCTAAGAAAAACAATTACAATGTCCCCAAAAAAAAAGACTAACAACAAGACAAACACTGCAACTTTACAATAATATCAATACAATCAGTAACTGAGAAAATGGTGCAAGTAGTGTATGTGTGAAGAGATAGATAGCGAGTGAGAGTGATATGAAAGAGATATCAGAGATGGTATAAAGAGTTGTGGTCTGATATTAGTAAATTATTAGAGAATGTCAGAAAATGTCAGATGCCATGACTGACTAATCCGAATCAAAAGAGAACTGTGTATTGAGTCCATTTTACACTTTTTGCACTAAGATAACAATGCAATCAAGTTTGCCTCAAGGTTTGCTTCGAGAAAACCAAGTAGCATGTTTCTTTTTCCAGATAATGTTCCACATTCCTATTTACAAGACGTTCAACACTTTAAATACCATTAGAAAGCACAAAAACTCCCTGTGCAAGACATATAAAGGATAAAATGACCAAGTAATGTTGCCATCTTTGTCCCTCAAGACCTCCAATTAGTAAGAACTCAATAGAGTACAATAAGCACTTTAGTGCTGCCTCATTGAATTGTGTGTGTGGATCAGAGAGAGATGGATAGGGAGCAAGGGAAGGAGAACGAGAGAGAGAAATTTGCTGGCTGCTCTGAGTTAGCCATGTCCAATCCCATGGCTTGAAGGTTTGGCATGGCTAAAATGTTTGGCCTTTGGATCCTGCTATATTGCAAATGCAGCAGTCTGTTTTCTAAGTTTTTTTTTTGTGCGTCACTTTGAAAGTCGTGACTGGTTTGGATTTGTCTTTGGATTATGGCTCTCAGGGTTAGATTCGAATAAATAGCTATGTGACTACATAACCCAACATTAAACTGTGGCTTTTCGGTTTTAACTCAGAGCAAAAGACTGACTAACTACAGTAACGTGTTGTGGCTTAGGATGCAGAGAAATATATTTTTTGTATTTAGTGATTCCCAAGATGTCCCAGTCAGTTCACTGACCACCTGATATGTATTACACACACCCGTATATAAAAATACAAAATACATCAAATAAATCCATAGATTCTATACATTTCAGTCCATGCACATAAAAACACACACACACACACACACACACACACACTAAACTCTGAAATTATGAAAAAAATAACACCATCCACATTGTATGGACTTCTATATATAAAAAAGGTGTTCTTGCCACAAAATGAATACTAATTTTAATATGAATGATAATGCAAAATGATAACTAATATTATATGAGAGTATAATCAATGCACACATTTCTGGTTTGGTGTTGATAAAGGTGTATTTGAGCTTTACTAATTAGGCTCTAGGGGAACCGAAGACCAAAAAAAAGGCTGGGAAAAATTGATTCGGGAGTTTAT
Organism: Carassius carassius; assembly: GCF_963082965.1. Taxonomy (NCBI): domain Eukaryota; kingdom Metazoa; phylum Chordata; class Actinopteri; order Cypriniformes; family Cyprinidae; genus Carassius; species Carassius carassius. The sequence goes on along the minus strand of NC_081774.1, from coordinate 7,936,338 downwards.
TGCAGCATAAAGAGCACCTGTTATTTGAAACTATTCCATCCTATAATGTTCTAACTCAATTTTTTATGAGAAGGGTTGTGCTGAGGGATTTCATTTCAAATAAAAAACAAAACAATGTTCTAATCTGCATTTTCATTCTTTTCATTCGTTTTCTGATTGTTGTCCAAATTAGTGTTAATACCTGAACATGAATTTTTAATTTGTCTCATAATTTAGCTCATTACTTCCATTCTATTAATTAGTATGCTGTTAGCACGAAACAAACAGGCTTCCTACCATGCCCATCTTTGTTCCAGTGCATGATGGAAAGGATAGAATGCCAGCATTAATTTGCCCTGTTTTAAAAGCAGCTCGACATGTGGCCAAGAAGGTGTCTCACTGTGCTGATGACTGCCAATGAATGTCTGAGCCGTGAAACATGGCAGTTTGGCCACCATTCATCATTTGCATGTCTGCAGCTCTCCCTTTAGGACAGAGGTGACATCTGTGTGCCATCACATGTGGACCATGGACAGTCATTATGATTTGATTGATTTTGTTCTTTATTTTTTTCTGAGCATGATTGTAATCTAATTTTTGAATTCAAAACCTCCCATATTTACTTCCAAATTGGTTTCAAAGTACTTAAAGTACTCTGCAATAAATTATGTTTCTGTTCATCAAATGATCCTGAAAAATGTATAATGGGTTACACAAAAATATGAATCAGCAAACCTGTTTTTAGCATTGATAATAATAAGAAATGTATCTTGAGCACCAAATCAGCATATTAGAATGATTTTTTATCAATCATTAGTGCAGTCTTTATTGACACACAATCCTTCAGTAATCAGTTTTGCATCACAAGAATAGATTACATTTTTTAACAACTTTAAAATATAAAACATTATTTAACATTTTTTATATTTGACAATATTGCAGCTTTTCGTGCTTTTTTTTTATATATAAATGCAGCCTAGATGAAGATAAGAGACTTTTCAAATACATTTAAGAAACTTACCAACCCCAAATTTTTGAACACGTTTATAAGTCATAATTCAAAATAGCCATTCTTAAAGTTTTCATTTTCAGCAAAAACATATTTTTTATATAGAGTGTGAAAGGCAATAAAAGTGTGTGAAATGTTATATTTTATCATTTCAGATTTCCATTGAATTAGATTTTTCTAGTGCAATTAATATTAGAAAAACAATTTACCGGCAAAGTGCGGTGGCGTTTGTGGCATCTCACCCATTAACCCTTTAACTGTCAACCCGTCCCGAATACGGGACGCCTACATTTACTTCAACTATATATCGTTGGAAAGGTCTAAGACTCCCAAATATATATTTTACCAATGTTTTTTGTTAAAAATTATGTAGGAAAAGTAATAGATTAATTTATGACAAGAGAGCACCCTCACAAATCTACATTATAACAGGAGTTCTGACCTTTGTTAAAAAAAAAGACTTCTTCGTTGCCTTTTTTTCTATCACATTTTAGAAATCATCAGAAATTATTTATCAACTGAAACCTTAAAATCTCACAATTCATCCTTTAAAACCCATTTTAAAATCAGACATTGCATTACCATGTAAATGGTACATCAATATCATGTTACAAAATGTTTTCATTCATGAATTATAAAAATCTAAGTTTGGAATGTACACTATAAAGTCTATGTTCAAAAATGTGAGTAAAACAAACTGTCAGGTAAATAAAAAAATGTTTTAAGTGGGATTACATTTTCACATTTGTCACCTCAAACATGAACTTTAAAACTGGTTTGTGCCTCTAGATTTAAGTTGCTAACAAGTTGCTAAATAAAGAACACAGCTACCACAAAAATTCAAATTTGCGTGCTTTATAAATAGATTTTGATATAAATGTATTTTGTTAAACAAAACCCAAATGTCTTCAGGTAAATGTTAAAAGAGTGTTAATTAGTGTTGTGTTATTTTCTTATGGGTTTGAAAACTGCAATGTTACATGTCACTGGAAACTTGGTGCACAGTGAGGCTTTAGCAACTACAAATTAAGATTAGCATATCAAAAAAACAACTTCTACCTACCTTTTTTTTCTTTTTTATTTTTTATTTTTCTTTGATCCACTGATCTAGTGCCTTTCAGTACAGTGGCACACAGCACAAAGATGCTGAAAACAAAATCTCAAACTCACAAGCAGAAACCGATTCCCTAAAGCGGGTATGAAATATCACATGTGCACACATCTAACCGAACCTCTCGTTTATCAGACACCACATTCATCTCCCTATATGAGGCCAAGGATAGGGCATGATTAGGAGCCAATGAGCTCTCCCAGCAGGGCTTGGCAATATGCCCTCAGATCTCTGCAGGGGAGTAGAGCAAGGTGAAGATAGAAATTCAACCCTCCGGTCCTCCCTCACCTGTCCCTGTCTCCTACCATCCATCCCAATGCTTCCAGTCGCAGTGAGGCTGAGGGTTGGAATAAATGCTCGCATCCCCTGACTGCAGATATTCCCATTAGTATTCCACACCTATGAAATTTCAACCACAGTGGGAGAACACAGCATCGTCCACATATCTATTTTTAAAAAAGACAGATAACAAGCCAGTACCAAAATACACGGTGTTAATACCTAAAACCAAAACACGGATGTCAACAGGGTTATACTGTGGCCTATTTGGCTTAATTCAGGTATAAATAAATATAATTTACAAATGTAACATTTTTTGAATAGCATAGCTATCTATGTTTTTAATAATAGCTTGTTCCTGTCTATCGTTTTATACTTGAATATTACATTGTATCAATATTACTTTACAATAAGGTTCAGTTCATTAACATGGTTATGTATCATGAACTAATAATGAAATATGCTTTCACAACATTTATGAATTTAGTTGAATATTACTTTAAGCATAAACAAACATTTAAAAAAAATTAAGTTGTATAAATCAACATATTATGAAAAAACATTAATTAACAATAAACATTATAAAGTAACATTAACCAAGATTAATAAATGCCATAAAATAGCTAATGAATCAATGAAGGAACTTAATTGCAAAGTGTTAGGATTACATCTATGTATTCATCTATTCAGAGCTGCACTTAAATATTTTTTTTATTTATTCTTTATTTGACAGGGACATTGGACAACAAAGTATTACCCCAGAATTAGATACAGAGCTAAATTTCATTTTCTGTCCCTGGGCAGGAGTAACCCAAATTATCATTAAAAAAACCATACAAATTAAACAATAAAATACAAGAAGAATAAAAACATTCAAAAATCATTACCTTGTATAATAAATGATCACAAAACTGACTTGCCTTTAAAAATCTTTTCAAGTGTATTTTAAACTGCACAAAGGTAGTACACTGTCTAATATCAGTTGGTAAACTATTCCAATTATTAACAGCTTTTACAGAAAAAGCTGATCGTCCAAAATCTGTTTTTCTAAAATGCACTTCGCAGTCACCTCTTAACGAGGCTCTTGTCTGTCTTATGCTGTCATTGCGCAATGAAACAAACACCAACTGTTTGATTACCAGCAATCTTCAAAATATCTTCTTTTATGCTCAACATAAGAAAGCAACTCATACCGGTTTGGAACGAATTGAGGGTGAGTAAATGATGACAGAACCTTCATTTTTGGGTGAATTAATCCTTTAATGCATTTAAGATTTAACATAAAGTAACATAACATAAGAAAGGTTCTCTATGTGAATCATTGTACAGTATGCCTTAAAGGGGTCATCGGAAGTAATGAAAAGTCTGTAACATAGTTCGGTTAAAATTTCTCAATGGTAGTGTAAAACAACACCCTTTTTACCCTGCTCTTCGAAAAATAAACAGCAGAAACAAAAACAATTGCATAAAAGTTGCTTTTGTCAATATGTTAACCTGAAGAATGTGTTTTTATTCTCTTCCAATTTAAATGCAAGTTCTAATCAATACAAACTGAAACATTTGCGGTCAAACCGCAGGCCCACTGGTGGGAGCTAATCTTTAATTTGATACATCAGGCACATATGACAGTATCACCTGACAGCGCAGCAGGATATAGCCTCAGGGCCACCATTATGCAGCAGTCTTTCCTCCCCTGCATGTCAGTCAGACCGGGGGTTGATCAGCTACAGCCGGGAGAAAGTTCAGTCACTATATCAGACAAACCATCAACGGGTATAATTCTCTCTTTCACTGCTCTGCACTGCCCCTTTCCTTGTAAGGTGCCATGCATTTTGCGTATTTCCAGCGTTCCCTCCTCTACGTTCCCTCTCTCTTATAGGTCTTATAGGTCACCAGTCTCTGATGGGCTCTAAAAGCATACATAGCCATTGTCACAGAGGTAGTGAAGCAGCGCCTGCTGTAACACAGACTTACACACAAGCAAGCACACATATACAGAACAAGAAACAAAATCTCCTGCTTGGACTGGCACAAACTAAAAACACCTCACACTGAGAGCAAGACAGATGGAAATGGACATCACCACACACCATCACATCATTATACTGCATAAAAAAGCACATCCTGTTTTTACTTTGGATCTCAAGTGGAGACCCGACACACCACCAAAACGGTTTATCAAACAAACATTGAACATGCAGTAAAACACACTTTGGTCAGTACAAACCATGCATTTGTCGCAAGTAAACCCAAATTTAATTTACTCTGGCATCTCGTTTAAACTAATTATGCTGGAATCTGTCTAACTTGGCTAATATCAACCAAATGTAACCAATTTCAACCAAAACACTATTCAGAATAGGACTGAGAAAACCTTTGAAATTAACCTCTGAATTTAAATTCACTCACAGACAGAGTGACATATAGCAACAGACAGACACGGTTATGTTATGAAATGTTTGAGATGGCTATATAGCCACACTTGTTGAAGTTGAACTTTGATGTTAATGTGACAAATTTTTTTATTGCCCATATAATTATTAGTGTAGCATATCTAGATAGAACAATAGCTATATAGATAGCTAGAATGGACTAAAAAAATAAAGATATACGATAGATACAATAGCAATGAAACGATAGATAGATAGATAGATAGATAGAGAGATAGATAGATAGATAGATAGATAGATAGATAGATAGATAGATAGATAGATAGATAGATAGATAGATAGATAGATAGATAGATAGAAAAACAGTTATCTCAATCAATATCTAATATCTCAATCACTTCTAAAAATGGCACCTCAACCATCAATTACTGGACCCCATATTTAAATATATTTAAATTTTCTGGAGAGAGCAGGTCTGGTTGAGGGATTCAACATGCTCCAATAACAGATTACATCACAGAGCGCCTGTCAGAAAAAATTCACTGAATTTACTAGAGGTTTTGGCAAATCTCACCATGTAATTTACTGAAGAAGGAGCTCTGTTCCTCTGTTTCTCTCATCTCCTCCAGGGAGATTAATTTCATATCCAGTGTCACATTGTGTTTTGTTTTTCCAGTAAATATTAAAGTCTCCCTGTAGAAACAGATAAGACCACTGACACACAGAGTGCACTATTTCAGAAATACTCTGCTAGTTGCCAGTTGGAGGACAGCAGTATTTAACCTCCCTCTCTCTCTCTGTCTCCTCATATCAGTCCTAAATAGAGGCTAACAAAGATTTTAATATAGTGCTCTGAATTACGTCAGCACACAAAGTAAACAGACATTATAAAGTGTCAATATTATCTTACACTTTCATATCTATTTGAGCGTGGACAGTTTACAATACTGATGAAAATGCCATTTAACAGGTGAGGTAATATTAGTTTACATTGTGGCCCCTGCTAGTTTATGCTGTCCTAGTGAAAGTCAGCTGATGAAAAGGTCTCATAAGCAGAGCAGTGAGACAATATTTCTCTCTATAATACAGTATTTGGGGTCATTTCAAAGCACTTCATTGTCATGGTTGTTTCATAAAGCATAAAAAAGTGCCAACAGAAGAAAACATTGTGCCACAATGGTAATATATATATTTATTTATTTATATATATATATATATATATATATATATATATATATATATACAGTACAGACCAAAAGTTTGGACACCTTCTCATTCAAAGAGTTTTCTTTATTTTCATGACTATGAAAATTGTAGAGTCACACTGAAGGCATCAAGGGCTATTTGACCAAGAAGGAGAGTGATGGGGTGCTGCGCCAGATGACCTGGCCTCCACAGTCACCGGACCTGAACCCAATCGAGATGGTTTAGGGGTGAGCTGGACCGCAGACAGAAGGCAAAAGGGCCAACAAGTGCTAAGCATCTCTCGGGGAACTCCTTCAAGACTGTTGGAAGACCATTTCAGGTGACTACCTTTTGAAGCTCATCAAGAGAATGCCAAGAGTGTGCAAAGCAGTAATCAAAGCAAAAGGTGGCTACTTTGAAGAACCTAGAATATGACATATTTTCAGTTGTTTCACACTTTTTGTTATTTATATAATTCCATGTATAATTCCACATGTGTTAATTCATAATTCAATTTTGATGCCTTCAGTGTGAATCTACAATTTTCATAGTCATGAAAATAAAGAAAACTCTTTGAATGAGAAGGTGTGTCCAAACTTTTGGTCTGTACTGTATATATATATATATATAAACACTATAATACAATAAACATTAAATTATAGATCATTAAGAATATACTGATGTATAGAGAAAACTCACAAGCTCACCATATCATGAGCACAGACACTTTCTCCTATTGGAAACCATATTCTCTCTCTTTCCTCTTATGTTACCCTTCATTTTCAAAGTGGGGCAGCGGCAGGTGAAAGCCTGAGTTTTTGATCTGCTGGCTTGGCCAGTGGCTTGTTTGCCAGCACTGATCTTCAGTGCCTGGTAGAGCAGTTTCTCTGCTCTCACTGCTGCGTGTCATTCATCAGGATTCGCACTAAAACCAGAGTCCAAATGATTCTAATTACTGCCCAGGGATACTGATGCATTCTGTCACTTCATCAGAAGATGCACCAGCCAAGAGAATTAAAATAGATAGAAAAAGCAAATGCGTCATGCAAACTTTTATTTATTTATTTATTTATTTATTTTTTTGATGGAACTCCAGTGACAGTCATGGTTTGTTGTGCGCCCTGGATTGTGAGTAAATTATAAATAATTGATGCAACTGATCTGCAGAAAGTGCAACGTGGTTACTGATCAAATTAAAACAAGTGTGATTTTTTGTGAAGAAAGTACTGCAGCACTTATTACAATTGGTTATTGCATAAGGTATCATAAGGGAACAACATTTTTTCATTAACATTTATCTATTTCATGTTAATTTATAAACACATTGTTCACTGTTAATTTGTCACAGTATATTAAATATTTATACAACATTTAAAAAGTCAAATCAGTTAACAGAGAAATGAATTGCACAACATTTAAACTTTTGAAGATTAATCTAAACAAATTATACTTACATATTTTACACAATTTTATAATGTAAAAATTAGTTACCCAATAAATATATTGCTCAAATATATTGCTTCTGATCAAAAGCGATCAGTGCTTCGGGGAAAAAAATACTGTAGTTTGCAACTTTTTTTTCTTTTTTCTTGTTTTACAATATCTCCTTTCTCATGTTGTGGCTTAATGTGGTTTCCTGGTGGTGTGCTGTATCCTTGGTAACCAGGTTGATGAGTACCGCAGGGTAGATGGGGTGTGGTTATCTACTTCCGCTGTGGAGAAGTCCAATGGATTTGTCTAGAATATCCCAGCTAAGTGCTTCAGATAAGACCCAAAGGGAAACAGAGATGCCTCTGGAATGACTGACACAGATTGCCATCACCGCTGTCTATCAGCTAAGAACTGGGAGATTATGTTTTATCCACAAAATAAACTCAATAAACAAAGATTTCATATTAGAAAGAACAACTTGTTCATAAAATATTCATTTCATTAAAAAAAAAAAAATTTCATATGAGTTTAGAAACTGAGCTATAAACTCAGCAGCAGTTCCATACATCAAGTTTTTCTTGTTTTATACATCATTTGCCTGATTTATTCAAAATGTATTCCTAAAAATAGTGTATATTTAGTCTATTTCAGTCTGTTGACCATATTTTCAGATTTATCGAGAGATAAAACGACTCCAACAGCTATTCCAAACCTTTAACTCTACAGAGCTTTGAACCTGACTTTATCCGATATTCAGATTTTGGTTTATGAAATCTTTGCAAATTATTGCATATCTATTTTTTATTGATATATATATATGGGGAGGGAAAGGCAGTTCAGAAAACTTCAGGAAACAGCGGTCTTCATGTACTGTGATTAATCACTTGGGTAAGTATGGTGATATCTTCAAGTTGAAAGGTTTGCCCTATTTGCCTTAAGATGAATTAAACAAAATAACTTCCCCTTGCTCACATCATGAGAAGTTTACATCAGTTTAGAGTAGAAGATGAAAAATTGAATATAGAACTTTGCACAGAAAGGTTGATAAGTGGTTTTAATTACACTAGTCCCATGTTAAAAACGAATGAAGTCTTGAGTCTATATTTTCACTTTTAAAACAATGTGTATTGTAATGTTTGCTTTGGTGCAATGCCTTCCCCAATAAATGCCCACTGTAAGTGGATTACTTAAAGTCCAAAGATGAGTCTAAATTATTTTCTAGATTAAAACACACACATAGGCCCATTAAGCAATTAAACAGAAAGACGTTAAAATATGAAGCATAACCCAACATTTCAAACATTTCAGTCGGTTACAGTAAAGTATATCAATTCATTCAAATCATGTCCATGTCTTTGAGATATCTAACCCACACAGAAGTGATTCCACCTCATCTAAGCTCACACTGAGTTCCCAGAGCTCTTTCTGTTTATCAGCTCACCTGAGCACTTTTATATATGCTTGCTGAATTATTAGCAGTAAACGTATTGGTGAGGTACATACAGTATAATGGGGATGTGATGTTTATGTGATGATCTACTGTAGATCCCAAACTAATAATTCACTTTCACATCTAATATTTCACATTTGAATCTCTTGAATTATTCAGGAAAGGTTTCCACCGATTAAACAGACTTTAGTGCTAAAGGCATCTTAAAACAGATTCCCATAGTTCCTCACTGTAAACTAAATGTAGACAAAGGAATACAAGACATTAGCTTAAACCTGTTAATTGCTTCAATTCCTAGGAGATTTGTGTCGTCTCTTTGTGATTCTACATGGGACACCCCATTTTGTTCCCATTACACTGGTGATTTGTCATCTGAGCAGCTGTATTTCCTCGGGGTCAGGTTTATCCCTTTACTCTTCCCTTTGGGATGCCGCAGAGATGAGGAATTATTTGGGATTTTCATGTATCACAGCACTTTCTAGTCTCGTCGAAAGATAGAGTGAACATATACCCACCCACGCACACAAACAACATTGTGAAACACACACAAAAATATACAGGAAATGCACACACTCACACTTTCCTTCCTCTGTTGTTCATTTGTCTGGTATCAGTTTAGAGTCCTCTCTAATTGGCACCTGAGTTCGGCTACACAACAGTCTGTCAGCTGTGAAAGCCAAGGTATCATTATTTTCCTTACAAACACACATGTCTCTTAAAAATAACGGGATAGAAAGTCATTCTTCACACAGTGAGTGAATTTGCTTACTGCCTGCACAGACAGACTGTTCACTTCTGTGAGGTTCAGGGCATTTTGCATAGAGTTTACACATATAAAGCCAAGAAAGATCTGGAATACCTGGAGAAATTTATCGGTTAACACTCTTATTCATTTCAAAGGCAGAGGGGGAAAAAATCCATTACAAAAATATTCATTTCACTCCTTACATAACCCACAAAAAATAAATGTATATAAAATAATAGTAAAAGATATAAATAAATGTACATTAAAAAAAAAAAAAAAAAAAAAATATATATATATATATATATATATATATATATATATATATATATATGTTGCATAAATAATTTACAGGTTAAATTAATTTACGTTTAATAAATTAATTTACATAAACAAAAAAGTTTGTGCTGAATAAATAAATGTTTAATTTTGTGTCGTCTTATTGATTAATTGTGATTAATCGTATTCTAAATAAAAGTTTGTTTACAAAATATGTGTGTACTGTATATTTATATATAAAGACACATGCATGTATATATTTAAGAATTATTCATTCATATTATTTAAACATTTTATTAACTTGATAAATTAATAAACTGACATATTCAATCAATACAACTTACAAATAAACCGACATGTTTAATAAACATACATTTAAATAAACAAATAAACAAATTTACATTTTAAATGTATGTTTAATAAAAAAAGAAGTAAACGTGAAAACTGATAAATAAATTTTCATGATAAATGTAAAAAAAAACTAAACAAACAGGAAAGATGCATAAATAAATAAATAAATGTGGCCTCTATGAAACATCTACTGTAATATTTTGTGAGAATACACAGCTAGTTTTTAATGGCTATCAATTAAGACAAATCCATCACACACAAGAATTGTGTTGTTACAATAAATTGACAATCTACAACTAGGTACACCTTTTACTTACTAGCACTATCACACTCAAGATGGTACAGCACAGCACCAGCAAGCAACAGCGTAGTTATTGTTTCCAGGGAATGGACATACTGATAAAATGTAGCTATACTTTAAATGCAGTGTAACTCTCTCTAGATAATAGCATCAGCCAATTTAATAAATGTAAAAACGTCTAACTGAAGAAAATGTAAATGTCTTCCGCTGAGGAGAGTTTCTTTATTGCCTCACTTATTGCCTATATATATATAGAAGCAATGTGACGATTTTGGCTCACATTTAACAAAAACCCACCAATTCACAGAATACTTCATAGGACCAATAAAATCAATTAATAAATAAAAATAAAATAAAAACATTTTAGTGAATTGTTGGCCTTCTGGAAAGTATGTTCATTTACTGTACATGTACTCAATACTTGGTAGGGGCTCCTGTTCCTTTAAATACTGCCTCAATTCGGCGTGACATGGAGGTGATCAGTTTGTAGCACTGCTGAGGTGGTTTGGAAGCCCAGGTCTCTTTGACAGTGGCCTTCAACTCATCTGCATTTTTTGTTCTCTTGTTTCTCATTTTTCTCTCTGGGGTTCAGGTCTGGTGAGTTTGCTGGCCAGTTAAGCAGACCAACACCATGGTCATTTAACCAACTTTTGGTGCTTTTGCCAAATCCTGCTGGAAAATGAAATCAGCATTTTCAAAAAGCTGGTAAGCAGAAGGAAGCATGAAGTGCTCCAAAATATACTGGTAAATGGGTACAGTGTCTTTGGTTTCCAAAAAACACAATGGACCAACACCAGCAGGTGACATTGCACCCCAAATCATCACAAACTGTGGAAACTTAACACTGGACTTCAAGCAACTTGGGCTATGAGCTTCTTCAACCTTCCTCCAGACTCTAGGACCTTGGTTTCCAAATGAAATACAAAACTTGCTCTCATCTGAAAAGAGGACTTTGGACCACTGGCCAACAGTCCAGTTCTTCTTCTCCTTAGCCCAGGTAAGACACCTCTGATGTTGTCTGTGGTTCAGGAGTGGTTTAACAAGAGAAATACGACAACTGTAGCCAAATCCCTTGACACGTCTGTATGCCTTGACAATCCTCATAAGGCTGCGGTTCTCTCGGTTGGTTGTGCATTCTTCCACACTTTTTCCTTCCACTCAACTTTCTGTTAACATGCTTGGATACAGCACTCTGTGAACAGCCAGCTTTTTTGGCAATGAATGTTTGTGGCTTACCCTCCTTGTGAAGGGTGTCAATGATTGTCTTCTGGACAACAGAGATCATTTTGAAGGCTCAGGAAAACTTTGCAGGTGTTTTGAGATGATTAGCTGATTGGCTACTGAAATAAACTTTTCCATGACATTCTAATTTATTGAGATGTACCTGTAAATATGATATGGAAAAAGTAAGATTAAAAATAATAAATAAAATAAAAATGTGCAGGACAGTATACTGTAGACTTAAAAGATATTATGAGCTTGGATGTACAAGAGAAGAATGTGCAAAAGGTTGTACATGGTATTTACACAGCAGCAATAGAGGTAGTAAAAAAAATATAGAAAATGCTGTGTGCTAGTGACAATGTCAGTATATTAAGTATCGTACTGATAATTAAGTGAAGTCATGTAGAAGTTAGAAGAAGAATGTCCTTCTCTGTGGCCTGTAGATAAATGGATGGGGTAATGGGGCCTAGTAGTGAAGATGAGACCCCAGAGCGACAGGGAAGGGGAGGTTTGGGGGTAAACTCACACAGAAAAATATAATCGCAATGGGAAGAAAATCAATTCCTTCGATTTGCAGCAATTCCATGGAGTGCTTTTTCAACAGTGATGCAACAAAAGACACCCTTGCCAGTCAATTACACATTATATAATAGAGGTCACCTGAAGTTTAGTAACCACTAACTACAGATGTGAAGTGTGCTGGAAAAAGAGAAAATCCCATTCCCTTTCCAGGATTGTATTTACATTTCTGAAAGGATGCAGAATTCACAACTCATCAGAATAACCTCATCTTGAGTTACAGCTCTGATTGGTGGAGTTCTGATGTTTGAAAAACAAGACGTCTCATTCCGATCCCATCACTGCATTGAATTTGGACGTTTCTTTCTTTTTTAAAACCCTGCAAGACACAGCGGCTCTGAAAGTCAGAGTATGCTACAGTACGTGAAATGTCAAACATGACCACAGCAGCTTGGAGCAGCTGCCTGCACATTTTCAGCATCACAGCAGGTTTTTGTCTCCAGTGGGGAGTTTGTGTCTGAGGTAGTTTAGATAGAGGTTCAATGTTGCCTCCAACAGGCTTGAAGCAGCAAAACATTTTTGAAGTTTTAGGATGTGTCAGGCATTTTTCACATATCAAGTGTCAATTGTTTACTGAATGTAAAAAAAAATATCGGCTTCATCATTTACACGCTGTTCAAATGCTTGAGGTCTGTAAGATGTTTTAAAGTGCATGCAAGAAGCCTCTGTTGCTCACCTAGGCTGCATATATTTAATAAAAAATAGTTAAAATGCTAAATATTATTACAGTTTAAAAATGCTGTTTTCTATTTTAATACATTCTAAAATGTAATTTATTCCTGTGATGACAAAGCTGAATTATTCAGCATTCATTACTCCAGTCTTTAGTGTGACTAAAGACTAATCCTTGATTTGGTGCTCAAGAAGCATTGTTATCAATGTTGAAATAATTTGTGCTGCTTAATATTCTTGTGAAAACAGTGACACTCTTATTCAGGATTCTTTATAAAAAATTCTTATATTCTAAATAATAGATTCAAAAGAAATATGTAAAATAGTTAACAGACATTATGCATTCTTGTTGAATAAAAGTATACATTTCTTTCAATAATAATAATAGTAATTATAGTAATAATAAGACCAAAACATTTGAACTGAAACATTTGAACATCCGAACTGAGCACTGAGTGGCTCCAATCCAAGGGTCACACTAAATAAAATAAAATAATGAAATGAAATTAAATGAAATGAAAAAAAATTATATATATATATATATATATATATATATATATATATATATATATATATATACAGTACAGACCAAAAGTTTGGACACACCTTCTCATTCAAAGAGTTTTCTTTATTTTCATGACTATGAAAATTGTAGAGTCACACTCTACAATTAAAGTTTTATTTAAGTTTGGGGGGGGGGGGGGTTTGTTTTGTTTTTTTTTACAGTGCAAAGAATTAAAAAAATATATCCAATTTAAGGGAGCATATAGGATTTTTTTATGCACATTTAGAAATTGTATTGCCACAATTTTTTTAAGAAATAGGCTATCTCAAATTTCACCTGAAAAGAGGCAGCTGGAAACCTGACTAGTAGCCCATAAATGCAAACATACTCACTAATCATTTATGGAAACATGTAAATATGACAAACATGCCTACACTCATCTTTCCAAACACATGCATGAAACACAAATACTCATTTGCTTGTACATAAACATCAGGCTTTATGGGTTTTCTATATGAAGGACCGATCCATCACGCCAGTCCCTGAAGAGTTGTGAAATATAGCTCGCCGAGGGCCAGTTTGCTTTGCCTTCATACCAGGGAATGGAAGCATAAGGTCAGACTGTACAAGTGCAAAGAAAAGGGCTAACATAACTGATGATTATCGCCTGTATGTGTGTGTGAGAGAGAAAGCATGTGTGTTAAATAAAAAGGATGTAAGGTTACTGGTCTGAATGAACTCTTTCTTTAAGAAACCGTGTAAACGGGTCTGATGTCTACAGTGGAACGGCCTAAAGCGCTCCTACATCTATCAGGGTTAAAAGAGAGGAAAAACTGCACATTTATAGGCTCTTGAAAACATTAATGCTGTTACAGATTTATAGAACAAATTCTGTGGTCATTAGTAGCCATATGTCAAGCTCAGGCAACACATAATGATTTCTTCCACACCACAGTTTCCAGCAAAAACAAATGCTTCAAACTCTTCATCCATGAATTCTGAGAACACGCACACCCAGCCACACACAGCCACACAATATTCTCTAATAAGCGTGCTGGCAAGCAGCAACCCGATAGCTTACAGGCATGAGAGATTACATTAGCATGCATTAATGCAATTTCAGGATCCTACATTGTTTGGCACTGTAAAGAAATCTATTGCTCTCACCAGAGACAACCAGAAGCCGAAAGGAAGGGTAGGATCAGGAGCAGAGAAAAGAGGATGGGCTGGTTATTATAGAGGTTTATGTAGTGCCTGTGCATAGGGATGGCCGTGCGAGTGGTGTGTTTGTCCTCTGATAAGGCCCATGTTCCCGAAGCGCCTGGACTCCCCGGTCCAATATGATTTGGACAGACAGTGGATCAGAATGTCCAATTTCCTGCCACTGGAAAGGCAAGATGGACGGCGGATATCACTAGATCTATGGCGCAGGCGTTGGAGCAGACCAATCAGCTTAATGGCTTAGTAGTCTGTGGAGACGTGGAGGACGGACACTGCTGGACTGGATTATTACCAGTTTATTTGGATGGACAGTCAATATGTCTTTCTCTGTCCCATGCAAATTATTCCTTGTTGATGTGTAACTTTTTGACACAATCAGCAATGTGCTCATCTTATCATTTATATATATTTGTATATATATATATATATATATATATATATATATATATATATACATTTATTCATTTAGCAGACGCTTTTATCCAAAGCGACTTACAAATGAGGACAGTGGAAGCAATAAAAAACAACAAAAGGAGCAATGATATATAAGTGCTATAACAAGTCTAAGTTAGCTTAACACAGTACATGTAGCAAGGGCTTTTAAATAATAGAATAAATAATTAAAAGAAAACAGATAGAATAGAAAAAGAATAGAGCAAGCTAGTTTTAGAGGTCTTTATATATATATATATATATATATATATATATATATATATATATATATATATATATATATATATAACTGTGTGTGTGTGTGTGTGTGTGTGTGTGTATATATATATATATATATATATACACACACACACACACACACAGTTGCATAATAAATGAAAATAAAATAGAATACAAAAAGATTAGAAAGGTAGTTAGATTTTTTTTAAAGAATAGAATTAGAATAGTGAGTGCTAAAGTTAGAGAGTCAAATAAAGTTGGAAGAGATGTGTTTTAAGCCGATTCTTGAAGATGGCTAAGGACTCGGTTGCTCGGATTGAGTTGGGGAGGTCATTCCACCAGGAGGGAACATTTAATTTAAAAGTCCACAAAAGTGACTTTGTGCTTCTTTGGGATGGCACAATCAAGCGACGTTCAATTACAGAACGCAGGCTTCTAGAGGGCACATAAGTCTGTAAGTAATAAATGTAGGTAATATATATATATATATATGTTATATATAGGTAATATACATATATATGTTTAAATAAAGAGGGAAATGATCATTATATGGCTAAGAAAAAATAACACTTTGATATGCTGGCAATGAATTAAAGTATTTTTTTTTTTTAAGAAAGAAAATTATTGTTTGAAATTCAATCACAGTAAATGAACTGAAGCCAAACAGTAAATTAATTCCAGTTATCTGAAGCGCTTTGAATGTCCATACACTCTTTCAAATGTATTGCATATATGAGATTACTCCGATATATAGGCTACATAACACACATTCATGAAAAAAATGACATACTGTACTGTTCAAAGGTTTGGGGGTTTTTTAATGCCTTTGAAAGACATCCCTCATTATAACCAAGGCTGCATTTATTTGATCAATTTTGTGAAGTATTATTAGAGTTTAAAAATACTTTTTTCTATTTTAATATATTTTAAAATGTTAATTTATTCCAGTAAATTCTCAATGAGTATTTGAAATATACATCTTTTGAATCATCATAAATGTTATTAATGACAGAGTCCCTTCAGATCAATTTAATGCACCCTTGCTGAATAAAGGTATTACTTAAAATAATAATAATAATAATCTAATTATTGGTAATTGTTAAATGCATAAATCAACTAGTCAAATTACATGCCAGTCAAAATAGCACTAAATTGTGATTACACCCTTTCTGTAAAAATGCATTACAATTAATAATTTCATTTTTCTAATATAAAATCTCTTTCACTACTAACGTTCATGCCAATGTTTTCCCTTCTAGGAGTAAAATAACTGGAGAAAGCAATTTCCACACAGCAGTTGCTTGGCTGGCACAAGACCTTGTATACAATGCCATGAGACTAATAACTCCATATCATATGACGATATAATGACAGTGTTGATTGGCTGATTGCATCCCAGGAACCCACATATTCCCAAATCATTCACTAACTAAAGAAACAGTATAATATACATTATACTGTATATATAAAATTATTTATAAAAAAACCCTCAAAATTATTCAACAGATCATCAGTCGATGGTGGTTCATGTATGTAATTATGCAAAGCTCCAGGATGACTATCTGGCCCTAGACAAAATAAATACATATAAACTCAAATGCCCTATTCAAACTGCTTACAAAACAAAATGAATATCCACATCTAAACACTAACCAAATTAAGTCATAAATCAGATTCAGATGTTGCTAGAGGGATGTTAGCAAACCCGTCAAATAACGCCCTTCAAGCTATGCAGGACACGAGCTACATTAATTTACCATATTTAACATTTATGAAATTAATTACTCTACTCTGTCAAACCGGCACGCAGCAGTCATTAGAACGAGGCAATGCTAATAAGTCATTACTTGTTTATTGGTAACACAGTGTGTTCAAAACACATTTCCCTCTTGCTTTCTGTACAGGGTTGAACAGCAGGTAATTAAGGGCATATGTCACTGCACACAGCTAGATCTTATAGAGTCCAGTATTCACTGCCATGCCCTTACTGACCAATACATCCTGCCTAGCTGCCAATAGCAATGATGTCAGCAGCACTTTCCCACTGACGGCACAGTAGTTGATCTTCACTTTATCACAGTGACAGAACTCAAAGCTTTCTCTTTTGTGATCTGCAAAACGGCACAGACCATTAGCTCACAGTGAAAGTAAACCTCTGACCTCCTCACATAATGCTGTACAATGACAACGTACAACTGCACTGCAGTCAATAAACACTTTGTAATATATTACAAGAAAAGAGATTTGCTTGGCTTCTGAAAGGTTTAAAATTCAATTCAGAGATGTTATATGTCTTCTTAGGGTACAATTATTTTTGGTCACCTTTCAAGTCTTGAAGTGATTAAAAAAAACCTAAGGGCTTTAAGAGTACAAAATTATTGATAATTGCTAATGTTATTGCATAAATGAACGCTCTTGGTTTTAAATAAATCTAATTAATAATAACTAATAAATAAAATTTGGACTTCACCCACTGCTTAAAAGCACTTTTGGTGAGTCATCGCATCCAAAATTGCATACAGCATGAGCTGCATTTGATGAAGAGCTACTTCTTGAACTAAAAACCAGGGTCAGTAAGATTTTTTTAAAGACAAATTAATACATGTTTTTCAGCAAGAATGCATTAAATTGATAAAAAATGATAGTAAACACATTTTACATTTTTCAATTCACCAAAAAATACAATCCTTCCATACAAAGTTTTAAGCAGCACAACTGTTTTCAACATATTAATAATAAGAAATGATTTCTTGAGCACTAAATCAGCATATTAGAATGATTTCTGAAGGATCATGTGACACTGGAAAGAACAAATTAAATTTTAAAATAATTAAAATGTAAAATGGTTATCTGAAATTGTAATAATGGTTCACAATAATAACATTCATTTAATTAACCTTTTTTCCATATTTCTTTATCAAATAAATGCAGCCTTGCATCTTACTGACCATAAACTTTTGAACAGTAGTGTACATACAGAAGTAGTATTCAGACGAGCGACTGTTAACAGGGTTTTAAAACAAAATAATAAATAAATCATTGAAATTATTTTTAATGAGCAACTCCAGTTACTAAAACAGACAAAAAAATCTATAAGTATTTCATACATCTGATACATACAGTATGGCATAATAACTACTACTAGGAGGCCACCTAAAAAATTCTACTTATATATTCAAGTATATTTAATTCAATAAGCAATTTTCAGACAGGACCACTCACCGGATTGGCAAAAAAAATATATATATATATTATAATTAAAAATAATGCCTGGTTAATCCTTTTAAGACACTCAAAGTTAAATTTAAGACCTTTTGTAGCAGGTAAACTACAAGCTAAGCATAGTGTTTTTGCTTTTTCCACAGTGACTTACAAACTACTGAGGTCTCAAATATTTCAGAAATATCCACCACTAAACTGCATGCAAAAAGCAAAAACTATGGTCCATCTCATGACCAGTCAGTCATTGCCAGTATTGCCACCTTGTGGATGGACCACATAAAACTACCATAAATCAAATGAGTTTAAACATCACACATCCATTGTCCACATTGTAAAGGTAAAAATTTTAATCACCTTATCTCTCATCTTATCTCTCATCATCCAAATTTGAGTGTCTCTCACCATCTGAGACCTAACTGCCTATTTTTCAGCTATTCAAAAAGTATTATGTCATGTTTGGAAAGAGCAACACACAAAGGGACATCTATTAGCCCTATAAGCTTTATTTGTGAAAACACACATTTAAAAAGTGGCACAGTGATAAAGGTTGAAGAATCAGCAAGCAGTTTATGGAAATTCCCCCAGATCACTTCTAGAAGAAAGAACTTATGCAAATGAAATCAGACAGGAGAAATGGCAGGTGATAAGCAAGTAAAGAGAGGCAAAGGTGTGGTGACGGAGGTATCTGGGTGTATATTTTTAGAGTGTAAGAACATGATGAGACCTGAAGCTTGCTGATCAGCAGGGGAGCTTCTGCTTTTGAGCATGAGATAACTCAGACGTGCTGCTCTATTCATCTTCTCTGCCAGGAAGACATTCTCCCAGACATTAAAGCTTCACCGCAATCTTTCTGTTTCCCTCTTTTTCTTCTCTCCATTTCTGTTCCCTCTCTCTGTCTTCTTTTCACCCTCATGCATACACAAAAAGAGCGCACCGCTTATTAAATTTGCAGTTCTTTCTCCATGCTAATCTGCCTCCCATCTACACACATCCCACCTGATCCACAACTGTAATGAGAAAGATATGAGTGCATTTCAATGCAATTCAGTGGCTCTCAATTATTGTTTCTCTCTCTCTCTCTCTTTCTTTTCTTTTTTTTTTTTTTGGTAAGTGTTAAAAAAATATTTTGCAAAACCCCCCCAAAAAATACACAAAAGAACATAATTTAAATATGCATATACTGAAAGGAAAGGAAAGGAAAGGATTTGTGGTCAAGTATGGTGGTATGGTATAAGCAAACAAGTATTTAAGATTAAAAAAGAAGTTAAGGTAAGGCACCACAGGTTAAAATCAAATGCACCAAATGCAGAAACAAAAATCTAAACCATGAAAAAATAACAAGCAGCTCATTACATTATATTATAATCTCATTACATTATATTACATTATAATCTCATTACACGACATTATAACATTTTGTCAGACTAATACTGTGAATATATGTTTTATATTTACACACTTCAACAGAATAAAATTGAAGTAGATAACCTAGTCAACATTAGTTAAGTCGACTCCACAGTAATGCATAGATGTGGTTGGTTCAAAGAAACTCAAAACCATAGATAACACAGAAAAATCAAGGCTGTTTACAGAACATATTTGTTATATTCATTGCTAAACTGAAACATAAATAGTTTCTCTACTTTGTTAGTGTGGCTGAAACGAAATCTCAGACATCCTTACACCAGGAATCTCTCACTGCAGGAGGGCTAAATGAATTTCCCCAGCGGCGACTGAGCTCCTGTAAGATAATTCACTCCTGTTTTTATTGCATTTACTCCCGTCTCAGCTATCTGAAGCTTTATTAGTTTGTTTCAGTCAGGCTGCACTTCTCAATTTGATATTTAAAAAAATGTCCATCGCAGATAATTACTGTTAGAATGACCGCAACCTCAACAAATCATATAAATTTTCACATGTCCGGAGGGAAATGGACCTCTGATTGATCAGATGCTCAGGAAATTGAGTTTAAATAAATAATGAAGCATATAATCATTTTGGACTGTAAGGTAAAAACAATGTTCTCTCAAGAGTGCTTTAAATAAAAAGAAATCTTATAGTCTCAGATGTATATTCTATATATAGGCTAACGGTCAGTTCGCTAGATTTATGCTGCAGAAGTTGAGTGGTGCACTATTGTCACAGCGTGACTCAGATGAACACAACAATGAAGCAAATAATAATGACAACACAACAACAGTAGCAGTCAACAACACAATATCACAAAAGAACAACACAACAAGACCAAAAGAACATTCAAAACTGCTGCATTAAAATCATGTTTGATCAATAATCTTAAGTTTTCTAGGACAAAGAAACTCATTTAGCTTTAATGCTAGCATAGGATCAATAAATTACTACCATTTTCCAATGCTCTCAATAATGCATAACATCCCAAAAAACCTTTCTGTACTTTCTAGACAAAAGCATGGCAAACTTATACATCTCCCATTTTGATTTTCCGAGGGTTGGGTTTCAAAAAGAAATTAATCACTATTACTAATTACATCATCAATATTGTATTTAAATTACTTTACTAATTACTCTGTCTGAAAAGTAGCTAATTAAGCTACATCTTAAAATCCCTATAAACCTTAATAGAAATTAAACTCTTTATTCTTTCAATTTGAGTCAAACATAGAATAGTTTAGCTTTTTAGCTTTAAAACAACTGTAATACTTACACATTTTTATAAAAAATTTAACCTTCTTTGGTTAACAAATGGAAATACTCTGAAAAACAACATATCTGAATAACAAAAAAGCTTCAGAAAAAATACTAGTAAAATCCATACAGGTTTATGTAAAAATAACACGTTAACTAATGTAGGTAAGAATAAATTACATAAATGATCTTCTCTGCTGAATAAAGCCGTGTCAGATCACACTGTTCTTCTGAGATAAATTCCTCATAGCAGGACTTCTTTCAAAAATGATGAAAATGAGACGAATCTTTATTTTATTTATTTTTTGTATCTAGATGAGGCATGCATATAATCTAGGTGACTGCATATAATGAGCTCAGATACGGGAAAGACTGTACCTCGCTTTGGTTTCATACGGATTACATAATCAGAGAATATTCGCTTTCAATTGGAATTCGTTCATTTATATTTAGACACTTCAAGCTCAGATACAGGAAAGGCTGTACCAAGCTTTAGTTTCACACGGATTACATAATCAGAGAATATACACTTTCGATTTGAATTGGTTCATTTAAAAGTAGATACAAGCTTTATATAGACATATTTCTCACGTCTCTTGTCAAATATTCGCTGAGTTTGTGACGTGTAGAAAGCTGCTCACGGAGACCTAGATGGCAGAAAGTGCACCCTGTTTGTTTTGTTTATTTTGCAAAAGCACAGGGTTTTGTTGTTATTTTCAGTGTACACAAATAAAAGTAGGCCATTTTTAGATTTGATTGATTTAAGTATTATGTGTATCTGGGTATTTAAGGTTTCTCTGTGAATCAGGAAAAACAGAAAGTAAACGCGCTGGCGCGCTGAGGGTTAAAGACAGTAAATTTAGATGTAAAATTCAATATTGATTTTACTGTATGTAACGCAGGTACTTTATAAGTAACTGTAATTAAATTACCTAAAATTGAGCAGTAATCCCTTACTTTTTCAGTGGATAAGTAATTTAATTTACTTAGTAACGCATTACACCCAACACTGCTTGTGTACAACAAGAAATGCTGTTGTTTTGTGGCCTGATACTTTTGTGTTGAACTGTTGCTTACATTGCAAATATCTTTATCAAGGATCCCTAAAATACCTGGAGAAAGCAGTACAAAGGCCTCATTGATTTATAAAGTCCTGTCTTTGCTCATGGGTGCAAACTTTTACAACCAATCACCTGCTTCATAAATGTCATGTGATTTGGCCTGGAGCCACATGACATTTTGATAGGGTTGGGTAATTGGGCTGTGATCTCAAATGCAGCAGACAGCGGGACATATAAGTCAATATTAATATTTCAACAGAGAACAAAGCCATTTGTTAGATGCAATTGCTTCTAACTATGCTAAATATGCTAACTAACCAAACTTTAACCCCTGGTTGTGCCTAGCCTGGTAGCTTTTCAATGGTTCATCAAATCTTTTATATTTTCTTTGCCCACACACTAACTCCCTGTTGATATCTTCCATGTATAATGTACAATGAGTCATGTTTTCACTAAATGCACAGTGGGAAATTTGTGATTATTTAGTAAATTTTTCTCAACAATGACCTTTACATTAGTAGCCTACCGTTACATTCTTGTTCTTGCTAATTGACAGTTTTTTTCTGAGAGGCCTGTGGACTGATGAGTTGACAATGTTTAAATAAAGTGGCCCAATATCTTCTGGCATTTTCACAATAACATGCTCTCTAATGTGTCTTACTAAAAGGCTGACTGTGATTTAAAATTATGGTGCAAGTTTTCTATGTTAATAGGAACATTACACACTGACCTCGATAAGAGGGTAATTTTAGAGGAATGAATTAAAACAGCACTTTAATGAAAAATTAATGTGTAATGTAGCTTGGCAAGTCTATCATGCCAACAGTCCTAAAGCATGGAGTGAGCGGTTCTGACATCCATCATCCACTCTGCAATTTAACACGTAACCTTTTCAGTTCACGCCACATCAAAACTCTCGCTTTGACATGAATACATTTACGGATATGATTTTGTGTCCGTAAATGGGATTGAAGATGGGAGGGAGTGTTTTTAAATGGCTCATGGGTAAAATGATATGAAGCGAGTGACGCGTGATATTTCACTTTTTTAAGTTTATCTAGCTTATCTTTTTTTCAGTTTATCTAGCTTTACTAGTTGATCTAGTTAATTATCTTAATTTCACATTCAATTGTGAAAGGAGCCATTGGGTTTGCACAGCGCTCAAGGCTAGACTAAAACCAGGCACCTCACAGGATGTGAGAAGCCAAGGGGATGTCATGAGCGCAGAAGCTGTCATGTAGAAAGAGAGCAGGGTCATACAGCGATGAATCAAGGTTCCTGCCATGGTGGATGGATGAAGTAACTTTCATCAGAATGAAATTATCCATTAAGAGAGACAGCAAGCAGGCAGGCCAAGCCTTCAGAAGACAGCATTGTATATCAAATGAGTCCAGGGCTTATCTTCTCACCTGACCACCAGGGCCTCCTGAGCCCCTACAAGGTCACCTACAAGGTGAAACAATGGTGTGGCTGGAGAATCTAAAGATCTGGGCCATGCTGAGGTTGAGAATCGTGCCCACAAGGTAAAAAATCCATCACGGCATCATTTTATATTCAAAATCAGAATCCACTGTCTTCATCCACACTAGCTCAGGAGAAAAGTTGGCTTCTTGACCAGAGCCTTATCTTCCTTCTTCAAGTATTGGCTATTCTTTCAATAGGCTGCACATCTATGAATTCCCTCTCTCTCTCTCCAACAATGATGTGCTTTAAAGCTGTAATCTTATCAAACCTGTCCTTCAAAGACACCAGAGGCCCTATGTCAGCCCGGCGTTCTTGTGGAGATGAGTTTTAAAAGGGTAATGATGTCCATAGTGTGGGCAGAACGTTGTTTTTCATTGGTGCGCTGGCGCTCAGGGGGTGGAGGGTTTATGAAAATGTCTGTCGCTGATGCACGGAGCGTTCAAAGATGATTGATTTCAATGACACAGCGAGTGACCCTAAACCTAGCACGTCTACAAGCTCCAGGGCTTCTGCCTTCTTCTAATGGCCTTGGATAGAATTCTGTCATCACACCATCAACAGCATCACAAAAAAAAACAAGAAAAAAATACAACAACCCTCGCTCCCAACAGCAATCATTGCAGCAGCACTGCTGTTTAAAGGTTTCTATTGTACTTGAACTTTTTTAGATATTAAAAGCTTAACTGCACTCACAGACCTTTGTGCATTTATCATGAAGCCCCGCACATGACACACAGGAAAAAATATAAGGCTAAATCGTGTGCACGATTTACTAATTCGTTCCCTCAATGTACTAAAACGTGCACACGATTACTATAGCATTCCCTCTATTTACTATTGCATTCACTCGACTTATAAACTGTGTGCACGATTTACCAATTTGTTCCCTCGATTTGCTAAATCGTGCGCACGATTTAGCAAATAGAGCGAACGCAATAGTAAATCGAAGGAAAGCAATAGTAATCGTGTGCACGTTTTAGTAAATTGAGGGAACGAATTAGTAAATCGTGCGCACAATTTATTTATTTTTTCTTGCATGTCATATGCGGGGCTCTGTAACTAATAGCAATGTACAATGTCTAATTTTATGTGTGTTTCAGTATGCATTGGCGAGTTTCTTGCCTCTCCCTGCATGCAAAAGCTGGAGTAATATTCATGAGGTTTGGGGAATAAATAATATGTGGTACTCCCAGAATCCACCTTATTGCAGGAGCAGAGTACAGTATGTCCTCCATGCTATATATCAGTTTTATAAGCCCTCTCCTCAGGGCCCCAGAATCAGATGTATCACGCTCTATCATCCATCATTCACTCTGCCTCTCATGGCTTGGCCTAAAAATCCACTGTCTTTAAAGCTATATTTTCTCATTCATATATTTTGATGTAATTAAATCAGAGTAATACGAAACAGCAAAAGTCAAGGTCAAGGTCAAATTTATTTATATAGCACATTAAAACAACAAGAATGTTGACCAAAGTGCTTCGCGAGCAGAGCAAGTACACACAAATAAAACAGGGCTGGAAGGTATTCAGTCCAATCATAACAAGATCATTTAAACAAAATGTTTATATATATTAAGAAGAAAAGATCAAAACCTACTATATCCCAACAAATAGCAAAAATACAGTATATAACAATAATATATGTATATAAATTGTAATATATAATAATACAAATAAAATAATATATAGTTCTAAAGTCTCACATTTAAAAAAAGTTTCTTTGTTATTAAATACCATGAAAATAAAAGGTCCCTATACCTGGCAGATATTAATTAATTTATTGTTAATTGTTTATATTTTTATAAGTACATTTATTTTATTAATAGTCCAAGGCTATTAAAATAGTAATGTCAGGATAAAGTGAAGAATTAGCACTGAAAAACTGTGGACACAGTTATTTTTGTCTCTGATCTTATTGAATCTGCCTTTGTAGGAGTTTCCCTTTCAGACGCAAAATTTATGGGAGGAGAGTATTAAAATGAACAGAATTTACTAACGTGTGCGCTCGTCACATTGCTGGTATTTGCGCCATTATTTAATGCCCAAAAAAGCATGTCTAAAACTATTTTGCAACTGTGTCATAAATAGAACACCCGCACCCGATGAGCAATGACTATTTTCTACCACACTAATTTGCGCTGCACTTGGTATATTGCTTTGGTGGATATGTAAACGAAATGTTCACCTTCAGATATTTCCATGCCCATCGGCGCTGTTTTGGAAGTGTACTCTCGCGCTAATTTGCCCTGTTTAGTAAATCTGGCCCTAAAGCTAAATAGAAAACTAGCCAATCAGAAATGCATTCTGCATTCATTCTGCTGATATCAGATTTGTTGATATGCTTTTGGAGGGCTTTTCCCTCACTGTCATTGTTATTTTAGAGTCATATTCATTCAAGATATGATATCCTGTCAACGTTTACTCACCCTAAAGTTGTTCTAAATGTGAATTAGTTTCTTTCTTATATTGAACACAAAAGAAGATATTGTTGATTATCAAGCAGTTGCTGGTAGCCACTGACTTCTGTAGTATGGAAAAAAATACTATGGAAGTCAATGGCTACCGGCAACTGCTTGATAATCAGCAAAATCTTCTTTTGTGTTCAACAGAAGAAAGTCGTACAGGCTTAGAACAACTTGAATTCTTCTTTAAGAATATTCCTTTAAAGATGATGATTTATAATACAACTTTAAAGAGGTTATTTGTTCAGCATTCATTCCTGACTGGAACATTTTCTCCACAAGCTCCCTTCTCTCCTCAACTCTATTCACCCTTTCAGCCAACCCTGATCTTGATCAACACATTTCTCAATCTCTGCATATATCATCCTCATCACCTTCCTTTCCTCCCCCACTTATCTCTCTCTGTTCACTATCAGTGCGGTTTGGTGATTGTCACCCAGCCCACGTCCACG
The DNA here is from genome assembly GCF_963082965.1 of Carassius carassius. Taxonomy (NCBI): domain Eukaryota; kingdom Metazoa; phylum Chordata; class Actinopteri; order Cypriniformes; family Cyprinidae; genus Carassius; species Carassius carassius. Next base: position 7,909,630 of record NC_081774.1, on the reverse strand, counting down.
GAGCAGATGAGGGCTCAGTATGCTTCCAGGTTCTGAGTGTCAGTTCGTTGTGTGTGTGTGTGTGATGTATGTATGATGATGCATGAAACGTGGGCTGCTGCAGATTGAGAAGAGTTCCTGAGCAGACAAGAATATGATACTCTCACCCCAAAAAAGTTACAGCCCCTGGAACCAATTGTTTTCAGGAAATACATTTGGAACAGGAAATACACCAACTAGCCTCTAATGAGACCCGGTGTGAGATATTGTCATTTGTCTTTCCGCCTGCGCAGGTTTATTGTGAACGGTGCAGTGTTGTCATTACTGAGACACATTAAACACTATCAGCAGTGACTGACAAAGCAATTATCTCTTTTGCTGCTCCACAGGGTATTAATAAGTAAGTGCTAATAAGGAAACATAGCTGTTTTAATTTTAGCACAGTAAGGAGAAAACACTAGAGAAAACATTTGCCTGGACATAAAAAGTGTAAAACATAATTGTCTTGATTAATGTTTTTGTATTGTTTACCAGTAAAATATCTAAACATCCCTAAAACAAGATAAATTAACTTGAAAAGCAGATTTGCATTGACTTAAAAATAGAAAATGTATCTTGATTTAAGATATTTTATAGATTTTTTTTTTCCTTTGCATTATTTTTTTCTCATTTAAAGCATAAACCAAACAAAATAGAGTTAATTTATGCTTACAAATGTATGCTTTACGCTGCATGACAAAAACCCAAAGCTTATTCAATGCATATGTGTCTTTTAAATTCGAGCTCTTTGTTTATTTCTGAACCCCACAACACAGGGGGAAGAACTCATCATTTTAATAAATGTCTTTGTTTTGTTTTTTAGGAAAAATATCTGAGCATTCTCTAAACTATTACTTTGACCTAAGAAGCAAATCTGCACAAGACATTACAGCTTGTTTTCAGAGAATTTACATTGAATATTAAAGTAATTTTGTCTTCTGGTCCATACAGTTTTTTTGTTTTTTTTTAACCAGATTTAATGTGCTGCATCCCAATTAAACTATTATACTATGGCCTAAAAATATGTGCCGCTACTCTTTTCCTGAAGAAAATGTGGATACTTTTGAGTGTGCAGAACAAGTCAGCTTTAGGACATACTACAACACCATAAAATTGTGATTTGAAACTAACAAAACCTAACGCTTTGTCACTGCATTTTGTCACTGTAAACATATCCACAAACTTCCCTTAAGATTTTCCCCCGGGGCACTCCCTGCAGCAAATTTTGAAGTGCATACCATATTGTGAAGTGGATGAAGGAAGATTACTGTATGTAGACAGACCCTTAACCCCTCAAATAAAAAACAAAGTGGAACACCACCCTCATTAATTTTGCTTGTTTCTCTCACAAATACTTATTTTTCTTCTTGTTTTACAGCAGATCGCAGACCTATTACCGCCCCCTATCTCTCGAATGGACCGTTGACACTCTATCTATAACCTCCCAATTAATGTTCCAACCCACATTCAATCACCCTTGATTCTTGTACCCGCTTAGAGACTTCATAGATCTTCATCTGACGCTATGTGTTCAGCTCCTCCGTCCACCCTCAGCACCTCCTGGCAAGAATTAGAATACACACACACAAATTATATTTGCCTGTGCAATCCAGTCCTTCCCAAATATTGTAACAATAATGTTATTATACTTCTACTGGATTTAGTAAATCCTTAATTGTATACTGCTCGCCCTTATTCTCAAGTTTGTCCTTTAACTCATTTATTTCCACAGTTTATTTCCTACAGTACATTGTAACATGTTTAACTGTTTCATTAACGCTACATACCTCACATAACAGACTCTCATAAATAAATATAGTTCTTTGACTTTATACTGACACCTACAGGTGTGGATGCAGCATAATGCAAGAAAAAGCCCAGCTCCATCTAAGGGTGTACTCACACTAGGCATTTTGAACCATGCCTGAGCACGTTTGACCACCAAAGCCTGGTTCGTTTGACTAGTGTGAATGCTCCGTAGGTTCGTTTAGCCATCCCTGGCTAGCTTGGAAGAAGTGGGCCAGATCACGGTTCAGTTGCTTTGAATATACCACAAACATATTCTGTTACAACTACTTGCACAATTCAGCTAATTCAATTAAATCAAGTGTAGGCCTAATTAGGTTTATAACGGGCCTGTTTTTCACCATATTGATGAACAGGAAATGTAGTTTGTGAGTAAAGCTGCAAGTTCTTTCATTAACGTCAGCTGCCTCTGTAATAATTCTCTAAAACATACAAATGAAAACGGCTGCGCGGCAGAAGTTAGAAATTTATTACGCAGAATATAAGCAAAAGTGGTTTTCTCCATTATCACGTGCTTGACGTAAACATGCTCTGGCCCGGGATGTTTTAGTGCAAGTGTGAATGCAGGCCAGCAGGGGAGTGGGGAGGGGGAGCACTCTTTGCAACTAAAAACTGAAAACTATTTGGATGGTATTTTTAACAGCAACAGTATTTTGGGGGCCTAAAAATGCAAACTTTTGAAGACGGGTTTCACAGTGCACGTTTTTGAAAACCATACCATTATTATCTCTATGTAAACTACAAAAACACAAATTTGTGAATACGGTGACGTCATTTGCATTTATATTAGGTGTTCTGTCTACAGGTTTGCAGGAGTAGTACTGGCCTGGCATGCAGTCTTTTTCGCGGATCTGCGTGGACAGATATAATTTCGTCCATACTCAAAACTTTTCAAAAACACAAAGGAAAAACTTTTCTGTTTTTAGTTCATTGTTGTTGCGTAAATGTACCTTTAGAAAAAGCAAGTTTTGTGTCATTTATTAGAGACATCTCCTGTGAGTGTACATGATTTTAAATATACCTTTATAATTCATTTCTACTGTAGCCTTCATCAGGTTTTTTTAAATGGAAAACAAAGATAGTTGTTGTGGTTTTTTTTGTGTTTTTTGTTTCTGATTTGTTGTTTGGAGTGTTGCAGTATGATGTATTTTTAATCCTGACAAGAACTCACCTTTGGTAGCAAAACTTGCAATGTTACTTCTCTTTGAAAAATATCAGCAATTTAAAAAAAAAAAAAAAAAAAAAAGACTGATTTAAAAGGAGCAAAATATTTCTCTGGAGAGAATCTTTAAAACTCAGCATTCTGCATTTTTCCATCAAGCTGTCAAAGTAGTTTAGTGATATCATGCTCTTAACATACCATCTCCAAGTCCAGGAGGCTCCTGAGGTTTGGAGTGCCGATTCACTTTTTGCTGTCGATGTCCCCTTAACCACTTAATCTGTCTTTAATTCAGGGAGAGAGAGTGTGTGGGATCCTGGGTAATTTTGAAACGAAAATTTCTTACTTGTGCGCACATTAAGGCACCGGAGATTTTTTACGGCATAAAGCATGACGGAATATGAGTTTAATTTGATCCATACCTTTATTGAAGAGGAAAAATGGCCAATTTCTAGTTGGAATCGATCACGGAATTGCTTTAAAGTGTTCATTCCTATTTCTTTTCTGACAAGATAATGCACTTGGTCAGAGAGGCAGCAAACTTTTTGATAACAGTCAAAAGGACCAGCCTGAACTGTGTTTGAGGACACAGATTCTCAGTTCTGACAGCATCTGTAAAATCAAATCCATACATCATGGCAGCTCTTGTCACGAACTTGCTCATCTGCCACCCGTTGAGTGCAGCCCTCCCTACAATACGGCTTCGTATTAAAATTGCATGATGGTAGCATGATGGAACTGCAAGGGTCTTTCCCTTCTGAGACATCTAATAATGTCACCCTGCAACATTTATCACATCATGACAAGTCTGTTCATTAAATCTGCCATGTGATGTCTCCGCTGTCTCATCCCTTCCTCCCTTTTCCTCTCTCGTTGTTACCCCAGGTGGGACGCAGGATTACTAGAATAGCTAAAAACAGCCCAAGCCCGGCACAGTGTGGCCTGGATCTGTGCTCGCTCTTTGAAGGCTGAGCTGAGGGAAGCGGCCGTATCAAACATAATGAGGCCTGAGTTATGTAGGCCACTCACCATTTTTATGTCATTTTTAATTGCTGTTGCAGACATGGCCTCTCTCCAGATTCCCTGGGCAGACAACCTCATATGGCAAAGGACAATTAAAGGCCATTTTGTCAGAATTTACATCTTCATCGGCCATAAGACAAGCCAAAGATATGTCATGATTGTATTTTTCAAGTGGGAAATCTAATTGGTCCATTATGCTCTGACGGGAGACATTTGTACGAGCTGATGTGCTTTTAACACTCCCAAAAACGCAAACTTGAAAAGTTTTTTTTTTTTTTTTTTATGGATGTTTTTGTCACTAATGTATGTGTTGTAACAAATTATTTTGTTTGTGTGTGTGTAAGGACATAAAGATATTTTATTTGTGATTTACTCAACATAATGCCAGCAAATAATAAATGAAATAAATAACCTCGTAAAGCCTAGCATATAATAGTGAAGTGAAGTGACATTCAGCCAAGTATGGTGACCCATACTCAGAATTTGTGCTCTGCATTTAACCCATCCGAAATGCGCACACACACAGAGCAGTGAACACACACACACACACACTGTGAGCACACACCCGGAGCAGTGGGCAGCCATTTATGCTGCGGCGCCCGGGGAGCAGTTGGGGGTTCGATGCCTTGCTCAAGGGCACCTAAGTCGTGGTATTGAAGGTGGAGAGAGAACTGTACATGCACTCCCCCCACCCACAATTCCTGCCGGCCCGGGACTCGAACTCACAACCTTTCGATTGGGAGTCCGACTCTCTAACCATTAGGCCACGACTTCCCATATAAAATATATAAAATAACAGTCAGACAAAACTATTTGTTTTTAAATGCAACCTTTTGACAAAATATTTAAAAAGAAATGTAAAAGCATGCTGCATCTTATTTGACTCATATTTTAACGTGATTTTTCCCCAAAAAAATTAGAATCAAGTTGCTTCATTCCAGTAAGTTCTCATTGTGAAATATAAAACGCATGATTACTTTATAAAAATCATTAAGGATATTACAGAAAAAGACACATGTACAACCTACCTGAAGACTTTTACTGGGCAAAAAAAGTTCAATTAAGCTACAGAAGGCATGTATCAGATTGTGTACAAAAGGTAGTTAGTAAGGTAGTAAGGTAGTTTTTCAGTAGTTTTGATCATGCCAGTAATTTAGAGGTGTTTGAAATTTGCATATTAAATATGATACAGTAGTTTGTTTGTTTTTTTGGGATAAACATACTTTGGTTTTTAGAATTCATTGCTCATTCTCTGTTTAAGGTAAAAACCTATACTTACACCAAAAAAAAAACTGACATTTCTTAATATATATGTTTTGCAACTGCACTTTCTCCTCTTCCTGTCGCACTTTTTAAACCTCTTCCTGCTCCGTCTGCCCTTGTTTTTATCAATCGAATCGCTAATGAGCAGTAATACCCAATGCAACTGTTTGCCGGTCGATGTCTCTCATCACAATGGCAATCAGTTTTTATAGCACTCATCGGCGCGACTACCTGGAGTCTAATCAGATGTAATCACAAATGGCGTATTGATAATGACCACAGTACGATCAATGTCCTCCAGTAGAGAGAACAAATCATTAGGGGAACATAATCGTTAACTTTGACAACATTAAAATTTTATAATTTCATTTGCACCTTGTGAAAAATTGGGAGAGCAATACCCATGTCTCCAGGGCCACTTGTCATCGGAATCTCATTTGAATAAACAGCACCAGGCAAAGTGACGACATCAGAGTGCAGACAAAGTGTGTTAGGAGACAAAATCACTGCGTAAAATGTGATTACACGTCAATCTCTGGCATGTCTGGTGTATTTTTAAATCATACCGCTGAGGTTAGACAGACGCTTTCGTGTGTTTAAGTGCCCAGCTGAAGTTGGCCAGCATGGCAGGGACTAAATGTTCCCACTCAGTGTGTGAGATGGGCAGGAAGGATGGAGGTCTACTCCTGCTGTTTGATGAATGGCTGTGGAATCAATGTGGATGGGCTCTGACTGTAGGGATTGATAATACTATCAGTGCCCTTTTCCTTACCAGCAGATACATCAGCTGGCTTTAAGCATTGATAGAGTGGCAGACAGCATATTTGTGTGTGTTTGTATTTGTGACTGTCAAGCTTTGTTTGAACGGATCTATATTGGACATTTCATATGTAGCTGTCTGTGTGGGTACAAAATGTTTCATGTTTCTTCATGAAAGTCTTAAATATTTAGTTTTTAAGACAGTGAGCACACAGTGTTCTTCTCACTTTAGGTATAGGCATAGCACATGCAGTTTTAGACAGAATGACAGTGAACATGATGCTAGACGTATCTCTAGTGGTACAAAAAGGAATCTATGTCGGAGCCACGGCCTTATGGTACGATTTTAAGATTCCTTAAGCCACAGCACTGTTCATGCAGTTTTAAATCTGGCCCATGGCATTTAGTGAACCTGTTTTCATCATTTGCTGCCCATTTGGCTTATTTTCAGTTCATGAGTTGAAGACGGATCTGTCTATCTGCTTTCTCATTATCTCATCTTTCTCATTATTTTAGCTAAAATACATCTAATTTATTTATTTCATTTTTATGGGTGGTATTTCAAGCATTGATTGTTAATATTATCTATGTTTCAGGACAGGCCCCATTATGTTGTTTATCAGTTATTCTTACTGAATATAAAAATGAAATGTATTACTAAAGACTAGTCCTATAATTACAGCAGTTATGTGATTTTCTGATTTTCAGAAATAATAGTTTATTTCTGCTTCCTCAAGCTCAAATTTGAATTACAAATCTGAATCGTGTTTGCTTCCTAAATTAAATTCTGAATGGTGCTGTCTGTGCTAATATTGTTAAAACAGCATTAGTTAATCCACATTCATTTGAGCCATTAAAAATGTCTTAAACGTGATTTATACATATTTATATTTATGAACTACATAATCTTGGCTAATAAGTTGTTTTAAAGTGTAAAGAAATCCAAGCAGATGACTATATATATATATATATATATATATATATATATATATATAAATTTTTTGTTCTGATAGTCTTACAACAATGCATGCAGCTCTGCAATTTCTTTCCCTTCTGTGCGAGTTTCCGTCAACGTCCATCTCAGCTCATCTCCTCAGGAATAATGTGATTTCTGCCGCACTTTGTTAGAATCAAACTCGTCTGTCTGATAAGCATCCAGCTATATGCCAAACTCTAGAATCCCTATTAAAACAAAACAATTAAGCCCTTATTCATTATGAGGCTCCATCTCAATAAGTGCCGATCTATGTGATTATGAATTTGCTATTATGAATAAAAGGCCTATGTTTAAATGGCTGTATATTTATCAAGTGGTTAATGTCACTGTAGACATGCACTGCAACCTAGAATCTGATTATGACTGAGGCATTAATGGAAGGTGGAGACATAGCGACCTGCAAATGTGGTTTTCAAGAAATGTATGCTATTTATTTTCTTAGTGCATGATCCTGGTCCTGTTGTGAACGATTTATCAGTGAATGTTATTCCCAAATTAAAAGATTTGTCTTTCGTGCATTCATTTGTATGCTTTGTACAAACATAAGGCATTCATGGAGGTTAAAGGGGTCAGAAGTATTACATCTACCACTTGACCTTCCTGATGAAATGTTCTTAAACCCTAAAATCCATTAGACCAGAAATCCTCATTAATTATTTACCATCCAAAGCCCTTTTTAAATACACAACTTGCCCTACATGGTAAATCAATGAGAAGAGGCGTGCGATTTGAAAGAAGAAAATCTGTCAGGTGTTTGTGTGTGATATATTTTGCCCATTTCTGTCAGGTATTATGGAGCATTAAATACATTAAGGTCTGGTAACCTTGAGCAGAACGCTGAGTTAAGGAACTGTGCCTGAAGCCATCCCTCTTCACCAGCCCAAGTGATGGAGCAGAGGCTGCTTCATTAGCTCCCATCTCAGTCCCTTGACAGCTTCCACACACACTCACATATATATCTTAGCGTATGTGCATACACATTCTCCTAAAATATATATTGCGCTAAAGTGTCGATCGGTGCTGAACTGAATAGATTATCTCCAGAAAAATTCATAGCTGCCCTATTAACACTTTAAAGTAAGTAAAAATGTGCCATCTACTCTGCAAGTGACACGATGCTTCCATTATAATCAACAAATCTATGAACGCTTTTTGAATGCAGACAGCTTTGTTCACTTGCAGAGAAGAGCTGGGATAAAATTCCCACTGTTACTCAGACACAAACAGACTTCTGTGATAGAAAGGGATTCCTGATATCAATAATTCACTGTAATCCTGCCCATGTGAAATGAAATACGGAGGTCTGGATTTGCCAAATCCTGGTCTGTTTTGAAGAGGGTTTGACCATTATTGTCTTGGCCTGCCCTGGTGGTTTTATTGTCTACCCTGCTCATGAGAGATAACAACTACAGCTGCCATTCTGTTTGATATACAAAGAGAAATATGTTTATACGGTGGCATATGAATGGAAATATGAATATCCCGGTGCCAAGTACGGGGTAAGCAGTTCTGTGAAATTAATGATGCGCCACAGATCTGTTGTGCGCGGGTTCATATTTCAGCCAGTCTGTGCTGATATTCTCTCGAGCACTTGAGCTATTTTTCAGGATACAAAACCTTGCTAACACCACAAAGAGCTTGATGAAAAAAACAGCAACTGTAATTTTATGAAATATGATTTTATATTCCGGCAGTTGGAATGTCACTACATCTACTGGATGCTGGATTTTTCGCCTGTAGGTGGAAAGACAACAAACAACAGCAGCAGCAGCAATGGCAACATTGCCCTTCAGACTAGAGCCGCCCACTATTTATTAGAGAGCGAACACGCACCAACAAATGGCTGTGGGGATGTTTACAATTCCTCTAACAAAACCAGAAGAAAAACTGATCCACAGTCTACCTGCACTCTCTCCTCTATCCATTAAAGATTGCTCAGGTAGAGGGAGGCAAAGAGTGATGGATGCCGGCCGATGGCGTCTCTCCCCTCTCCTCTGTGATGGAATGGGAAAAGTCAGTGTTTGCCTGTGGATTGAGCTGCGGGTGATTAAATAGTCCAGTTAGTCCACAAAGTCGTTAAAAACATTAAGTGCTGGGTAATTAATCAGAGGAGCCGGGCAAATGAGTAATTGATTTGCCATTAAAAAAAGCCTTTCTTGCTCTTGGTCCACCCAGAGAGCCGTTGTTTTTTTTGTTGGTGAGCCCAGCCTCTTTGGATACAGCATTTTCATTCCACATCAATTAAGGCATCTCTCATCAGGGAAAATATTAACTCCTGATTCACTTTGCAAGTGACGTCGTTGGAGCGTGATTCAGTTTAGTTTCTCTGAGGTAAGGTTGGAAATATAGCTTTGATTAAAAAAGCAGTTTAATTAACTAAAAAATATTTTAAAAGCAACTGAGTTTAATTCTATTAAACTATTCTTTAAATTTAACGATATAGAATTAAGTTTATATATCAGTATATTACCTATAAACATTATAATACAAATGATTTATGTGGTACTGTATTTCCACAATTAGATAAAAAATGCAATACAAGTGAATATTTTTGTTTTCACATTTATATATATATATATATATATATATATATATATATATATATATATATATATATATATATAATTTTTTTTTTTTTTTTTACTTTTTTTTTTACTTTTTATGTAATCCATATATTTAATTTTCAATGCTTGTTGTTATAAAATTGTTTACTTTTAGAACATGTTTAGGACATGTTGTGGGGCACTATGGAAAAACTGAAGTTTTGACATCTTTAATACAGTTTGTATTTTTGTTTTATTAATATGTCTAGTCATTAATGAAAATGTATTCATTTCACAATTAGTCAAATTAATGCATTTACAATTACCAAAAATACTAAACTCTTTTGATGTGTAACTGTTAGATTGTGGCCAGTTTGATTCAAATTCACAATCATGAAAAGGGCACAACAGTTATGAGATAATATGGAGCGGGACTTCAAAATGACTTTGAAGTGTCCCCTGATGTCTGCTCATACATCTAAGTCAGCAATTAAAAGTCACAGATCTGAGTATACACAACTTTTTCTTATTATTGACCTATAGCAAAATATTTAAGCAATGATATCTACATTAATTGTATAGCTCGATACTCTTACTCTAAGCCAAAACATCTAATTTTTTCTACTTTTATTTATCCCAAGGAATTTTAGAAGAAACATCCGCAACAAAGTTTATATTGAACAGTATCTGAGACATCCATTAAACCTCTTGAGCTTCGAAAGAGCAACTTCCGAGAAAACACTGTCCTCTGGGATCAACTCGTTCTCTGTGTTTGAGCTCTTTTAGAATGAAGTCACCCGTGAATAGCAAAGTAAATCAGCAGACCGAAATACTGCAAAACCACTATGCACGATTCTAATTGAATTAGACAGTCATCATGGAAAAGACGGAGAGAGTACGGATCTCAGCTGGGAGAGTTAGACCCCCGCACAAAAGAAAGAAATCCATTAAGACAATGGACTTTAAGAGAAATTGAGGTTTAGCATGTGAACTAGTCACAGGCTTTTCCATTTTCTGCTTCTACTGTATATGATCATGCTTTGTTTGACCCATAATGTGTAATAATCATGTTTAAACAGCATGCTTCAGCCCCTAAAGTGATATTGATTCTTTCATTTGAGTGAATTGGTTGAGTATTGATTATGCAAATCATCCCACAAAATCGTAAATTAATCTAATCTAACTGACCACATTTGTACACTCTCTTATACCTCATTTTGCTATAATGTACAAAATACAGGGTGTAACCAAGCAAAACACAACATGATTTGTCAATACTGAGTTGTGCAGGACGTAATGGGATGCATTGGATTGTGGGAGTTGAGTTTGCCTACCTGCCTACACAGCTAACAAAAATATATTCTAAGAATGTTTCTTAAACATTACCATTAAGTTAGTTAATAAAAATGTTGTTTCTGAACATTCAAAACGTCCCGTTTTTAAAATGTTGTGCAAAAGTTCATTTTATAATTTTGAAAATATGGCAATTGTGCTTTTGAAATTTCTCTGAATGTTCTTAAACAAGTAGTAACATAAGAAAACATTAGATGAGCTTCCAACTTAACTCTTTCCCTGCCACTGACATTGAGTACTGTATCTCTGGCACAAAACACTGAAGAAGAAACACAAACAAGCAATAACATGTTAAGCAGACACATATATCAAATAAATAATGCAATCATCAAACATTTAACAGCATATAAATCAAAACGTGCCTAATGTTACAGAAATAAATGCCAACACCGTAATATATATATGACTGTGCAAGCTTTGGATGTGTTGATGGCAGCAATCTACTCCATCTATGTTTAAATCGTTATTCTGAATCCGAAATGGCTGTAGTCTTTGACAAAAATGCAATTTTCTATGCTAACGTTTTGAGAACATCATTAAACACCAAATACATAATATTGAATGAATGTTCTTATAACATTACTAAAAGAACATTTGTTCATAACTTTGAAAGAGCCCTTCCAGAATGTTCTGAGAACGCTCCCTGTTAGCTGGGTCTAAAATGAGAGCCTGAAAAGAGGCAGAGGCTTGGTTTATGGCCTTAAATGCGTAAACACACACACACTGACAGGAACCGAGATGGTAATGAGGAGGCGAGACTCAGCAAGTCATCTGTCGGGGCAGTGGGAGATTGTGTTCCCCTCCACTGAGTCCTCTCTCCCCTGGCGCCTTCATTTCCTGCTGTTAGCGCACTCATCAACATTACTGCTCTAAATCCTTAAACACTCCTACAGACCCACATCGCCGGCCGGATCTTTTCTTTGGCTTGACTTTGGAGTCTGTGGGCAGGCCGTTATTTCAGCGATATATCAGTTTGTGCTTCCACACACACATCTGCTTGACATTTGTCTTATTTCCCTTAAGGATGTGGTTGGTGGCTGTTTTGTTGGGCCTCTGTGACAGAACTCAGGCGGAGGCAGATAGAATGACAGTGTGTGTTGATAAATTCTACACACAGTGATACGTCTACAAATGCCGTGACATGTAACGTCATTATGGTGCTGCTGAGCTGAGCCAGGCATGTCCATCACCTGGAGAGATGCTGAGCTGTGAAATAGCGCCACCTAGTGAATAAAGTAATTTGAAGTCTTATATTCCAACCTCTATTTTCTAAAGCCCTAGTAAGGATCTGTATGTAGTTCACTGCAAAACCTCTATTTAACCGCCTAATATTTCTAGTATGCAAAGCTTATAGGCCTGATTGAGTTGTAGTCTTATGTAAATGTCAGTCTAATTTGTGACATACATAATTATGTAAATCAGATGAGCATGCAGTCTCTGGGGGAGGTGCATGAACATCTGGAGCTCTTGGCATAATAGCACGTTTTGGCAAGTGTTTGTTATACTGCACCTGCATATAGATTATGAATACACAGAACTGCTGTAAAGTGACTTAAAGCATCCTAACCTCCTCTACAGTTTCTAACTGTAAACATGTTTTTGTTAAATTTATGGGAAGCACTGATTGTACCTAAATATTAGTGTCTACTGTTACTATGCAATATTCTATAATATATATTCTATACTCTATAATATATATTTATTTGATCATGAGCCTCTAATTTAGCTTAGATGAATTCAATAAATATGTCTGATATGACATCTGCACCAATCTTACCTGTGGATTTATAATTTAAATAGAGAGGAATGAAAAAATTTATGGGGAGAATTACATTTTTACGAGAGGCAGATTTGTCTTTAATTGGATTCAGAATCGTTTGAGTCCTGTAATGAGTGGGCTATCTAAGATCCAAGCAATTACCGTAGTGCTAATGATGAGTTCAGGCAGGTGGAAAATATTGCAAATTCCAAAAGCATCTGAGGATGTGTGCATGTGTGTGTGTGTGTGTGTGTGTGTGTGTGTGTGTGTGTGCCCGCTTTAAAGTAGAGAATCACACATCTTGGGCATGTATTGCCTGAGTACAGCCGTGACATTTGATTGATGACTGTTCTACATCATGTTGTCATGTGTCAATTTTCATCCCTCAGTAGCTGGAGGGAGTTGTGTACCTGGCTTATATTCACTATGATCCTGCATCATTCATAACATACTTTAGAGCTTACTTCAATTATACTCACATTGTATTTTATCTAATTTAATGTCTCAGTTTATTGCCAAAGTGTTGCAGAGGAAGCACAAACACAGCTGACTGATGCACTTTTTTAAAACACAGACATGAAATTAGCATGTTTACCAGCTGTGATATAAGATACTCACAGTGTGTTTTAATGGAAAGAATAAGCTTTAAAATGATTTAACTCTATAAATGTACAGGAGTTGCAGTAAAACTACACAACACATTTTTTTCAACAATCCTGGTCAGGGTTTTCCTCATCTACAGGTATTTATCAAATTATGTAGTGCTTCACCTTGCTTTTGCTGTCTTTTAATTGCTTGTAAGGCAGTGCTGCTTTGTTGATTTCTATGGTAAGTATTACATTTCTGTAATTGATTTAGTCTTAACATACACTCTATATTCAGGGTTTGTAATATATACATACTGAACTGCAAATGGTCTGCTTTCTTTAAATTCAACATAAAATAGTTCCTATCACACACAAACTAATAACAATTTATTTTATTTTTTCATCGGCAAAGTTTATGATAAACAGCGCCTTCATCAAAAGGGGATAACTGTGAGCCTGCCCATTCGGTGTTATCTGATATTTAATAATGTTCTGAAAACATTAGCACAAAAACATAATGCATGGAATGTTTTTTTTGGTTTAGTTTTTTTCTCAAAATGTTTGGGTTGGTCATCTAACATTTTTAATGTTACTACTTATTTTCAGATGTGAATAGAAGAAAACATTCAAAACTTAATTAACGTTTGAAAAAATTATTAAAAAGTTAATGTGCATAACCACAAAAAAATTTGTTAAAAAAAATTAACAAAAAATAAAGTTTTTATAACTTAAGAACATTAGCAAAAAATGAAACATATTTTTGTTTGCAAAACTTAGTTTTGTTAGCTTGTTAGCTAGTTAACATTTAATGGATAATAAATTCCCAAGTTAAAGGGGGGGGGAATTATTAATATAATTATGCATCGGAAGTATCGATATATCAAGATCGCTCCATTCATCCCTAGTCGATTCTTATGAGCAGCCGAATGAAAACAAGACTTATGCTGATTGCAAAAAATTGCAAGGCACCCCTGATAAGCCATTTTATTTACACTAAACACCAAAGGCTGAAATTTTAACACTATTCTCATACTGTCTTAAAAGCACTGCTGTTTCCTTCAGGAAATTCGATACTGGTCCTAACTAAAAATCAATCATCAGTCACCGAGTCAAATTAATAATCCATTAATCAGTCAAATATCCACTCGCCCCTCACCCCTTGCTATGTCATCCAAGCGCAAAGCCTCAGTGTGAGGGATGGAGAAAAGAAGGAAAGAGTGTGTGGAAGCTGAGGGTCAGGTGTAGCAGGCCTGTTTGCAGTAACTGATACATTACACATCCAACAAGAGCTCTTTGATAAGCGCAAGAGCTCAGCTTACCGGATGGAGAAAATCCGGTGTCATTCACATTCAATTGTACATGCATCCCTTATCATACCCGGCACTTCAACTGAAACGATGTGTGACAGGGATGGAGCAGAATAACTTTCACACGCATCACCATGAAGTGTATACTGTATCTGCCTGACCTGAAGCTGTAATCTAGAGGAGTTACAGTACACTTCCTTGATGCACTGTTTGTGGAGCCAGAGCCTGGCTGTGGTAATAGTGAGCCTGGGTACACCGGCAGGCCAGAGTTCTCTCCCACACAAGTGAGGATCACTGCACAAGGGAACCTAAAAGGTCTGTGGAGCAAAGTGCTTTGGCAAGACGGCTGCCAAATACAGGGCCTCTTCGCCATCTACTCTGCACAGATCTGGCTTTGTGTGAGAGGTACCAGCTTATGCCCTCAGGGGACTCGAAACGACTGCCCCGTGGGTGGTCCGAAGAGAGCTATACTCTAGGAGTGGGAATTATGAGGGAATTTAAGTTTTCAGAACAGAATGCTTGTTTTGAGCACCGCTTTGTTAGCAGTAAAAGTGTAAGCATAGTTAGATGGTTTAGCAGTGCCTCTTTTACACTCTTTCATCTGTCACTCCATCACTCCCTTTTCATTCTCGCTCTCACACAATTGTTTTTTTTTTTTTTTTTTGGAAGTCATGAACATTAACATCACAGTGTCATTGCAGTACATGCTCAATTTATCTAGAATTGTATGCATTATACACACAGTTAAATATTAAAATACCTTAGATTTCAAATGTGCAATATTTTCCTTGATTCTTTTTCATTTTCTTCACATATCTCATGTTTCATCTCAGGCATGCTCTTCACTACTTTGAAATGATGGCTGGAGGACAGTGCTAGGATTTGTGTGCTGTAGAAACCTCCAGTAAAAATGTAGCACATCAAGAAGAAAAGAAGAGTGTGTGCTTTATTTGAAGAGGACAAAAATATCTTGATCATTACATCTCCTTTTCTGCTCTACTTTAATATTTCATCCTCCAGACAAAATAGTAGCTGTCTGATGTCCTGAGGATCCATCATGAGTGGGTGTTCATTTTCCTTCTCTGTAATTCACTGCAGGCTTCCTTCACCTCTGCTGTCAGTCACTCTGAATACAGTGTCCCTCTTTGAGACTGTAATCTAAGTTACCATCATCATGACACGATTCTCTATCCATTTCCCAATAATAACACGCATTTATAATTTCGACATACATACAATGTCTGTATACGGTGACACTTATGTTGTCAACATACGTTTACACAGCAGAAGAACAGTTTCAGTCCTGTTTTTGGTTTAAATGAAAATGAATTAGTTGCAATGTGACTTTCTGGATATACGGTTATTGTAGGCAGCTAAACTGAGAGGGAGTCATTTCCACTGGAAAAGATCCGATACGAATTCAAAACTATCCCTTGGAGCTAAGAAAATTTTAACTGATTCACTAAAAAAAGAACCAATTCAAAGGAGTAATTTTTCTGAATTGGACTTCTGATTGTAAACAGACGACCAACTGTACAGTACACACCTCTTTGTTTCTAACGCTAGATTTAAACTAAAATAGACATGTTACTGAAAATCTACATGATTTAAATAATACAAATTCTTCTCATTACTGCATACAAATATGTGACGTTGAAAGGCTCAAAATGCTTCTGAGCTCTTGGGACATATTCATCTTTCTGTTTTGGAGTGTAGAAAGGTTTGACATTAGAAATGAATCAAACAGTGAAAGTCTACTTTTATAGGTCTCTAGAGGTTTAGCTATTTTAGTTCTGGCCCATGGCCTCTCAGTTTGAGAGTGAAAGCTGCCATTGAGCGTGTCCGTGCCTGACTGATCACAACCACTCTCTGTATCCAGATTGTGTCCTTTTGACCCCGTCAGACCCCCCCCCCCCCCCCCCCCCTCTCTCTCTCTCTCTCTCTCTCTCAGGAGTGCCCCCACCTACCGGGATAAGCCTATGAAACGTGATCGAAGGGATTGTGAGCAGCAGAGATGTGAGGTTTACCTGACACCCCACCTTGCTCATGCAGGGAAAGATTATGCTGAAGGAATGAGTGAAGCCGCCCCCGTCCTAATTCTTTACCTGAGCAGGTAGCAGATTATACTCTAGACCGAGTCTGCTGTGCAATAGACTAGAAGTCTGAAGTCTGGATGTGTATTGTGTTTATGTATTAGTGATGGAAAATAGAAATATAATATTGTCAGAGATATAGTCTAATCCCTACTTGTAAATGACCTCCAATTTTGATTGGCTAACCTTTTTTCGCATGTAAAATGAGTAACAAAGCCTCTGCCAAGTTCATGAAAAACTTGACATTCAATTCATATGCTCTTATAGTTCTGATGTAAATATGAACTATTAACTTTCTATGAATATAATACATCAGAGTGCATAGAAGTACTCTTTTATCACAAGAGCAAGGAACATTTATATAATCCATTTAATAATCATAGTTATACCTTTGCTTTGGCAGTTTAAGCCCTGTTCACACTGACATCATTTAAATTGATTAAATATAACTGCTGTTGGCTGTAGACATACTATCAGGGAGTGGATTGCTGTTTGCGCTCCCATTGGTAGTTTGCATGTTACTTCGCTGCTTAGCTGGATTAAGTAATGCATGCTTAATTCTACCAGATATGGTCACTAAACAAGATGTCTCTTGTTCTTCCTTCCAAATCGCTTTCCAAAACCTTTACCTTCTCTGTTGGAATGAGCTGCCAGCCTCTTCCCAAACTGCTGAAACCAGCAACTGAAGACAACATTTCTGCCATAACCACACCACATTCACAATGCACTTGCCAAAAAAACTTTAAAAAATAAAATAAAAATGCATTTCTTCTCTGTTCTAGCTTGTTTTCTAACATTATAATAAACGTGGAATCGTATACTGTGAATATTAGCTCTGTGATGTATTGCTAATGCTCTTCTATTGTAAGTCGCTTTGGATAAAAGTATCTACTAAATGCATAAATGCAAAATCTACAGCAACTTTCTTGAAGACAAAAGACTTCACAATTGCAACAGAATCACTGTCCATGTAAACGCCCCTTTAGGCTTCCCTGCGTCATTGACAATAAACAATGCATGTTTTGACACAAGTATTAAATGTCTGCCGTGATTTATAGGGGACGTATACTCACAGAAAGCCGCATACAAATGGATTAAAAGGCTTCAGACTTCATTAACTTGTGTCTGTGTTAATGACATACGCTGCAGTCACAGCAGTGGTGATGACTGGCTCATCTTGCACTGCTGCTGGTGAGTGTCGTCTACATCTCAGATTAATGAAGCCTGTGTTCATAAACAGACACACTCAATGTGCGAGCTGTAGGACCATCTGGTACCATTAAAACTTTCTTCTTACTTTTCCTGTCTCTACAGTTTCATTGGTGGATAAATGTTTTCTCTGTTTGACACGCAGTGTGAACAATTGAAATGTCCACCTGGACATTTTTACTGATGTACTGATGGCTTAATCGGAGGCTTCTTAAGCAGCAGAATGTACTGCCACAGAGCCTGAGAGAGTCTAGATAATTAAACTTGTATTCAACATAAATAAATTATGAAACATTCACTGAAAACACAGAGATAGTCAATAATTAGAAATGTGAGCGTACAAAATTCAGACATTTTCAAGGACATTGGCACAAAATCCTCAATTAACCTGCAATCTCATGTTCATTGGCAATGTCATAGACAACTCATTATGAATTCATGCGAGAAGAGATTGTCATTAATAATACATTAGCATTCACACACTAGTGTATACGCCTCAGCATTTATGTAGACTATTGGATAAGTTCATTTCAGTCATTGGTTTTGATGTTGGCCTAAATGTAGAAATGAGGATTGCAAATGTTTGTCAACATAGATTTTTATTAATAAGAGAAGTTTCTGTAATTTCTAAGAGTGACATGACTATTTACACTGAAGTTCAAGTTGGTAATGTGTTATCCTGAAGGGTCAGGAAACAGCACCTTTAAAGCACCTGTTACGTAACAACCAACCATAAGTCTGTCCGCCTTTAAACCTTTTATGTCCTATTGTCTTGCTTTGTTTATCTTCATATATTTTGAATTTATTTGTATCTTCTAATTTTTAATCCCTTGATATCTGCACACCACTAGTTCAGATACACAAAGAATATAACATTTTGAAGTTTAAAGCTTTGATCAAACTTAAGTCAGAAACATACTATGTGCAAGTACGCAAACTCAGATGCAAATGAATATGTACACTGCAAAAAAAATATATACATATTATTTTTGTCTTGTTTTCTAGTACAGATATTTAAACTTTCCTAAATCAAGATACATTAAATGACATAAGATACTAACTTGGTTTCTCTTTAAAGTGACAGCAAATTTTTCATGTTTTAAGATTAAAGACACCTACTTTTGATAATTGTTCCAGAAAACAAGACTTAATATCTTAAGTAAGTTCCTTCTCAAGTAAATGTACCTTGATTTGGGAATTTTTGTAAATATTTTTATGGAAAAGGACAAAATTACTAAGAAGTGTATTTTTTTTTTGTAGTGTATCTAAATCTGTTTTCTTGCATCGTGGCTGTAATAATTCTCAGTATCCAAGGGGACGATTGTTAAGTTTTTAGTGTCTTTGCCATTAAAACAAATGTAATATTATTCAGGTATGTATCATTAGTTGATCTGAGAGAAAAAAAGTTGATGTAGAAGACAAAATATGTGTTGCTACTCCATGCAAAAATTTTTTTAGCTGTTTAACTAAAAGCACTTGCGTTCATGTACTTGCATAAAGTATGCTTTGGCCCTGAACGCAGAATGTGTATTTTGCATCCCTCGGTTGGTTTGTCATGAGATTACTTGGATTTACTAGGGCAGAATTCCTACATGATTTGTGGTGTGTTCCTCTGCAGTACTTTTCTGCATAGAAGTTTATTTTTGTATTTTTTACATGGCAGGAACAAAGACCCAAAGAAGTGTAATATCAACTAAATGTGATATATGAAGTCATACAAACACTGTGAGAAAAGATCAGTAATATCAGTACTACAAAGCACAGGCGAGAGCTGGCGTTCAGCCCATATACGAGAGTAACACACTTTACACAGAGTGCTTTAGAGTTAGTGTGAGAAGGATGGAGGGGAGATCTATAGTTTCCTCTTTCCTCATCAGATCAACACAAACCTGTAGTTTAAGAGAGAGAGGAAAGAAGTTCATTCATGTGTGCAGTGCAGAGGGTTTTATCACAGTATCTGCAATACCGACAGCTTAATTACATAATGAACAACATTTTAAAAGAATAAGCTAAAGTAACATGCAAACATGCAAAAAAGTCTTTGTTCACCATTTTGAAGAACTGCTACTGTTCAAAAGTTTGGGGTTGCTGGATTTTTTTCTAAAGAAGTCTCTTATGCTCATCAAGACTGAATTTATTTGATCAAAAATACATTAAAAACAATAATATTGTGAAATATTATTACAATTTAAAGTAACTATTTATTCTTGTGATGCAAAGCTAAATTGTCGGAAGTCATTATTGCAGTCTTGAGTGTCATATGATACTTTTGAAATTATTCTAATATGCTGATTTCTAACTCAATGTTGATTTCAACAATTATCAATGTTTAAAACAGTTGTGCAGCTTAATAGTTTTTGTGGAAACTGAGATACATTTTCCAAGGATCACTGAAAAAAAATGATTAATTGAATTTACAAAAAAATAATAATAATAATAAGGTAAGTGGTTTCAATCATTTTATTTTAGCTACATTTAAATACATTTAGTTGACTAAACATTTTTTATTAAATGTAGCTAAAATAAATAGTTTGCATCTACTTTTTTACAGTGATTCTTTGATGAATAAAAAAAAAATTATATTTAATTTAGAAATGTACTGTAACAATAAAAGTTTTTTATTCTCACTTTCAATCACATCCTTTCTGAATAAAAGTGCTTGTTTCAAAAATAAATGAATTTGAGTGGAAGTGTTTATGTATCTGTAATTTTTCTTTCCTTGTATACTGTTTTCAATAAATACAATAATCTAAAACAGACCGAATAATTTAAAGTTTAAGTTATCAATTTGTATAAATCCATAAAAAAAAGTATATAAGAAAAAAATCACGGTGCACTGGTGCATAACATGCCTAGTAAATATGCTTTCAGAACTCAAAAGTCTCAAAAAACCTCAAAGTCTCAAAAAGATCATTTAAACGTTTATAAGACATTTACTTTAGTCTTAAAGGAGCAGTAACAAAAAAAATGGTTATTGTACTTTATTTGGGATTGTGCCCTTAATGGTCTTAATGATGCACATTAACTAATAAGCAGACACTTAACAAAAAATAATTTAAAAATTCTGATATGAACAATATAAGCCCCTAAATAAACATTAACCATATTGATGTTTGCATAATACAATAACTGCATAACAGCTCTGCTCCACTGTACCTTCACACTCAAAAGCCTTCAGTATGGTGGTGTAACTGGGCCCCAACCAGGAAGTGTAGGTTCCCATAACACGCAGCAGCTTTCTGGTGGAATCGCTGAACAGAACATCAGGTTGCCCATAATTCACAGAGCTGAACAGAGAGAATCCTTCAGTGGCATTAGCAAATGCATTCTAGAAGACACAAACGAGTAAAACAAAATAAGAAAAAGAGAAAATGCAATCAAACAGTATTTCTGCAATACTCAAACAAAGAAAAGGGCTGAGGGTGGGTGTTAGTTTGGACTATGCATATTTTGTTTCATTTGCAAATATTGGAATCTTGTCGACAATCTTTGCTCATATCTTGCACCTTGCTTTGCTCAGTATATCTGTGTGTGCTAGTCCTGCTTTCATAACGGAGCTCACTATAGTGTCATCCTCCCCTAATGACACAGTGTAATGTTAGACGGTGTCTTGTGGAAATCAATGATCACCACAGGGCTCAGGCTGGATGTATTGAACGCATAAGTCAGCCTGATGAAATCTGTGTAATACTTGAGACGTTCAGAGATACCACTGTTAATATAAGTTTTGGCAAGGTTCGTTTAATCATACCGTTGACCGCTAATGTGCAGGAACAACCCTTCCAATGACAATTTCATGCTCTGTATTAAACAAAAGACATTTCAGTTTTTTCATTTTACTGTTTTTATATTATTTCACAGATATTGTAATAAAAATGAGAATCAAACCTGATATCCACAGACAATGTAACAGTCTGGCAGTATAATGTGTGTGTGTGTGTGTGTGTGTGTGTGTGTGTGTGTGTGTGTGTGTGTGTGTGTGTGTGTGTGTGTGTGTGTGTGTGTGTGTGTGTGTGCAGTACAATGTGGTCCAAAAGCCCGAGACTACTAGTTATACAAAATTTTCTTCATTAAAATAATAAGAATTACATTTTAGTCAACAGTTATATTAAAATAATAATTGGGCCTAAAAATAGTGCAGAATTATACATCTTCATTTCACATTAGGGGTGTACCAATACACTCATGTCTCACTTGGTTCGATACACAATACCAATCTCACAATAAAATATTATTATACAGTGCTCTCTTTTATTATTATTTTACTTCTAAGACATAAAGAGTTAGCAAAAAGCACTGTTCATTAACCAGAATAGAAATACTTATAATTTTGCTTAGCTGAAAAGTCAGAATTGTTATATATGTTTGCACTCTGTTCTTGACCATATATTTTTTAAAGGTTTTAAATATTGTATTTCATTAAATAAGGTTAATTATTATCATTATTATCAATTATTACAATACATATAATCACCGTCCACAATACATATTGTGGCACCTTTGTATCATGATATATTGTGACAGTGTATTGTTGCACCCCTATTTCACATAATACCTTTCATTTATTTTTTCCACTAGGTTTAAGTGCAAAAAATCCTGTATTTTCTAACTGTTCTCAGATTCTGGGCTCCAATGTGTGACTGTGTGGCCATTTCTCCTGACCTGCACACGTTCCAAGAACTTGTAAACGCGGCATTTGTCCTCCAAACGCACTACCACAGCATTGGTTGGCACCACAGCCAGGTGGCAGCTCTCATGTTGGAACAGGTCAGCTTCTCTCCCATCAGGACACAAAAGTTTCAAGTCTTCCAGCTCCAGGTCCAGCGCCCAGGACTCCTGGTTCTTGCCTTACATGAATAATAAGCCAGACAAAGGTTTTTTACAGACAGCGACAATTTCTAAAACACAAGGCGTGATGCAACATTTGTCTGATGAAGCTTTAAAAAATCAAACTAAAGCTTGCAAGTCACGCAGGTTTTTAACAAAAAATAATACAACCCGAATTCCGGAAAAGTTGGGACGTTTTTTAAATTTTAATAAAATGAAAACTAAAGGAATTTCAAACCACATGAGCCAATATTTTATTCACAATAAAACATAGATAACGTAGCAAATGTTTAAACTGAGAAATTTTACACTTTTATCCACTTAATTAGCTCATTTAAAATTTAATGCCTGCTACAGGTCTCAAAAAAGTTGGCACGGGGGCAACAAATGGCTAAAAAAGCAAGCAGTTTTGAAAAGATTCAGCTGGGAGAACATCTAGTTAATTGATATCAGGTCTGTAACATGATTAGCTATAAAAGCTTTGTCTTAGAGAAGCAGAGTCTCTCAGAAGTAAAGATGGGCAGAGGCTCTCCAATCTGTGAAAGACTGCGTAAAAAAATTGTGGAAAACTTTAAAAACAATGTTCCTCAACGTCAAATTGCAAAGGCTTTGCAAATCTCATCATCTACAGTGCATAACATCATCAAAAGATTCAGAGAAACTGGAGAAATCTCTGTGCGTAAGGGGGCGGAGACCTTTATTGGATGCCCGTGGTCTTCGGGCTCTCAGACGACACTGCATCACTCATCGGCATGATTGTGTCAATTACATTACTAAAAGGGCCCAGGAATACTTTCAGAAACCACTGTCGGTAAACACAATCCGCCGTGCCATCAGCAGATGCCAACTAAAGCTCTATCATGCAAAAAGGAAGCCATATGTGAACATGGTCCAGAAGCGCCGTCGTGTCCTGTGGGCCAAGGCTCATTTAAAATGGACTATTTCAAAGTGGAATAGTGTTTTATGGTCAGACGAGTCCAAATTTGACATTCTTGTTGGAAATCACGGACGCCGTGTCCTCCGGGCTAAAGAGGAGGGAGACCTTCCAGCATGTTATCAGCGTTCAGTTCAAAAGCCAGCATCTCTGATGGTATGGGGGTGCATAAGTGCATACGGTATGGGCAGCTTGCATGTTTTGGAAGGCTCTGTGAATGCTGAAAGGTATATAAAGGTTTTAGAGCAACATATGCTTCCCTCCAAACAACGTCTATTTCAGGGAAGGCCTTGTTTATTTCAGCAGGACAATGCAAAACCACATACTGCAGCTATAACAACAGCATGGCTTCGTCGTAGAAGAGTGCGGGTGCTAACCTGGCCTGCCTGCAGTCCAGATCTTTCACCTATAGAGAACATTTGGCGCATCATTAAACGAAAAATACGTCAAAGACGACCACGAACTCTTCAGCAGCTGGAAATCTATATAAGGCAAGAATGGGACCAAATTCCTCCAGCAACTCATAGCCTCAATGCCCAGACGTCTTCAAACTGTTTTGAAAAGAAAAGGAGATGCTACACCATGGTAAACATGCCCCGTCCCAACTATTTTGAGACCTGTAGCAGAAATCAAAATTGAAATGAGCTCATTTTGTGCATAAAATTGTAAACTTTCTCAGTTTAAACATTTGCTATGTTATCTATGTTCTATTGTGAATAAAATATTGGCTCATGTGATTTGAAAGTCTTTTAGTTTTCATTTTATTAAAATTTAAAAAACGTCCCAACTTTTCCGCAATTCGGGTTGTAATAATCTATTAAACTAGCATCTGTGATCCCTGAACTTGGCGAACATGGTGAACTGAGACTAAACAAGGGTTTCACAGATCCCAGCAGGCACACAAAGAGATTCATTGTTGGGAAATGCTGCCCCCCTGTGTCTGTCAGCCAGTGAAACATGATACAGATCATGAAGTGAAGGCTACAATTGTCCTCCTCCAGTCCCTTAAAAAATTCCATTTAATAAGAAACCATCTTGAAATTCTTACTGCATCTGGACATTTTTTGCTCTCCTGTTTAACTAGCTCTTCTTACACCTTGCACTACTTACCCTGCATGTTGTCGAAGACTGTCGTGTGCTTAACAAACGCAACATCCCCAAGATTCTCGGCCACACACCTGTATGTTTAAAATAATAATATATAATAATACACATAAAATATATACACTACCATTGAAAGGTTTTGGATTAGTAGTTTTTTTTTTGTTTTTTTATAAATGTATACTTATATAGTTATTTTAAACTGTAATAATATTTCACAATACTACTGTTTTTGATTAAACTAACGGAGTCTTGGTAAATGTTCTTTCAAAAACTCAAACTTTTAAATGGTTATGTATTATTGTCCATATATACATGGATTTTTTTTGTCCCAAACCCATTAAGTAATCCAGTATTCTCACTACACAAAGCACATTCATATTTTGACAAATGATTCCACTGAAACATATGCATTCTCTCACATCTCTGATCATACAGCACCTAAGAGCTCCAGCCTCCCCGAAGTGCCGTTCCCGAGGGTTGTTGGCGCAGATGTGGCGGTCGTTCTCGTCCCCAATGCAGGCCTCACACAGGTTCCTTGGGTTGTTTCCTTTGGGATCATGTTCTGGATCCTTCACTCCTGGGACACAGCTGTAGCCAAAGAAATCTCCTACCGCTGGAAACAATAGGGAGGCGGATATAGCTTTTTAAATGGCTGCCAAAAGATGCAATTACATTCTCAATTTGCATCTGAACCATTTTTAACCACAAAAAATGAAAACATTACTTAGTTAAAGCAGATGTCAAAGCTTTGTAATCTATAACAGATAACATCCGTAACTATTTGACATGAGCCACATAATGCAGTGATCTCACCATGGGGAAAGTTGCACTGCTCATCCACGCTGATCTGTGATGTGTTGACCAAGAAGCCGATGGGGACGGTCCAGCCCACTGTAGTCCGCATCCCTGGGTGACACGAACTGCGTTCATGCATCTCCAGCATTGACAGATCGCTGGACGATGTCCGTGCCAGTGCAACCACGTAATAATTAATGCCATCTGTGTCCGACACAAAACATTGGTAAAGACATGTGAATACACACTGACGTCAGATCTCTAATCTCTGGTGTTTTTATTGTTTTAATAGTTTAAACATACTCACCCACACTGTTATAAGACTCTCCCACAGCCACATCTAAGCCATAGCAAAACCCAGCTGTATAGATCTCATCCGCATACATAGTAGAGGCATCTGCAGTGCCATTCTGTTTACATCACAGACAAATTATACTAAACCATATACTGAAAAAATTCCATCATATAACGGAAAAGCGAAACATATCAAGCATTTTGTAAGACTGAATAAACAGTTGAGAAGTTTAGTGAGTGCAAGAAAAACAAAGGAGGAGCAAAAATTAGGGCAATTGTATGGCTCAATCTGAAATCTATGAGACTTAGTAATTTTCATGCACAGTATCTGATTTTATTTGCATCTTGGGAAGCAATTGTCTACAACCTTTATTTGCTTCATGCAGTCAGTGGGACTTTGGCCCCTCACACACAGGAGTTGTCCGCGGATGTTCCTGGCTGTGGCGTTCCCAGCTAGATCCAAACACTTTTGCTCTTCAGCATCAGATACTGTGCACCACCTGACTGCAAAGAGAGTTCCATTTCAATTCAAGATGTATACTTTCCCAAGGAGTAACAATCATCAAATACATTTCAGGATAAGTATTTCTTAACTGCACCTGGATACTGGTCAGAACGTTTACTTACATTTCATTGATTTCTATTTATTTTTTACACATTTTAGAATAATAGTTAAGAAAACCCAAAAGAGATAAAGTGATGACCAAAACGTTTGATACAAATTAAAACATTTGATATTTCAGATTCTTCAAAGAAGTCACTTCTAAGCAACATAATGAGCCAAACAGTATTTAATAAGTTAAATGTATCCTGGATCTTCTTTTCCATGAATAAAATAAATTAAAATAATCTCTAAATGAAACAAAAT
Source organism: Carassius carassius (assembly GCF_963082965.1). NCBI lineage: Eukaryota > Metazoa > Chordata > Actinopteri > Cypriniformes > Cyprinidae > Carassius > Carassius carassius. The sequence goes on along the minus strand of NC_081774.1, from coordinate 7,882,932 downwards.
AAACTGATTAAAATAACAGTTAAAGTAATAAATTAATTAAAATAATACAATAAAATAATACTGAATGGCACAATTTATGTTTGCCTGCAAAAATACTGCCAAGCATTTAAGCATAAACTTTTAGATTAAAATTTGAGAAACATAATTTCAGTGAAGTTTGTCCAAACATTTTCCTTAAACTGAATGCTATATAAAGTTCCCCTAGTTCATTCTGATCTCAAATGAATCAAGTGTAAAAAGCCAATCCAAAAAAAAAGAACATTTCGTTTTATAATCAGACAATGTCATAGTAAGCCCAAAAAGCTAAAACACATAAATATAGTACTTACTAATGTTGTTTTCGGTGGACATAGAAACCAGAACAAGTAAGAGCAGAACCACAGCAAGGTGTCCTCCTGGATGATCCATGCTGACTTTGAACAGTAACCTTCCAAATGGGCTCAGACTCACAGAGGTGGTGTGGGAAGTAAAGTAAAAACAAGAAAAGGTAAAAAGTCAGAAAAAAAGGCTTGGGGCTCATATTGCTCCCTTTTTAGGGTACCCAGAAGTCTCAAAAACCAAGAGGGGAGGGAAAAACTTTCCATTAGATCTTAACCAAAGTTTCCTTGCCTTTTTTTCAGATCAAACATTGTTATTTTCCACTTATCCGATCACGATGGGCATCTAGAGTTTCTCTTCCTTATCCAATGGGATCTCATGGCATGCAAGCTTTTGCACACTTCACTGCACCTGGCACCGGACAGGTCAGATCATTTCTGAGGTTATAATTAAGACACAATAGCTTTTTGTTGACAGCCACTAAAGCCCCTCAAGATTAAACCAAAAGTCTGAAACAAGCCAAGTTTGATTGGAGATATGGATGAAGGGGCAACAGGAGATTCTTTTGTGCCACTATGCAGTTGAGGAAGCATATAAGTCACTCGATACCTACTCTGCATCTTAATTCTCATGTCACTTTCCCTATAATCAATGCTTTATTAAAGGAGACACAAGTCAACTATGAGATAGGAGACAGCATTTCAGAGCCAAAAACAAACCTATAAAGGTACACATACATTGATGTCTACATTTGGCCAAAACAATTAAAAAAATAATAATTTTTAATTAAATATATAATAAATAAATGTTAAGAAACAAAATGTAATTTTAAAAAATCCCATGCAAATTTTTAGACGCGATACTGTTTTTTAAAAGCGGTAAAAAGATTGATGTCAGTGGCTTTAACATGACAGCTGGTTCAATATTTGAACATTAAATCTGACTCTAATTTAGCCAGAATGCTATATGCAGTAACTAGATATATTCCTCTGGTTTTAGTGTTGTTGCAAGCAAAGGAAAAAAGCAAGAGCGTTTTATCCCCAGAGGTGCAATTGTGTTCCACACGACATTGACCTCAGTGCCATAAATGCCCCCAAAATTACACTGCATTGATTATACATGAAAAATCTATGATATTGAGTGGAACGGAATTGTGTCTAGTCACTTGAGGGCCGTGAGACGCCTTATCTCCCTGCCCTTCGGTGCCCCTGACTCCCTATCCTTTTTTCCCCATATAGAAAATGACATGGCCATTAATCAACAAGCTATTTTAGAACAAAAAACTGTCAGGCCACTGGCTCCTTGACTGCTATCATGCAAGGACATTTTGCTTACTTTAATCAGCTCTCTCTAATAGTTCATAAATAATAATATAAATGATAATTCACTTTCAGGTAAATTGATACAGTACAGAACTGATGAGCCTAACTTACAGTTGTAAACTTGGAGGTGTTGTAACACCAGATTTTATATAAAATTTCTAAAGATGTCAATGCTGTTGGGTTAGTTTTAGGGTTGGGTGTAGCAGATGTGTATTGATCAGCACCTTTATTTTGCTATAATAAGGATCTTTGAGATTTGCCTTAAAGGAACAGTTCACCGGAAAATTAAAAATAGCTTTTTAATTTATCCACCCTCACGCCATCCAAGATGTAAATATGTTTGTTTCCGCATTACAGATTTGGAGAAATGTATCATGTCATTTGCTCACTAATGGATCCTCTGCAGTGAACGGGTGCTGCCAGAATGAATGCCAAACAACTGATAAAAACAGAAGTCCAAAAGTAATTCACAAATTTCCTTCCATCAATTAACCTCTTGTCATAAAAACTGTGTTTGTAAAAGAAAATTATAATTATAAATAATAATAATAAATCCATTAAGTCGTTTTAACTTTAAACAATTGCTTCTAGTCAAAATAAAGTCCATAATTCATAATAACGCCATTCCAATTAAGAAACAAATTCATATATCTTCATATATATATCAATATATCTTGAAATCTTGTGGGCTGGTAAATGTTTAGCCAATTTTCATTTTGGGGTAAATTCCTATAACACCATTTCATGTTTTTATAGCTGTAAAAAAAAAATGAAATCACCATTAACTCACATAAGCTACTAAACTTGTAAGACAGAAACGTGTCGTTACAAAATAAAGTTATTTTATTCAGGTACTCACATTCGGCGGACTGCGGCATCCCACAATGCTCTCGCGCGTCCCTTGTTTATGGTGACGTCACGGCGCCGTCTTTTCAGTCTCTCTGGGTGGCGGCAGACAGTCTGTCAGCGTCTAAAACACGACTCCGAAGAAAACAGTAAAAACACGGAACAATAACACAAACATGAATCTCCATTGCAGCTAAAGGTAAAAGCGATCTTTAATGTCACTTTGATTTGTTGGAAATAAATGCGGCGAGTAAATAATGGTCGTTGTTAGCACAATTAGCACCGCTGCTGCAAACGGGCCGATTTTTAGAAAACGTTACATACGGTTATAATGCAGACTTTATTATGCCATGTCGACAGCTTCAGTTTTTGCATGTTAATTTATATTTTGTTGTTGTTTTGTGTTGATTCTGCTTGGATATCTGATTAATTTGTAGGGACTTGTATCCGTTAAAGTAGATCATCTGTAAATTAGTGTTATTGTCTCCCATCTTCTTGTTTAAATAATCTGCTGGATAAACGTTTCCATTAAAAGCTCAGTGTGTATTTCATTGCATGTCAGTCATTTGATTTTGTTGCCTGTAAGACTCTTAGAACGTAACAGGCTCTCAATAAAGGCTCTCTCTGATATTTCCTGAAAAGGTTCTCATAGGCAGTTGGGCACCTGGGCACCAAAACGTCAGTGTTAAAACTGAAAAATGTGTGTGAATTATTAAATTTGTTTGGCTATTCTATACTATTTTGCTGGCTAGAAAATTGTAACTTGAGTGTATCTAAGAACTATGTTGAGTCATTGGGAAAGCTTTTGAAAAAAAAATGTAAATGTTAATATTTAAAGTGGTCATTTCAGAATCATCACTATTTAATGTTCTTTCATATCCATTGAATTACAATTTTCTGCTGTCTATAAAGCGCAAGTTTATTTATATAGTACTTTTAGAATGGAATTAAAATAATTATCATAAAAAAAATAAACACAACAATAAAAAGTAATTTAAAAATGGATTTAAAATTAATTAAAACAGTTAAGAATAAAAAATGATTATTCATAAAATACAGTGCAATCAGTTCGGATGTAGTAGCACAAAAGAAGATAATTCATAATTATGTGTAATTTAATTATTTTAATTCAATTTAATTAACTGTATAATAATAAAATGAAATTTCTTATTATTTACTCAAATTGAAATGGTAATTATATCATTTTGAATAAAAAAAACTCCATTATTTCAGAAAAATGCAAAATAGGAGTATTTTTGCGATCTTTGCATTTCGAAAAAGCATCTGTTAATATGGGGATTCAAAAGGGAATCAAGCCGTGAGTCGAGTTCCAGTTCTCTGACTATCAGTGTGCAGAGACTCCCAGGCACCCCTCTTATCCTGTCACTCACTCCTTCCTTCCTGAAGAAATGACCATGAGAAAGGCACTGCTGTGGAAAAAGTTTAACATGCTGCTTTGGTTTTAATATTCTTTTTTAGGATCCAGTGGGAAGACAGAGTGGCTGTGTGCATACTGAAAGGCTGTGCTGAGAGTTACCTAAGGAGTTGTACAAGTAAGACTCTCCTCATCTTGAAGATATTTTTTTTAGTTGTCAGGATTAAAGAGGCATTGAATAAAATTTCACTACACCATTTAAAAATCATTATTTCAAGGACTTGTAGACTATAATTACTCATGATGTCGTTGTGAACAGTGCCCTTGAACATTACACTGTAATGGTGAGTCCTACACCCTTAAAATGCTTGTTCCTTTCTGCCTCTGCTAAAGTGCTCCTCCACTGTCTTTGATGTCACTCCATAATGTGCATCTCTCTCTCTCCTCGGTTGCCAAGGAGACGGCCCCCTGTCTGAAACACTCACACACACACACACACACACTGTGGTTGTGGAAATATTTGTTGCAGGAGAGAGAGAGGCAGAGCACAGCTGCATTCTCTAAAAAATGTAATTAAGTCATCATCTTTGCGGTTTTGTTCTCTTATTGGTAATTGATTCTAGCCCACTGTTCTGTAGAACTTTGAAAATAAGCAGTTGATTCGTGGTGTTTCTTGGTTTAAATGTGTATTTGTAACACCTTTCCTTTCAGTGCAGTGAACCAAATGGGGCATTGCAGTACTTGCATCATCTTCCTGTTCCTGCTTCAGTTCTTACAGTCATCAGCTAAAGGTAAAGAATTGGCTACTTTTTTTCTTTTTCTTTTTTTTTTCTTTTTATTTACTTAATTAAATTTCATGTTACTATTGTATAGTTTAATTATTTTTAATTATAATTAATAATAATATTATTAATTATTATTTTGTGATGTGGGGAATCTTTTTAAAGAAATGATGACTTCAACAAGTGTAAATTAAATTGATCACAAGTAAACAACATTTTGAACTTTACATTAATCAGAGAGTCATTTTCAATCCGTTTTTTAATTTTAATAATATTACATTTTTTTTTTTTTCAAATCAGCATATTAGAATGATTTCTGAAGGACCATGTGACACTGAAAACCAGTAATGGCTGCTGATCATTCAGCTCTGCATAACAGGAATAAATTACATGTTTTACAATAAATAGTAAAAATACAAAATTACTATACTATTAAATATAAATTACTATTACTATAGTGGCATTAACTAATAAGGCACAGTCAAAATGTCCAGCCATAAGGCAGTTGGTTTGGTGTGCCTAGTCGTAGTTGTGCTTTTATCAGGTGTCAGTGTGCTCTCTCCTCACTCTCTGTTAGCGAGTCTCACAGAGGGGCATAAAACATGAATGCTAGGTTAATTGATCTGTGTCACTGATGCTCTCTGGCCTTTATTCTGTGTAGTCAATTTGTAAAGTCGACAGAGTTCAGTGTCACAGGAAATTAAGGCAGAGAGAAGGGAAGAAAACAGTCTCAGTTATCAGGCAGAGAGAGGCTTGTCTGTGAGGTCTGGCATTATGCTGCTCTTCCTTAATTAATTTCATTGTTCCCTGAGTTTTTACAGCTGGTGACAACTGACAAATGGATACAGACTGACTCCCTTTTTCCTTCATTTATGATTGAACTCCCCGGCTTTCTGTTTTCTGTCTTTTTCCAGATGTCTCCATTGACTGCATGTGTGTCGGCAGTGACTGTAATGAGCAGCAGTGCACCGGAGACCAGTGTTACACCTCCGTTATCATTAGCAACGATGTGACAACGTTCAAACGTGGCTGCCTTATCGGGCCAGAGAGCAAGCGCATGACCTGCTCCGCAACACCCTCGGCTAGTCATGTCGTAGAATGCTGCTCTCAACACATGTGCAATGCCAATGTCTCCAAAGAGACCCTTCTTCGACTACTGCTGACAAGTAAGTCAATTAATTCTTTATAAATTCAAGACGTTAAACAACAAAATACATTTTAGCAACCTGTTTAAATGTACTTAATTTCTTTATTATATAAAAATATATATAATTAAACTGTTATCCTAAAGTCATTGGGAAATCTTTGAGCCCAGTTATTATATATTGAATTAATTCTAGCAAAAACGTTTTTTGTTTTTTTTTTCTTCATTATATTATGTCATTGGGCCAGATTCAGGTGAATATATTTCGCTGTGTTTGTTTGCTCTGAAAATGTCCAGAAGGAGAAGCGGCTGTGCATTACCGTGTGGAGATTCTGGTTCTCTTTGTGTTGGGGCCGTTTGTGGTTCTGGGTTTGCTGTCTGTGCTGGCTTTGCTGGTGTGCCGTAGACTCCATCACGGGCGTCTGGAAAGACTGCATGAGTTTGACACTGAGCAGGGGGCCATTGACGGGCTTATTGCATCTAATGTCGGAGACAGCACACTCGCGGTATTTCATTTCTATAGTTTACAAAAACTGTTAATATTTTGCAAATATCAGATCTTGTATAGAAATGGTTACAGCTCTTTATTTGGGCAAAGTAAATAATTGTAACGGGAAATTGTAATTGAAATGTCTCTGATGCTCATTAGGGCTGCTCCTTTAAAACGGTAATATTGTGAAATATTATTACAATTACAAGAAGTGTTTTCTATTGTAATATATTTTAAAATTTTATTTATTACTTTGATGTCAAAGCTTGATTTTCTACAGCCATTACTCCAGTCTTTGTTGTCAAATGATCCTTCAGAAATCATTCTAATATGCTGATTTGGTGCTCAGTAAAATTTTTTTATTATCATCAATGTTGAAGACAATTGTATTGCTTAATATGTTTGTGAAAACCATGATAGTTAAATTTAGTGGTCGACCAATATATGGCCAAGGCCGAAATATCAGCCATATCTTTTTTTAAATATCGGCACCAGCCAACACGTTTTTCTGCTTGGCCGATGTGTTCGAGGCGGTAGTTTTACTTTGACGGCGCGCCGGTCTTTTATTTTGATGCCGCTGAGAGCAGCAGCACCTGAGCACACAGTGCTCACACTCTCTCTTGTTTGCAGTCGTCTTTAACAGTTCTGTCTAATACGGATAGAAGTCTGTCTAATAATCAGATCAGGAATTATTATATACAGTAAGTATTCTAACGATTGCTTTTATATTAGGCCTATTAGTAATAGGAAGTCAAACATATAATACTTTTTCGTTTGCCGTCTGCATTATATGCATTTATATTATTTAAACAAATCTTTGAATGACTAATGAACATTTAATTTCACAAACCTTGCACACTTAGTTGAATCCAGCTGTGAGATCTTGTGAAGTGTGCATTTTTATCGTGTTCTCTGTGATGGTCGGTCAACATGAATTGAATGCTTTAAACTTTAAACTCGTGATTTCAAATTATGCTGCTTTATGCATTTGCCCACTGTCATATTCATGTAATTTTCTCTGTGTGCTGTATGTAAAACGAGGGTTATCTTGGCTTTATTTGAGAAATATGATTCCCAATGCACACAAACTTCCCAGAATACTGAGTGCACTGTTGGTTACAGTGTTTACTTCCTTTTAAATTATATTTTTATTAAATATTTATTTATTTGTGAAAAATACTTTGTCATCTAAAGTATAAGTACGTTTCGTTTACACATTTATTTTTTTTATCCATTGTCAAATGATTTCACATTTTATAAATGATAAAAATTATATTGGCTTTATATTGGCTATTGCCCCCTGTTTCCCAATATAGCGGCATCGGCTGTCAAAAAACATATTGGTCGACCACTAGTTAAATTATGTTATTCTGTATTCAGTTATTAACAGTTAGATAAGGACTCATCAGTCTGGTGTTGTTTTCTAGGATCTGATGGATCACTCCTGCACATCAGGAAGTGGTTCAGGACTGCCCTTCCTGGTGCAGAGGACGGTTGCTCGGCAGATCAGCCTGGTAGAGTGTGTCGGTAAGTCAAATCACAGGTGCATAAAAGACTACTGAATCTGTGACACTACTATATATCTTTTAGATAACATATTACACAATTATGTGATCTCTGTCTAGTGCAGAGAATGATGTATGTGATATGATTTTTGTGTGCTCTTTGTTCTCAGGTAAGGGACGGTATGGGGAAGTGTGGAGAGGTCAGTGGCAAGGAGAGAATGTAGCAGTGAAGATCTTCTCTTCCAGAGATGAGAAGTCATGGTTTAGAGAGACGGAAATATACAACACTGTTCTACTACGTCATGAAAATATATTAGGTGAGGCGGACATCTGTTATCTCAAACAAAAGCATCTTCTCTTTAAGTAAAATAAATTCTGGAGCAAAAAACTAGCTTTGTGCATTGTGTAATGTTATTTTAAACTTTTCTTTGCAGGATTTATGGCTTCTGATATGACCTCCCGAAACTCTAGCACTCAGCTGTGGCTCATCACACACTACCATGAGAACGGCTCACTCTACGATTACCTGCAGCGTGTTGCTGTGGAGATGGCAGATGGACTGCACATGGCGGCAACAATAGCCAGCGGGCTGGTGCACCTGCACACGGAGATCTTTGGCACTGAGGGCAAACCGGCCATCGCTCACAGAGACCTGAAGAGCAAGAACATCCTGGTGAAGAAAGATCTGCAGTGCTGCATCGCTGACCTGGGTAATCTGACCGTTTTCTAGTAATTGCAGGATTACATCTCACAATTCTGACTATTGAATAAATATGTATATATATTTTTTTTTTTTTTTACATTTTTAAGAACTCTTGTTCTGTTTGTATCTCTCTCTAGGTCTGGCAGTAACACACACACAGTCTGACAATCAGCTGGATGTAGGAAATAATCCAAAAGTGGGAACTAAGCGCTACATGGCACCAGAGGTTCTAGATGAGACCATTCAGACTGACTGTTTTGATGCCTATAAGAGGGTGGACATCTGGGCCTTTGGGCTGGTGCTGTGGGAGATCGCTCGCAGAACCATCAGTAACGGTCAGCTTACTGGACTCTGTTCAGAAAGATTTAATTGTTCGCAGCGTTTAAGGACAATATAGATCAGACTGTTCTCCAAATTAACATTCAGTGGCTTACTGTTTTCATCCACTGTTATCCTATAGGAATTGTAGAAGAATACAAGCCGCCTTTCTACGACCTGGTGCCTAATGACCCCAGCTTTGACGACATGAGGAAAGTGGTTTGTGTGGAGCAACAAAGGCCGTTTATTCCCAACCGCTGGTTTTCAGATCCTGTAAGTACTGATGAGACACACTCTGTATCCCTGTAAACATGTTTACCTTGGAGTGGCTAAGTTAATAGTCCCCTCATATAGATTGCTGTATGAATGAGTTATGCATGGAATGGAATAAATTTTTTCCATTCCAGTTCTGTTGTCCCAAAATGAAATGTTTTTTTTTTATGGGTTTTTGGTTAAATGCTTGAAATGAGGTTTTATGTTGAACACAAGCTGAAGGTATTTTCATGGTTTATTCTTACGACTTAAAGTACATCTGTGTTACCCCACCCAATTTGCTAAGCTTTTACACAATCTTAAAAAGGTTGCTAATAATAAGTGGCTAAACCACAGAGGTCATCAGGGACATTAAACGTCAACAAACCAAATAAAACCTTGTCTACTCACTAGCCAGCTTTCACAGCCTTATTGTGTTTCCAGTCACAATCTTGCAAACCATGCTAGCTAAAACCTTACAACTGTTAGAATTTAAGTAAATACTAATAGAGTTGTTGAGGGCTGGTGGGGATGTTGAAGTGATGTGAGGGGGATGTAGTTTGTTTATAGCCTAACTTTAGCTTTTTACATCAGGCCATTTGTATTTAGGCTTTAGAATCCATAAAAGCTATTAATTTGTGAACAAAACGTGTCAAAACAATACACTTTTGTTGGTCACAGAGTTTATTTTCTGTAGTCATACAAAAGCCAATGGAAAAATCCTACTGGGTTATTGTTAATGGAACCAGGCTGATGCAGATTTCCAGATTGGCCTATAAAAATGCATTATACCTGCAGCACTCTATAGCAGACGGTCTTTAGACTAAAAAAAGGAACTAAATCTCTTATTTTCCATGTATAAATGTTAACCATTGTATTTGACAGATCCTCACAATGATCTGAAAACAAATGTCTGTGTGTTTTTGTGTGGTCACAGACCCTGTCTGCTCTGGTGAAGCTGATGAAAGAGTGCTGGTACCAGAACCCCTCGGCTAGACTCACTGCCCTGCGCATCAAAAAGACTTTGGATAAAATCCACAGCTCACTGGAGAAGGGCAAAACCGACTGCTGAGGAGAGAGAGCCGCAGAACTGCTTGACCGCTCATTATACAGACACTGTGTAACCAGACATCTGCCATCTGTCCCAACTCTAACATGCTGTTTATTTGTTTAGTTCTTCCTGTCCATTGGCCTGAAAACTTTTTATAGAGAATTACGCTCTCTTTTATGGATCATTTTTCCCACTGAAACCGGTGGGACTCCCATTTCCACTCCAGAAACAGTGTAAAGGAGAAAAATACGGACACGGTCTGACAGACCCTCCATCATGGAATTTTTTTTAGCACCATCACATTGTCTATTTAACCATTGGCGAACTTTTAAGACCTGTCCCTTTCAGAAAAACGAAGAGGACAGATACACACGCCAAAATGCAATCAGTACCCATTGTATGTGTATGTGTGCGCATGATTCTTAATACAACCAGAAGAACTTTATAGCTGTAATGTCACATGCTTTTAGAAATCAAATGTTTTTGAGCTTTTCAAAGATTCTTGTAGATAAATAGATCAAATGTAAGTCACCGTTTCTGAATTTGCTATAGTGGACTTAGTTATAAAGCTCTTTGGTTACAAAATGCCACTATGTACAGTAGAGAACTACAGACTAGTGTCTTTAATTAGGCCTGTTTAGTGATCAGAATACAGTGGTTAAAAAGATAGTTCACCCAAAAATGAAAAAACCTGTCATCACTCATGTCATTCCGAAACTTAATCACTGTGGAGCATAAAAAAAGATGTTTTAAAGAATGTTCACGCTGCTCTTTTTTTCATACAATGAGTGCATTTAGTGTTTAAAAAAAAAACATAGGAAACATGGTAAAATGGGTTATGGAATGACATGAGGATGATGACAAATGACAGAATTAATTTTTTGTGTGGGAACTTTCTTGATCCCAGTCTAGTCCAGCTCATAGCAGCCCAAGAGGGCTTCCTTTGACACAAGGCCTTTCTGACCTGTTGCCTCTATGCCTGCCTGACAAAAGCCATTGTAGCACATCGTAGTGCTTTTTTGTAGCTGTTTGTCTTTCTCTTTGCCCTCAATGGCATGCATACTTGATGTTTCTTCACTGACAATCAGCCGCTGTCCAGTAGGGCCTGAATTATTTGCTAATGCGATGTACAAAATCACATAAGTCGCATAGGGTACAAAACCCTACTTATGAGTGTTCAAGGTGACAGAGCTAGTCATAAACACTCTGGTTTTTTTTAATTTCATATTTGTTTAACCTTACGCTTTTTTGACACTTTTGTATCACATACGCCATAAACCATGAGAATGCTGATTTTTAAATTTGAAACGTTTTTGACTATTTAAAAGTGTGACGTCACTCTAATATAGGATTTATGAGGTTTAAAAAGGAAAACACTATTGTTATGTCCCAAGTCGAAATGGTTTGTGGTATGTTGCTTTTGGTTTGGGTTGAGTTGTGTGGCATTTTATTAAGAATCTGTTGATGCTTTCATGACACTATATGAGGCGGCTGCGTGCCGCTCAACACTGGTCACTTTTGCTCTCCCAAAAACGGACGAACGTTTACATATTTGTGTTCTACAGGGGAACTATGATAGGGATTAGACAACAGGAATTGATGCATTATGAACTGTGAATATGTTATAATGAAGAAACCATATGTATGATGTTACTGGAATTTAAATGCAAGACATTTATGAATAAAAAAAAAATGCTTTATTTGTTACAACAGCGGAATGGTTGTCACGTCCTTGTGCTTAACAAAAGGTTGCTTATGCTGTGATCATGCTTTCTTTTTAGCAGTAAATTTCAAGAATCGTGTTGTGGATTATCATGCATCTGTCTTGCGTTTTCCTGTACAGAGATGAGTTAAATGAAGCCTTATGAAAAGGTTCCCCATTGTCCGAGTCTGCTGGGAAATGACCTTATCTGTGGTGATGTTTACAGGTCTCCAGCCTCTCTCTGATAACCAGTGCTTTCATAGCTGGTAGTACACCAGCTGAAGTTAATGAGAACGTGAATGCCAACCGATCTGCAGACACAAGATCAGTTGTAGACCGCTTTAATAACTCTTTAAAAATTAGCTCTGAAATAAGCTTAGGTGTAGTTCCACTGCTTTCTTCCAGATGAAGTTTTCCTATAGAAAGGAACCACATTTGTTTTCCATTTAGCATGATGGACAGATCCTTTATGAATTCATTTGTATGTGATGGGGGAGAAAATCAGTTTTTATGCCATTAAAAAGGCTTCAGCCGTTGTTAACCAAACTATTACTTTATTGTCTCAATGGATTTAACAACGTTTGTTAGTGAGGAACATTAGGCAAAATCTGGTGTATTTACATGCTGAAAAATAAAATAAATCTCATGCTGGGCTTTTATTTGAAGAATTCAGTGCTGATGTAATTCTTGTCTCAACCTACATTTTTAGATGCTCTTCGTTTGATGTGGCTCAATAGCGTCAATGCACCATCAAACTAAATTGTAAGAATAATTTTGAATACCTTACTGTTTTCCTTTAAACAGGTAGTTCTTTCCCAGACACCACTGGTTAATTTATGACTTATGAGTGCTCAAAGAGGCTGCAATTCATTGTGGTTTTATTCAAAATCCACAAATTTAAAACATTAGCTTTAACCTAAATCACTATGGTGGTAAGCCTATAATAATGTATATTTTCATCATTTTTCCATGTGTGTTTGTCATATCCATAAATAAAGGAATACCGCTAAATATTAAGTGTGTATAATATGGGTAATTTAATTTACCAAAACAGTGTTCCTATGCAAGTTACTTGCAGTTTTATGCTTTAATAAAAATACATAGTATAGCTTAGTTTAAAGCATGACTTCTAAAACACAAGACTGAACAAATTAAATACTGAAGAGTTTGATCTACTACAGTCCAACTCAAAACAATGACAGTTTGACAATAACACTTTGGCAATATATAAACAGCCTTATCTTTCATAGAAATCATGAACACCAAGAAACTATTAGTGTATATTGTCTGGCAGTGTTTTGTAAGGGTTGAGAATGCCCTTAGGATCCAGCATGGCTTTAATGCTGCCCATGAGGGCGACAGCCTCTGAGGGTTTACTGTAGTAAATGTAGTTTCTCTTCTTCAGACCGAGTCCATGCTCTGCACTGATGCTGCCTTTCCATTTGGATGTCCACTCGTACACATACGGCTCAATGGCAGCCAGTAGAGCGGGGTCTTTAGAGGGAGAAGTGATGTTCAGATGAAGATTTCCATCACCTGAAACAAAACAAAAACATTTTGGGCAAGGTTTGAGAGGGTCTTAACCTACTGTGTAAGAGTTTGTGCACATAAGTACACTGCTGTTCAGAAGTTAAGTGTTGGTAAAATTTTTGAATGATTTTGAAAGTTGTCTTAAAACAGTAGACTTCACACACTTTGAAAATAGTGACTGGATGGATTGAAGCAAAAATATCTGAATCGGTGCAGAATTTCATTCATTACATTTCTGAGACACCTGTCAACTCTTGACTGCCCAAAATCTGAAGACTGGCTTTACCTTTCAGTAACTAACATCAACTCACCCAGACTTTAAACCGGGGCAAAAGTTGTGTGGTGTATTCCAGCGATTATTGTAAGACAAAAGGGTAGCCATACCAACATGTCCATAGCCCACAACATTCTTGGCCCGGTCTCCAAGGTGCCCCCTCATGTCTTGGACTAAATCGTAGATCTTTTCCACTGGGAGGGAAATGTCATATTTGTAGGTGTAGCCTTCATGTGTCAAAGCTTCTGTGACTCTCTCCCTCAAAGACCACAATGCCTGTGAATGACACAAAACTTTCAGTATAAGACAGAACAAATGTCACATTCAAATTTTTTTTATTTTATTTTTTTGCTGATCAACAGAATAGAACAGAAAACAGAAGAGTGCCTTAATTTTTGTCGCCTCTGTTGCAACTGTCCCATCAGTTACTAGAGATGATGTCATGACTTCTTCAAGGAATTTGTGTAGTTTTTCTTCATCGTGGGCTGCATTGGATCCAGCGGTCTCGATGACAATGTAAAAGGGACTTTCTGCAACACATATCATTCCAATAAGTCCAATAAAAAAAGAAAAGAAAACACAAATGAGTGTTATCCAACGTTTTTAAAACATCTACCTACCCAAAGTTGGCATGAAATGAAAATTCACACCATATATATTTTCTTAATGCATTTTATTAATCTTGACTTCAGTCTTCTGGTCAATTGATAAACTTCTCTCTGGTGATATATGCTGCACTTCTCCAATCATAAACCTTGCAACTTTCTTACAATTGACCTTAAAGCTCACATTCAAATCTGCTTCTATCTAATGAATAACCGCAGAACAGAACCATGTCCCCAATTCTATTTTTTCCGATAGTCCACCTCACTTGGATGTATGTCACAAAGAAAAAAATCTGTTACTACTTCCATCTCCACTTGAAGAACACAGAAACCCAAGGTTGTCTTTGAAACAGTAAAGACACTAGTGTTTACCTGTGATGGGGTTGGTGAGTTTCAGATGCTTCTCCAGAAGGCTCATACAGGAGGCATCTAAAAACTCAAAAGCAGACAGGATTTCTCCCAGCATCCCTCTACAACACTGAAATGTTTCCAGCAGTTGCTGGAAGCTGGAGCACCCTGCAGGACACATGAGGAGCTGCAATAAGTGGATGTAGCCACCCATTTTACATAAAAAGAGACCTGAGAGTTCACAGAAACGATTACTATATTAGCATCCACACCAAAAGATAATAACCTTCTGTTTATTACATATAAGTACACACTGCAGTTATGTTGTCCGCTGCTTTAAATGCTCAAGCTCTTTAAAGTCTTGTGGATTCTGAGTAGTTGTCAATATTTTAATCATTCATAATCTGGAAAAAGAACCATTCTGCAACAACAGAATTCTTTTGTGTCGTTATCACTATAACTATGGTCTAGAGTTCCCTATTCTCATAGAATTAAGAATGATTACTAAAACTTTATAATTATATTTATCAATTTGATGTGAATAGCCCGCAATACATTAACAAGTTTAAAAAGTGCTTTATATCTGATGTGTCATTTACCTAAAAAAGCAACATTGACAGCTTTAGGCTTGCGGGGGCACAGGATGGAAACTGCTGTAATGACTCCTAATGTCCCTTCTGAGCCAATGAAAAGCTGCTTGAGGTCATAACCAGTGTTGTCCTTGCGAAGTGTGGCCAAGCAGTTCAAAATCCGCCCATCTGCCAAAACCTACACATGTGAGACATACAAGAATACAACTTAAAGCTATTTAGATCCTTTTCATCATATAAAAAGAGGCAGATTTCTGAATGTATTATTATCAAACTGTATCTGGAATAATCACATGTGCAAGAAATAAATACTAATTTGACACCTTCATTGTCTATGTTGAGTCAGTTTTACGTGTTTTTTTTAATGGAACATCGTCTATCAGAATGTCTGGGGTGTTCATTTCTGTTAAAGAGGAAAACCTCACCACTTCCAGGCCCAGAACTGTCCCTCGAAGCGACCCGTAGCGCAGCAGTCTGAGACCACCTGCATTAGTGGACACATTCCCTCCGATATGACAGCTTCCCTTCGCCCCTAGATCTAGCGGCATGATGAAGTCCTTTTCCTCTAGATAGTTCGACAGGTTCTCCAACACACAGCCTGCCTGACAAGTGAGGATACCTGGAAGCCAAACCAGTATCCTTTTAAGAAGTGTATTAAGGTATAATGATTTTGACTGTTTTTTTTATATTTAAATTTGTCACTGATGATAGATGCTTCATGAAAACATGGCAAACACACCCGAGATGTTGTCGAATGTGAGGACTTGGTTCATTAAAGAAGTGGAAATGATGATCTCATCAAAAACAGGGACGCTTCCTCCCACCAGACCGGTGTTTCCTCCCTGCGGACACACTGCCAGACTCCGCTCATTACAGTACCTGTGAAAAACATGGAAAATTTAATAGCACATTTTCTGTAACCAGCTGTAAAACTCAATGTGATCGTGGAAAACTGACCTAAGAATCTGAGAGACCTCTTTTGTCGTTTTGGGCCTCAATAGTACTTCACTATTACCTTCGAGAAAAAAACACCCATTAATTCAAATATTGCTATAAATCCCTAAACACCTAAATCCTAAATCAAATATTTAGATTGTATTTAGAATCTGCTGAATCTTTAAATTATTTTCATCTTATATGTTTGCATCACATTATGCCACATATAACATTACCATTTCAAATTTTTTTGTTTAAAAAAAAAGAAATAATGATTTTATTCTGCAAGGACACATTGAATTGATCAAAAGCGACAGTACAGACATTTAGAATTTTACAAAAGACTTATTTTTTTTTTACAAATATTGTTCTTTTGAACTTCCTATTTATCAAAGAACCACGAGAAAAAAAATCCGCAAAAATATGAAGCAGCACAACTGTTTTCAATATTGATAATAAGAAGTTTTTTTATTTTCTTGAGCACAAAATCAGCATTATAAAATGATTAAATCTAATGAAAATATTAAAAGTGAAGGATCTTGTGAAACTGAAGACTGGAGTAAAGATGATGAAAATTCAGCTTTACCATATGTAACAAATATGTAACAAACTTACTGTTTTAACCAGTTAACTGTCACTCACATTTTTGAACATAGACCTGAAAGTGCATGATCCAAACCTAAATTTTTATAATTCATGACTGAAAACATTTTGTAACATGATTTTGATGTACCAGTTTCATGGTAATGCACTGTTTGAATTTAAAATGGGTTTCAAAGGATGAATTTTGAGATTTTAAGTTTTCAAGTGATATATAATTTCTGATGATTTCTAAAGTTTTATTTTTTTTTGACAAAAGTCAGAACTCCTGTTTTTATGTAGTTTTTTGAGGTGCACTCTTGCCATAAATTAATCTATTACTTTTCTACATCATTTTTAACAAAAAAGATTGGTAAAATATCTATTTAGGAGTCATAGACCTTTTCAACAATATATAGTTTGTCATGATTAGATTAGGATTTAATTGTAATATAGTGAAGTAAACGTAGGAGGCCCACCGAGTGGCCGGGTGACAGTTAACAGGTTAAAATATTCCTGACACCAAACTTTAAAACTGAAAATGTGACAAAAGCTCAATTATAGATAAAACATGAAACTTTTCATAAAACTTGAAAACTACTCTTTAGAAAATGTAAATTGAGTCCACCTTCCACTGTCTTAAGCCAGTCTACATTGCTGGACTTCAGCAGGTCTGGATCAGTGATGGTTCTTCCAGGCAGCAGTGTTCTAAAGAAGGCAAGGTCTTCCTGTGTGACCCTGGAGAAGGGTAAACGTGGTGGGGCAGCACCCGGGTTGCCTGGACTGGCTCCCAACCCTCTGCTGTGCACACAGCGATGCTTAATCAGCTGGCTGGAGCGCACTATCAGAGCTCTGTCAACTGCAGTGAGATCAGTGCTGTACTGCGAGCACAGACACCAAATATATGTGGACTTCAGAGGAAGTCTTGCAAACCTCTGAAGGATCCCCATTTCTATAGTGGAGAGAAGATGACACTGATTACTTTCATTTCAAATTGCAAAATAGTACTTAAGTTTACCACTCATATAATTATATGTACATTAACTTCAGTCTTATCACATAGGAATAAATGGCTGATACAGTGCGCCAGCAAATCTATTACAGTCACCACAGTACACAGTAATTTTATTTCTAGAACAAAATATATTATCTTGAATCTGGTTATGGTAATCCGTTTAACATTACATGTTGCAGTGTATTCCATAATGGTGTATCAGAATATAAACCTATTACATAATGTATATCAGAATATAAACATGATATTATATATTATATTGTGACATATTATTATTGTATTATATAGATTGTTATGTTTATTTAACGTAACACTGACTGTCAGTGAACAGTTTGGTAAACTAGGCTCATAACGACAAATACTATTGACCCAAGTAACTACAAAATGCAATTTAAATAAAAAGCAAATTAAAAACATTTCCCGTGGTTTCCGTCTGTATTTGTTACATTAAAGGGTTAACAGCTTTAATACACCTGACATAAACATGTTGGAGCTTTGACCCGAAGTTCATTAACATTCGTTAAATTTATTCAAAATCCTGCTTCAAAACATATCAGGTACGATACCTACTTTATCAGGTGTAGACAGTTTCAGCTGGTTTCACATTATATAACAAAGGCACTTAATCTTCTACCATTTTTCTTACAACACTGACTGTTTAAATGTTACGATCAACTTCCTCCTGATCTTTTGAGTTTTCCAACAGTATTACAAACTGAAACAGCGCCATCTACTGGCGAGGAGTCTAATGACGCTAATTTATCCAGAGGGTAAGCGTTTGGTTCCTGTATAATTATTGTATGTTTTATATTTCTACCACACAGATTATAAAAACAATAGCGTTGTCTACGTTTGTACGTTTTAACTGACATTGTGTGGCCCTGGCTGTGAAAACCCAGCTAAAGTCATTTACAGTTTTCTATATACAATCATCCTTCATATGGTAAAGAACATTGTTTAAAAAAATGTAACATTGATATCTTTATTAGAGGAGTAAGACCATGTCAAAGATTGAATTAATAGTGAAATTAATGGTTGAAATCAAACTTTGATGTTTGTTATCTAAGATTTTGAGACTTTATTCTGGATTTCACAGAGAGGGTTACATATTTTTTAATCTTTATTTTCTGAAAGAAAAAAAACAGAGTCAGGCATTGCTTATTTTATTGATAATTTATACAGTATTATAAATCTGACGTAGGTTTTTATAATATGTCTTGTCTTACAAGGTCATTATGAACAATTTTCAAACCCTTATGTAGCAATCTCATGTTGATGCTGCAAAAGCACATCATTTGGATATCTAAAGCAAAATGTTTCCTTATACATTCATGTATGAATTTCCACCTTTTTTCATGACATTACCAGCAGTTCTAATCTCAGCTGAATCAACACAAAGACTATCATTATTTTCAGAAGTTGAATATCTACTGATGCTACAAATTAGTTTAGAACATGACTTGTGCTCTGAAATGGGTCTGTTTGGTGGTGTTATTGCTCATGCCCATCTTTAGCATCCACTTGGACTTCATCCTTCGCACATACTGCATGTCCTTCTGCTGCTGGCTCACAAAGCCTTTACCTGCAAGAGAAGACATGGGTAAAACAGTCAATGGTGCAGAAATACAGTTAACTGTCACTAGACAAAGATAACTCTTGACAGATCTAACTTACCAAAGTCTCCTGCCCATCCAAGTGCTTTGTACTGTTTAAGAACTCGACCAACAGCCTTCTGGTTATAAGCTGGAACCAATGCCCTCTGAACACCAAACCTCTGCTTATAGTACCTCATCAGGGAGCGATGGCCAATCTTTGCACCTGTAATAAACAGCAAAAACAAAGTTTGGTTTTACATGCATTTTAATTTTGAATAAATGCTCAATTCAGGAGAAATTGACTTTCAAGAGTAAAAGCCTGAAGCCTGATGGAATCAGTTAGGTGTAATTATTCTTCAAAAGGAAATATTTCCTGGCATGCTTAATATTTCATCTAAACATCAAGCCAATGTCATAATTAAATGTCATCATAGCATAATGCTTGTACAGAAATGTGTTGTAAATATAGCTGTTCATCAGTACCTGAGGGCAAAGTGAGCTCCAGCGTCTCATCATCAAACGCTACAGTCTTTTCATCAGGCAGTTCACCATCCTTCATCTCCACATCATCTCCATCTTTAGCATCAGGATAACTGCTCCTGTATGTTTAGAAGGACAATGATTATTATTGCGCATATTTAAAATAAAAATTATAAGCCAAGAACCTCAGTGCATTACTGATTAATTTAATAATGTAGGTAAATGTTCATTTATTTTTACCTTTTTTAAGTCATAGAAGTTTGTTCAAATGATTACCTAGTGTTAATAGAACTTTGTGAGCATTGCTCGAGTCATTATTTAATTACAAATCATAGGATATAAAATGACAATTAAAAAAAACACCAGGTTCAGCAAATGTCTGTGTACCTGAAGTCATAGAAGTCTGCGAACTCAAGAGCGGCGTCTCCGTCTGTGAATAGTTTGCAGTGACTCTTGTCGGTCATGTGTGCCTGAACTGCTTCTGTAGTGTAGAATGACTTCCCTTTTTCATTACACCATAAGCACACCTTACCAACACCAACCTTCTCTCCTACAGAGACATACACAGACAAACACACTGATTGAAGCTAATTCATAACTAATACTTTGAAAGACAACTTCAGTTCTCTCTCTGGCTTACCTAGGTATGATATAAATCCTCTCAGGTCCACCAGATACTCAATATCAGGGAGGAAGAAGCTGTGTGTTTTGGTCATGTGCGCCATGTTTCGGGCGAGTGAGCGTGAATGATGTCCACAGAACAGACAGTCTGTCACTGGGATGACCCCGGGGGCCGCAGCTGCCCCAGATGTGGAGTCCTCCTCCATCTCCTCCTCTTCATCATCATCATCATCATCATCATCATCCATATCCTCATCAACATCCTCCCATTCTTCAAAGAAAAAACAAGATTCTTAATTAGCAGTTTCTAAGCAAATCATTCAATTCAGAATTATTTACATGGAATTTTTTACAACACAGATTGTTTCACAGCAACTTCGTATTATTAAACATGACAACTACAGTGTACATGTTGTAAAATTCATCAATTATGAAACTAATTTACTTTCAGCTGTAAAGCAGCTCGACAGAAGATAATAGTTAAATTCAGTTCAATGCTGATTCAATACCTGTCAAAGATGATAAGTTCATTTAAGACTACAAAAGACAATTGTAAATATCCAGCTCAATTCAGTTCAAATTTTGTTCTCATTTAAATCAAATGTTACTAAATACATATTAATTGTCTTTTAAATGGAGCAAGCCACAAGCGACAGCTGCAAGGCAACAGTGATTTATTGTATTTTATTTTTATTTTTTATAAGAAAAAGATCTTTGGTTATGATTTATATTGTACTTTTAATTATTTTTAATCTTAATTTTACTAATTACCTAGCACCTTACTTAAATACTTTTTTTGTTACTGTTATTTCTTACTTTTACTATGATGTTGCATTGGCAATATTGAATGTAAACACAATCATGCCAAAACCGTCATTTTAAATTCAAGAAATGAAATGAAAATTGTATTTTATTGTAGATCATTCTTACCCTCCTCTTCTTCTTCTTCACCCTCCTCTGCAGTGATCTTCTTGGCCTGCTGCTCGAACCACTGCAGTCGAGGCGGTTTGTCCGGCCGCGTTCTGACCCGTTTCTCTGAGGGTGTGGCTTTAGAGGGGGTGTGTCTCTGCTGCTCCCTGAGGGCTTTCTGGAGCGCTTCGTTCTGTGTGTCTTTATCTAGCCCCGCCCCTTTCTCTAAATTCTTCTCATTCATTCTCTGGACTGTCTCCTGGGCGGCAGCCAAGGCTTTCCTCTCAGCGGCCAGGTGCTTACTGGATTGGATGTGATTGTTGTAAGCATTGTCAGTGGAGAACTTTTTGTTGCAGGTGGCGCAGTAGGCCGAGCTGTGTCCGCCGCTCTGACTCTGCTGCTCGGCCGCTGCCCGCTGTGCCAGCACTCGCTCCTCGAAGTTTTCTGCAGTGACCGGAGGCATGTCTGCAACCTTTCTCTTCAGATTATAGCGGTGCCAGTCTGTTCTGTAATGTGCCCGCTGGACCTCCCCATCAGAGAACTGCACACGGCAGCTGATGCATGTGTACGACATGACTGCAGAAAAATATACAGTGATTATCAATCAAATTATTTCAGGGTATTTTTTAATTTGGGTTACATGTGTGATTCTGACAGTCTAAGCTGCACAAAGACCAAAAATAGTGCAAATATTAGAGAAAAAAATGATATCGAATAATTGGGGGCAAATCCTATATGACCCTGAACCACAAAACCATTCTTGTGTCACAAGGGTATATTTGTAGCAATAGCCAACAATACACTGTATGGGTCAAACTTATTGATTATTCTTTTATGCCAAAATCATTAGGAAATTAAGTAAAGATCATGTTCCATGAAGATACTTTGTAAATTTCCTACTGTAAATATATAAAAACGTAATCTTTGATTAGTAATACACACTGCTAAGAACTTCATTTGGACAACTTTAAAGGTGATTTTCTCAATATATATATTTTTTTAATATTCCAGATTTTATTTTCAAATAGCTGTATCTCAGACAAATACTGTCCTATCCTAACAAACCGTACATCAATGGAAAGCTTATTTTATAATTCAGATTCCAAAAATGTACCCCTACGACTGGTTTTGTGATCCAGGGTCATATTTGACCTATGTTGTAGAGACAACAGATGGCTGTATGACCACACACATACAAGGATGTGAGAATAAAAAACGTTTTTTGTAATTACTTATTTCTGTATTGGATAATTATTAAGACATTAAGCATACTGTTGTGAAAGTTTAGGGTTTGTTTGTGTAATTTTATATTAATTAGCAAAAAAATGTTGCTCTGTAAAATTCACACTAGTTCATATGTTTGTCTGCACTATTGTGTGTTTGAGTGGGATTGTCCATGTCTGATGTGAAGTTATTTTGGTAACGTAACGTTACATGGAAACGTCATGGAAAAATACATCGAAATACTGTTTGTCCAAAATTATGTAATTAATAAACAGTGAAATAACAGCACAGAAAAACCTTATAGTTTAACTAAAATCTACAGCAAAAATAAAAGATAAAATGCATACACACTTATTGTAATTCAACACATTATTAAACTATGCGCTTGTCACAACTATAGCAAACCTCTTACACAGAAAACAAAGATTTGTATAATTGTACAGTTTGACTAGATATCTGTATTTACTGTTTGTTAACGTTACTGATGTCTGTTACACCGCATGTAACCAACAACACTATTAAATGACGTTAACATTTGCGTAACGTTATACCCACAACAAGAGTAATATGTGGTAAATCTGTCGAGAATTAATTCACTATTAATATATGTTCTTATATGAGAAAGTATAATCTTACTTGGTTTATTCACAGCCTCACAGCACTGACAACACGAGGATAGTGAACTTACCTTTGACCCCGAACAGAAGTACGCTCGCGCACACTGCGCCTCCCCGCGGTATGGAGGATAAACCACGTCTTCTGGGTAACACCATATTTGGTGTAAATGTCAAAACTCTTTGATTAGACATTATGGTTTTCTGCTTCGGTAAAAAATGAGATATCAGGGAAAAAGTTAAGTTACTTAGAATAAATCACTCGAAACTGACCTAATTTGTACTTCATAAAAAAAAAATAGTAGGCTATGTTTTCACTATGTAGGCTATGTTTTTAATGAGATGCTTAATTTCTTTCTTTTTTTATTTATCTATTTAAATTATATTCTGTGTTTTACTCTGCAACTCGGAAATGCTTCACAAATCTACTTACTTACCAATTGATGTACAAATATACAAAATCCTAACCTTCTGTGACAGTAAACCACTTAAGTGCAGGTTTAAGTTTGGATGTAGTAGGCTAATTTAATATTGACCAAAGAAAAACCCTGTATTTGTTGACCACTATTCTGAATATCAGAGGGAATATTTAAAATTGTGTCCTTTAAAATTGGCAAAGCCCTCTTGGTAATAAATTAGACTTCAGCCTTAACCAGATATAATTACATTTGAGAAAAAATAAAAAATAAAAACCTTGAAAATTTCAGTCACTAATGTCACTGTTGCCTGTGAATGAGCCAATGCCACCAAAGATATGCAATAAAAATATTAAAGACATGGTCCATAATATCAATATCCTGTAGGCCTATTAATTAATGTGGGTGAGCCATATGAATAAAAAATCTAAACAAACAAACTGTTTGAAATAATGTTCTTTTTAGTTAACAGTGCGAAGTGTCACAGCCTCTTTCAAACAGCATGTCTGCTTCCTGAAGGCTGAAGCTTTTATTCTCCCCTAAATTACAAAAGGTCATTTATGAACATTCCTGTAAAATGGCTGTGAAGAAATATTGTGCCCTTGTGTAGTCCACTTTAAACATGATGCTCATGGACATCTGAGGGATGAATTCAAAGCGCTTTTTAATAATTAATTGTGAGCCACTGCAGTGTGTTTACAGTATACACCTGACACTGGCAAATCTTCATGAAGGGAACATTTCAATCAGCACTTTCTTTTTCATCACAAGAGTAATGTATAATCTGGCAGTTGGAATATTTCTATACCTCAGGGACATCACAACCTTGGAGAATTGATAGCATTAATGCTGTTTGTATGAGTTCTTGCTGGAACCCCTCAATTGAAATTAATTGCAGCCCAAGGGTCACTGTTTCACTGCATTAATTAATATTCACACTCTTCCCTAGGAGAACAGCAGTGGCAATTTATAATAGCCGTACCCTGCTCTCCAGCCACACGAGAGGGGCACTTCCTGCCAGAGAGATTGATGTTGGTGCCGTATACTGAGTTCTCAGGGGACAAGAGAGAGGATGAAACTAGAAACCTCTGACAGAGGAGACCTCACCAGCACAGCCGGTTAAATATCCTCAGAACATGCACACCATCACAATGTTTGCCATAAACGCACAAGGATCCTGGTCAAAAGCTTTGAATAGGATTTATGATTGAATTATGATTTCTAAAAACAAGCTTCTTTTACTTCTTTACTGCATTTATTTGATCAAAAGGTAATATTGAAATGTTTGTTTTTTTTTGTATAATTTAAAATAGCTTTTTGAAATTTATTTGAAAATGTATTCATGTGATGCAAAGCTGATTTGCTGCTCAAGAAACATTTATTTTTATTATGTTGAAAAATGGCTTTGCGGTGTAATTATTTTTGTAGAAATCATGAATAGGAGCGAAAGGGCATTTATTTGAATGACATTTTAACAATGTTTAAATTTGTAACAATGTTAAAGTCTGAATGAATGAATGAATTCGCAGATATTTTCAGTAATAAAATGCTAACTTGAACCGGAAAAAAACAACAACAACAAAAAATATTTTAGTTTAAAATGGTTATAATCAGTGTAAGTTGAGCATGTACATACCTGTTAGTTGACTGAGAAAAAAAATAAAATGTCCCATTAACTGGAGATGTACAGAACTGTTCAAAAGTTTGGGGTATTTTTATTTATTTGTTTTTCAACAAGGATGCATTAAATTGATCAAAACTGACAGCAAAGTTTTATTTTATCAAATAAACATTTTTTGGAAATGACTATTCTTATAATGATCATGACAAAAATCTTCCACAAAAATATTAAGCAGCACAACTGTTTTCAACATTGATAACAATATGAACTTGAGCAATAAATAAATAAATCAGAATATTGAAATGATTTCTGAAGGATCATGTGACACTGAATACTGCAGAAATGTTGCTGACAACTTTGCCATCATAAGGATAAATTCCTTTTTAGAATACATTAGATTATATAGCTATTAGCCATTTGAATAATACTTCTCAATATAAATATTTTAATGATCAACTAAATGCAGTGAAAGTGAGCATAAGAGACTTTAATAATTATGGTCTTTCCACATCACCTGTGCCATTAAGAAGGCACACCAGAGGCTTTACTTCTTGAGGTATCTTAAGAAATATGGTATGTCACTAAATATTTTTAAAAAATTTTACCGTTGTACAATTGAGAGTATACTGACAGGTAATATTACAGTGTGGTTTGGAAGGGCTACTTCAAGTGAATTGAATCTTCTGACAAAGGTGGTTAAAACTGCAAAGAAACTATTGGGGTTCCACTGGAATCACTACAGGATATTTATTAGAAACGCAGCACTGGGAAGGCACTGAGTATTATACAGGATGTTAGTCATCTGGCACATGGTCTCTTCTCCCAACTCCCATCAGGGAGACGTTGGCAGAGCATCCCAACACATAAGTCACGTTTTAGGGACAGTTTTTATCCACAGGCTGTAAGGCTACTGAACGATAGTGTAAGAGGAAGGAGGGCTGAGGTTTGAGCGTATGTTTTTACATTTATTTTTATTCTATTCTATTCTATCTTATTTATTGACTGGTACTGAGAGAGTGCTAAGGCACATTGCATTTCATTGCTGTGGTACTCTGTACAAATATGCATATGACAATAAAACTGAAACTAAACTGAACTAAAAAATAAACTTATAAATGGTAGTTTACAAAAGCAGGTGAAGTGAACAGGACACATAAAAAGAACACACTCATTTCAAAATAAACTGTTTTAATAATAAATTAAGAGCTGGGACAGCAGAAAGTCTTGGTAAAAGGGGTTATGTTATTTTATTAGTCTTAAATTTGTATCTACAACGAAGGGACAAGCAAAAAAATAAGCAACAACTCCATGAAAAAAAGAAACCAGAGAGAGAGAGAAAAAAAAATACATTATTGAAACACTTTTTCCATCCTTTTTTAATAAGCAACTTTTAAATCTAAAAGAAACTTTACAATATAAAGAAACATACAAAGAACATCTTAATTTAGGTACTACACAAGACAGAAAGAGTCCCTAAGACAAGGATCCGAAACTACCCTAAACATAAAAATACAAAGCAAACCCCGGAGACAAGACTGCTTTATACACAATACTGCTTTTCAATTATCAGAAAGAACAACAGTGGAGGAGGATTTTTTTCTTTTTTCTTTCCCACATCTGAAGCCCCTCAGCAACTCGTCTCTTCGCTAATGTTACAGTATCGTACAGCGTCACAACAGAATTACAGAGATGGCCAACGACGTGAGTGGTTTACATACAGAGGACTGGCTGAGAGGAAGAGACCGCAGCCTATAAAACACTATCTTCAAAGGACACTTCCCTTCATTTTATAACCTTTTTTTTTTAAATCCCTACTCCGAACAATTTTTTAAACCTTTTTTTTTGTTTGTTTTGTTTCTGTTTTTTTTTTAATTTAAACAGATAAAAATCCTTCATAGTAAAGTTAGCGATGTTTGTGGTCCCTTTTGCACATAAAGAGACAAGTCCTGTGTTCATGTATGTCCACACAATGTGTTAAAAGGTGGGCTGCTGAATGGAAAGTGCAAAGTGAGGACAAGCCCGAGAGAGAACGGATCGTGAGGCTTTCGCCCTCCACATACGTCCCTCCTGTGAGTGTCTAGTCTACAAGGAGTGAACGGTACCGCTTCAAACACCCCTTACCTTCCTCTTCTCCTAAAACATGAGCGCTCAGATGTTGTTTACTAAGTAGAGGCTGACAAAACTTTACATTTGCATGATTTTGTACATCTGTACAGAGTCAAAGACAGAGAATGGTGACTCTTTAACTACAAACATGGGTTCTTTCCTTTACATATTTTTTTTTTAACCCCAAGATCTCAGTGTTCATTGGTAGTGACTGAAATATCAAAAGATGTCAATGATATCAAAATGCATTTTACAGTATTTACAAACAAACAAAGTAATAATATAGGATAGACGCTGTATAAATGTGTGTTTCTCTGTGTACATCGTGTCATCAAGCTGTGGAGAACTTAAAAACAGGTGCTGTGTGATTAATGTGGATGTAATCAGCAGGAGGATTTTAGCATCTGATATTTACTGGTTCCTTCTGATCCCTAATATCTATTTCACTGAGAGACCTACTTCCAAAAACACATTTTGTTTCAAGGGATAGGGCCACCCAAAAATCACTAACATCATTCCAAACCTAAGTGACTTTCAGCGGAAAATAAAAGAAGATACTTAGAAGAATGTTGGTAACCAAATAGTTTTGGTTCCCATTGACTTCCATTGCATGGTCAAAAATGAGTTAATTCTTCAAAAAAAAATAACTTCAAAAAGATGTTTTGGAAATTTCAGTTCCTATTCACTTCCATTGTATGAATTTTTTTTTAAATTGAAGTCAATGTAGAATGAAAAAGTGTAGTTCTCAACATTGTTCTTCCAAAAAAAAAAAAGTTTCACTTTCCATTGAGTGAATGAACAAAAATTATAGGAACTGAAACAGTTTTGTTACCAACATTCTTCAAAATACCTTCTGTAACAAGATAGATTAAAACATCAAAAAATTAAGAATATTTTGAAGAATTGGTACCTAAACAGTTTGCGTTTTCATTGACTTAGACCGTATGGCCAAAAATTATAATTGAGATCAATGAGACCCAAACCAATTTATTTACTAACATTCTTCAAAATTCTTCTCTAACAAGATATATTAAAGCATCTTCTTAAACAAATATTTTGAAAAATGTTGGTAACCAAAAATGTCCCATTGACTTTCATTATATAGACAAAAATTACAATGCAAGTCAATGGCAAATCAAAACTCTTTAGTTAGAAAGCCACAGTTTTGGAACGAGAAAAATGCAAGTAAATGCTAGAATTTTCTTTTTTGGATGGACTATCCCTTTAAAAGACAGATAGAAAATGCAAAACGACAAAATGAAAAAATGCATGTTAATATTATGAAAAAGACAGGTGGTGAGCACATTTAGTTCATGTATCCCTCATTCAGTAGTCCCTGGAAGTCCTATTACTATCCCCTCATCTCAGAAGCTCAGAAAAATAAGCCTTGGATGTGCCTGACATCTCACGGTTTTGAAGATGATGAGACATAATACAGAACACATACTTAAAATTTGTTTGAGGAGGAGGGCTCTATTCATGCACCCGAAAAAATCTCCAGCATGATGAGCACCGAGCCAACAGGATCCTCATCTGTAATGTCACGTGACTAGAGAAACCCTGTTCAGAATCATGCAGAAGGAAAGCATGTGGGTCTCTGGTGAGGGACAGAATGATATAAATCTTCAGGAGGTATCTTAGACTGGCATATTTACATGTGTACATAAGTCCTGACGGGTCGCATGCGAGACGTGTGCACGATAAATCAATTCATAAACGAAAACAACAAATAAATAAGTTGTGAATCACGGTGAGCAGACATCTGTCATGTGTTTGAGTCAAGTTTAGTTGTATAACCGGATGTTTCCGGCTCTGGCTCTGACATCACTTCCTCTCTACAGATGGATTGAGACTCCAAAAAGTGTTGTTGGATGCACAAGTTGGTCTGAGGAGGTTTAAGTCGCTGCTGGTTTGGGCCTCGAGCCTCATGGCCTCAGACGTTCACTCAACAGGGACAATTATACTACATTTCCTGTATATAGATGTGTACTAGAGACGTAGAAGAAAAGGTACGGCTACCTTTTTAATCTGCGGGAGGTAAGATTTCACAGCAAACACAAAACGTAGTGTAGACTTCCTGCAAAAGTCATGACACCGTTATTGTGCATTATGGAGGTGTGCTTTTTCTGCCGAATTTGTGGTTTAAATACAATGTGCCCCTTTCAAAAAAAGATTAAAACCTAAGCAGTAACCATCATTACAATATTAATAAAAATAAAATCAACAATTGAGAATAATACAATACATACACAGAATAATGAAAAAGTTCACTGCCGAATCCATCGTAAAGAGTTTCCTCTTGCATTCACACAATGAAATGGAGGAAAAAGGTGCAGATATTTTCTACTGTAAAAACGACTGCATCCATTCAAGATAAAAAAAAAAAAGAATCAAAAAGTGGAGTGTGTTCATAAAGTAGCCCGGTGAAGTGTGTGTCTTCTCAAACACACACCTGCCTTCCTGTGTGTGTTCAACCCTGTTAGTGTCCAGAACCAGAGAGGAAGTCCGGGAGGCAGGGAGAGTCAGTCAACAAGCTCTTCCTGTGGCTCTGGGACTGTTTCCTGTTGCCGGTGGCCATTTTGCACAGGCTGGGATGGGCCACTTTCATGTGAGTCCTGTTCTCATGGGGCATCCCAGAAGGCTGTGCAGAAAAAGCCAGAGTTCCGTGGGCAGAGGGTGCCAGGGGTTGATCGATGTGAAGAGGGGATGGGATTTTAAAAAAGGAATGGGGCGGTCGTAGGGGGTTTGAAAACAAAACCAAAAATAAAAGCCCAAATAAAACAAAACAAGAAGAAATCACACACTCATCGTCATGTTGGGTGAATACTGGAAAGAGACAAAGGAGAGGGGGGATATATAGCGGCGGTGAGATCGTGAGAACTCTACACAGAGCAAATACAAGATGGTTATGTCATCACCGTCCCAAAATACAGCAAGAAAATGCATGATTTTGTCGACAAAGCAGTAACCAAAGGACAGAAAACTTGGAAAGTGTCTGTCCAGGAAACTGCTGGTCTTTTATAACAAAAGCCATTACCAGCACTCACTCCTGGACTGAATCAATAACACTTACAAATCAAATCATTTTAATTATTATTATTATTTTTTTTTTTTTTGATATTCTGTTCTGTAAGTATCATGGTCAGTGGGTGTGGCCTTCTGAGTGCCTGCTGGGCGGAGCTACACTAATGGTCAAAAGTTTGGGGTCGGTAAGATTTTAAAATGTCTTTGATTCTTTGATTCTATGTTTCTTGTTCTTTGTCCTGCTCACCAAGGCTGTGTTTATTTGATCTTACAATAAAACAATACAAATATGAATATTTTGAAGTATTGTAGCAATTTAAAATAACTTCTATATTTTATGTATTTTAAAATGTAATTAATTCCTGTAATGGCAAATCTGACTTTCAAATAGCAATTACTCCAGTCTTCATGAGTAGTGTCATGTGATCCTTTAGAAACCATTCTAATATGCAGATTTGGTGGACATTCAAAATGTTAAAAACTGTTGTGATGCTGTGGAGAAAAAAAATTCTAACTATGTTTTAACTGTTAATTTTGAGAAATATATTTGCTGAATAAAAGTACTAATTTAACTTTTTTTTTTTTTTAATCTTGACTGACTCCAAACTTTTGGACCGTACTGTATATGACTGGCAGGTGAGGAAAGTGGCAGGTCTCTGGGTTTGGGTCAAAATCTACTCACACTTTCACTTTGGAATGGGTTAAGGAAGTTTCCTCCCATTTCTCCATCATCCCGCGGTGTGCCCGGTTGGTTGTTCATCCCTGCCATGTTGTTGGGGGAGTTCTGAAGCAAAAGAACAGTTCAGGTTGAGATGTGAAAACAGCATAGAAAAAAAAACACAATTCACAATCTAAGGGGCTGTTTACACCTGGTCACCTCATGCATTTTGTCGGATAGCTCTTCGATCGTGAAAAGACCAGGTGTAAAAGCCCTCCAAATGCATTGGAGACAGATATAAATCCATTCACTCAAACCACTTCAGGAGTTGGTCTGGGCTGCATTATAGACGAATCTGGACACGTGTAAATGCATCTTGTTGTAAATTTTACTCCTACCAAAATGTTCAAATAATGGACATGTGAGAGTGTGTTATAGGCATTAGACATTATAATCAGATATGACTGCACTAATGCAACACGGCCCTAAAAACCTTCTTTACCTTTGGCAGCCCATCCATGTCACCAGAGCCTGAAATAAATAAATAAAGTATATATTAATATTATGAAATAAACACCTTTTGAGATATCTGTATTATTTTGAATAACAGTGCAGTCTTTAAGCTTACCTAACGATCCGTTCATATGATGGGGTTCCATGCCACCCATGCCGCCCATTGGCCCATCAGGACCGGGACCCATGGGGAACTGAGAAACACAGAGAAACAAGCCCAATTCAACCAACCATCCCACATCCAGTGCCCTGAGTAACATAAGACTTCTTCTAAGATATAAACATTCATTTGAATAGGATGAGCATGTCCCCTTTGATTTCACTAAAAGCATGTCTGCATTTTTATGAAAACAATGATCATAATATGACATTTAGGATTATTATAAACAAAGCGTAATGTACAGGAAGGCGATTATTATTACAAATAAATCCAGACAGGTCTTTAATCACACTGAAGAGGTTTATTTTGCGATAATGACTGAATGACTGTACATTATAAAGCTTATTACATTACTAAAGCAAATAAATAAATAAATGGACATTAAATATTGATTTGAGTTCAAACAGTAGTATTATGTAAGAAGAAAGTAGCCATTGAGTGATATGAGCACTAGCACACAAGAAACTAGCATAGCTACAGTATGAAGGTAATCATCAATTCTACAGTTTAGGAATCATGATGCAAAAATATGTAGCTGCTAAATGAGAATAAAAATCAAGTATTCCAAAGAGCTGTAAAATATTCAAATATAGTATGTTTAGGAATCAAAAAGTGTAGATGTGGTTTTGGAAATACATCACAAATATATATATAAAAAAAGATCATTAAGTGGAGATATTTAGGGTGCTTTCACTTCTCTAGTTCGGTTCATTTGGTCCGAACCAAGGGCAAACAATTATACATTGTAGCATTTTTCAGCTTTTTTGGTTCCTTTTCACACTGATTGCTTTGGTCCGAACCAGTTGAAAAGAACCAAAATGCAGTCACATGACAACATCCACATCGCTCATTGGCCATGATGTATATCCTAAACTGCTTTTCGATTGGTCAGAATTTACATGTGGGAATATTCCAACATAAGAGAGAAAGCCAGTAAACAACATGGAGACAACACAACTATGGAGAGACGACTGCGCGGGCTGGTTTTGTCCCTGGCCATAATCTAGTACATTGTTTGTATACACCACAATATGCAAACAATACATTTCTATAATGAAGAACGGATGCGGCTTGAAAACAACGGTTTAATGCACTGCAAACTGCGAGCGGGCATCGCTCGTAACTTCAAGCGGAGGCGTGCATTAATTGTTCTTAACTCTGACATGCTCATGGTCTTCAGACCAAATTTCTATGAGGCTCCGCACCTCCTCACTACTCCAAGTTTGTCCATGAGCTGCCATGCTAAAGTGCAAACTGTCAACAAACACTTCCTCATCCCATAATGCACAACGCAGCTGACTACGGCAGCTGGTTTAGTCCAAAAATGATCAGTACTTTTTGCAGTTGGGTCGGTTTGAGGTCGGATCACGTTCTCACCACAAACGAACCGCTCCAGAGTTCGTTTGAAAGCGTACTGAGACCACCTCTTCAAGCAGGTCTCGGTACGCTTGTTTGGTCCGCTTTTGGTGCACACCCGAGTGCGATTGCTGCTTTAACACCTGCCCAAACTAACCGCACCAAATGGGGAAACGAACTCTTGTACGATTCAACCGAACTAAATGAGGCAGGTGTGAAAGCACCCTTACACTAATGTTCAAATATCTGGAGTCAGTAATATAATTTTTTTTTTTTTAAAGAGATGGATGCTTTTATTTAAAAGGGATGCGTTGAAATGATCAAAATGGAAGGTAAAGGCAAATGTAATGTTACATAAGGTTTACATTTGACACAAAATGCTGTTATTTTGTATTAATCAATGAATGATGTTTCCACAGAAATAAATGAATCACCACAACTAACAACCAACCATTGAGATTAACAAGAAATGTTTCTTGAGCACCAAATTAGCAACAGTTTTAAAATATAAAAAAAAAAATCTTACCGACCCTAAACTTTTGAATGGTAGTATAACTGCTCTAGTAAATGTATATCTAGATGGGGGTAATACATACATTGGGTCTGTTTCCTCCTGGTCCAATAGGGTTCATCATTGTGTAGATATTTTCACTGGAGTTTGTAGAGTCTAGATGAGAAGAGAGCAGAAAGTTTGCTTCTAAGACCAGTACAACTTCACCAAAACAAGAGACCAGAGTCGCTTCCAAGCATATATGGATGACCAATGCTTTATCAGCACACTGGATCAATACAGAACATGGCTGAACGAGATTAATCACCATAATGGATGTGTTTCTTTAATGATGTATGGCTTGTGTGAGCAAGAGAGAGGGAGACATCTCTCACACCTATAATCACAAACACATGCACGCCGACTGGAATTACATTAACAAAGTGGGAGGGGTGGAGCTGATCACATGTTTTATTTTCCTGCCAGAGGAAATGCAGGTAACCTTGCAGTGATATTGGCTGCTGGGTAGGGAAGGAGGGAGGAGGGTGTTAAATAGGGTGTTTGTGAAGTGCTGAGCATATTTCTTTCCTGGAGAGACACGAACTGTTTCCGGCTGTGCCGATTATAGAGGCGAGGTGAGAGCGAGTGTGTGAATGCTACGCAAAAGGGAAAGTGACAGAACAGATCTACCGTACCTCCTGGGCTTGGCATTATGGGAGTTCCTGGTGGACCGCCTCCTCCTGGAGGACCCTGAGGGAGGAAACACGCACACAAACCTGTGCTTAGCTTCTCAGTGTCTAAGAGTACCTGCCGTACTATCAAAGAACTACCAGAGGAGCAGTTTTTAAACAAAGACACACCAGGCTCAGGGGAGCCATTAAGCTGCTTTGACTAATGTGCAGATATTTTACTTTTAAGAGAGGCAATGCTAGCGGCAAAACTAAGCAGGATAGTAATTGCTCAAGTACATTTACATTTATCCAAGTAAAATCAATACATTTAGAAACTTTAATATCTGCTTAGTTATGCTTTTAGTTTCTAAAAGGAAAGACTACATTTTGCAGTTTTACTCTGAGTTAAAGACGACGAGGCAAAAAGCTAAAAAAAAACATGCCTGGCACACACTTTTGAGGAGGTTTTTGATTGGGACACTGATGTTGAAAGTCAAGTCCACCCTTGAGAGCATGTTACCATAACCTCTGATCCATGAACAAAATGACATTACAGTGTTAAACTACAGTCAATATTTTGGAAAGGCTTCATTTCCTTTAAGAGTAGCATAAAATAATGCTGAAATAGCTATTTGTTAACATTAACCAATACACTGCATGACCCATCATCAAAAATGAAAGTAGTTTTAGGGCAAGTTGATGAAATATTATGCAGATGGCTTTGAAACTGTTTCTGTTTTTATATTAAGACAATTAATATATACTGCAGAAAGCAAACTAAAGTTTGGTACTCACCACGTAGTTGCCTGGAGACGAGGAGGAGTATGCTATCTGTCGACCCAAACAAAAGAATAATACATTTACTTGGATGACAGTTAAACTACACCACTTAATAATACTATGAATATGATAATCTTTCATATATAATCTGAAACCATTTCTGTATCATGGTGCAACTGTATCATAAGTTTATATGGTCAGTGTAGCAATAACGCATGTCAGGTTTTTGTCTGCAGCCACAAAGCTACATGCAGACAACAGTGTGTGTGTGAACGTACCGAGTTAGCATTCGGGTTTGGCCACGGGCCACGTCCTCCAGGACCCCTATGAGGTGAAGGAAGAGCCAGAAAAGATAGAAATACAGAAAAGAGACAGAAGTTACCAAACATGATTTAACAGGATTAAATACATGGGGAAAGGGAGTGTTTTCATGTTGAAGGACTCACATGTTCATTCCGGGCATGCCTGGACCACCTAGAGAATTGGGAGGAGGCCTCATACCACCATAGTTCTATAACAGACAACACAAACATTTCAACAATTGTTTTTAATGGGACCATTCAAATCTGTAATCCAGTATAAACCTTTATCACTGTGTTTATAAATAAATTAATTACTTAATTAGATATAATTATAATTGCATTTATAAGAATTATATTATTTACTAATATATGTATTACAACAAATAAATGTAAATATATATATTTTTTTATTAAAATGAACAAAACCTTTTCAAAAAATTATAATGGTATATGTTATCATTATATCCAAGTATATTTATTAAAATTATTAAAACGCACAAACACACACACACACTATATATATATGAAAACTATTATATGTATATATATTTAACATATTATATACATATGTATTATTATGTATATAAATGTATAAATAAATAATAATATATGTATTAAAATAAACAAATAAATAATTGCACATTGAACTGAAAAGACGTGTTGTCTTGGCATTATTTTGTGCTATTGAAAGGATAGTACACCCAAAAATTACAATTCTTTTACTCACCCTCATGTCGTTCCAAACCTGTATGAGTTGCTTTCTTATGTTGAACATAAAAGAAGATATTTTGAAAAATGCTGGTTATCAAACAGTTGGCGGTTCCCATTGACTTCCATATTATTTCTTTCCCTACTCAGGAAGTCGATGGGGACCAACAACTGTTTGTTTGTTTTTTAATTTCTTCAAAATATCTTATTTTGTGTTCAACATAAGAAAGACACTTACACAGGTTTGGAACGACATGAGGGTGAGTAAATGATGACAGAATTTTCATTTTGGGGTGAATTATTCCTTCAAGTTCACACTTTGAAAAAAAAAGAAGATTTTTTTTGTTCTGCTGTGGGGCTGAAAATGCAGCAACTACACACTGCAGGAATCCCTGCCCTTCATTCACTGTTGTCCGCAGCGGTGGGGATCCAACCAAACAGGTTGGGATGCTGTTGATACTATGCTAACGAAGTTCTGCTCAGGCAGACGGCGGCCCACCTGTCTGGCTGCCTGTGGGTTTAGGGCAAAGTGTGACAGAGGCTTTCAGGCCTGAGGCTGCTTCTTTCTAACCCAAGCTTTTGTTCTGCGATCTACCCAATTTGTCGAACAGATGCTGCACCAGCTGCCGATTTGTGCTGCACCTCGCTTGCCAAGAACGAGAAAGACAGAGAGAGAGAGATAGAGAAGCAAGGACAACTCTGCTCTCAGCACAGGTGACTAAAGAGGAGTAACAGGGTTCCAGTCCTGTGACACTTTACTTGGGGCGACTACCAGAGGATAAACAAGTAGAAAACGGGCAAGAATATGTGTCTACCTGAGGGCCCATGCCACCCATCCCCCTGGGAGGATTCATTCTCATCGGACCGCCCATATTAGGATGTCCTATAAAAATATTAGATAAGAGTTATTACACAGCCGATACTGCGTCATTCATCATTTGTTATGAAGTTTTGGACCGAGATGTTACCTTGTGGTCTGGTTGGGTCCAAACTGTTTGGCAGGAGCGGTTGTGATCCTGGAACTCCTACAGGAGGCTGAGGAGGACATAAATAAAGGAAGGTCAGCGAAATACATGGGATGTGTTTTATTGAAAATGCGCATCCTGTTTACAATGGAGGTGAGGAACAAATGGAAACAAACGGAGCAATGGAACAAATTCCTTTTGTCCTTTTTTTTCAGTGGAAGTCCATTGGTATGAAAATATTAATTCCATAACCTTTTACACAACATGCCTTGAAAATCTTTACACATAATATCAAGTATTGCTATATTACTTTGGTGATAACAAGGACTTTATATTAGAACACCAGAGACCAGAAATATCACAAGCTGGCTTTGATGTAACAGTCAGAAATGATTTACATTTATAATGAATAAAATTAATGTAAATAGAATGCAAAAGAAAATCTGTTTACACACATACAACACATGATTTGCAAATAAAATTATTTTAGATTAGCATTTTGAGGCATCATAGGCATTTATGAACGTCAGTCGCATGCCTATGTATGCAGCTTTATGATTTCTATTTTAGTTCTTCAACTTTTAAATTTAATTTAGTTGCCAGATTATTTGCCAACATTTCTAATTTTCAGTTAATCTTTTCATCTATTTATATCTTATATTCATTTCAGTGTTATTTTCAGTTAACAAAAATAATAATTGTTTTAGTTTTATTTCATGCTAGATAATGCTCACAAATTTCAATTTCTGGCAAATAAAATATTTTAGAGCCATGCATAACAACAACAACAACAAAAATTTATCAGAAATTAAATTCCATGACCTTTATTAAAATATCCTGATATCTCCAGGTTTTTCTTGATTTCGGTGACCCTTAAAGAGATACTCAACCCCTAAATGAAAATATTGTCATTAGGTGATTAATGACAAAATTTTCATTTTGGGGTGGAGTATCCCTTCAAACAAATAGTTCACCCAAAAATTTTAATTTTGTCAACATTTACTCACCCTCATGTCGTTCCAAACCTGTGTAAGTTTCTTTCTAATGTTGAAAAGACAAGATATTTTAAAGAAATTTGAAGAAAAAACTATCGTTAACATCCATAGCAGAATGAAATAGAAAGTAATACTATAGAAGTCAATGGGGAATGCAAAATATCTTCTTTTACGTTCAATATAAGAAAGAAACTCATACAAGTTTGAAACAAAAATGTGAGCAAATGATGACAAAATTTTAATTTTGGGGTGTATACTATCCCATTAAGAGTGTGTAAAAATGGAAGAACTATTTGTATGCAATTTCAACACGACAGTGTGATGATGTTCCCTCTACCTGATTTGGCATGCGAAGAGATGGCCGGGGTCCACCAGGGTACCGTGGAGACATAAAAGGCTAAAAGAAGAAGAAGAAGAGAAAAAAAGACTTCATTAGCAACATGTTTCCCAATTTAAGAAGAAAGCGAGAGCATTGTAAAGACCAGAATGAATGAGTGCAGCAGGCCAGGCTATAGCAGATGGAATGGACAGACAGATGCACGGAGAGCAGAAGCCAACGCAAGACGAGATCAAATATATACATTTGACATCTCTCCTTTCTGTCCGTCAACACAGACTGCTCCCATTCCGCCTTTTAAACGTGCACACACATACACTACTCTTGTGGTGTTTCGGCGAACACACAGGAGAGCATCAGGAAAGTCAGACCTCGAGCGGCTGCACTTAGACGCTTCTCAAGTGAAAGTCTGGTCAGGAAGGAAAGTGACCACAACATCCCAAACGAGGGCAGTACCGTGCCTGCGTCCTGACATACAAACCATTAAAGCCGTGTGGCTGCGCGTCTAGATACGAAACCCGATGCCACTTCTGTGGTCAAGGCCTGTGGGAAGCTCCCCGAGAGACTTTCGCCAACTTTTAGGGCTCTGTTGCAACATGTTGGCAATGAACGGATGAGGGATAGACCATATGGGTGTGTGTGTGTGTGTGTGTCCATGTGTTTTTACAGCTAACTGCAGTGTTTTTACCATTGTAGGAAGATGTTGTACAACCATAGCACTCTAATATGCAGAATGTGTGCTTTTTCCTGGAGAAAGGAAGCGGAAGTGCCTTTGCGAGTTGATATGTGTAGGTTTCACTGTGTTTTGTGAACGCACATCGTTTTGGTTTCTGCACAGTCAGTGTGTGTTTGTGAGGGCGCTGTGTGGCTGTGTGTGCTATTGATGGGGGGTGGGGTGAGGGCCATCTCCAAGAACAAGGAGGAGACTGAATTATTTATCCTGTTCGCAGGGAGTCGACGTATACAGGATACTTCACACTCCCAGGATAGAGAAACAGAGGGAGGAAGAAAGAAAAAAGAAAGAGAAGACAAAGGAGGGATGGACCTTAGGGCGTACGCCCAAAGAACACAAGGCCATCAGTCTTAATGTAATTTTCACAACCATATGTTTTCCAGATTTGGCTAAATGAGAGACACAAGGGTACAACCTATTGAATTGTACTTTTATTCCTGACAGCCGTGCTTTCAGTTCTTAAATTGTATATATATAAATTATTTTTCTTTCATCATCATTAACATTACAAACCTCTATGACTTTCTTTTTCTGTGCTTCACAAAAGGAGATATTCTGAATACGGTGCTGGCTGCTCCTTTCCATACAATTTAAATGAATGGGGAACCAAGCTTTCAAGCACAAAAAAGGGTGAGAGTAAAGACATGAATGTATATTAATAATTATTAATAACAGTAAAGGCAATAATGTTACAAAACTTTAATTTTTGACTGAAATATCCCTCTAAATATGGAATCATTCCTGACTAAAGCCCATAGGATGGTCAAGTAAAACTCTGCAACTAGTTCTAGGGATCTGTTTCTATATGTCTGTGTAAAGAAAGAGGAATTATAAATAACCATGTCATTCACTCCATTCTTCTTGCCCTCATGTGTGCAAGTGTGACTGTATGTATACGGAGTGTGCGAGCAAGGACACGCTGTGTATGTGTGTGTGAGGGTTGCTGTGTGTCTTACCTGGCCGTGTGGTCCCATCATGGGGTTGCTGGTATTGTGTGGGGGAGGCTGTGCGTGTGGTGACGGCTGCGAGCCGGGAGGCCCCTTTAAGAGAGAAGAGGGAGATGAGAGATGCACAGACGGCCTTCCAGGGAGGCCTGCTGCTGCCGAAGCCCTTGCACAAACACACACGACACAAACTCACTCACTCTCATTCGCTAGGTACTGAATACTGCTGAGGAAATCCAAAGCTAGTGTGTAGAGTTCAATGAATAATGGAATAGTTTTATGAGAATCAAACAACCGTTAATGCAAGCAGAAAGTTCTCGACAAACCATGGCAAAATTCCACAGATTAACTTCAGTGTTTAAGATTAAAAAGTGAGTCTGCAAATTCATATTTTAGGCTAAAAAAGTTATAATACCAACCATACAAGCTCAACAGCACCGAGGGACATTGAACAATCATAACAGAAAATCATAACCACTACAAATATGGATGTACTAATTTCTAAACACTGATAACTAGATAATTATTTTCTGATATATTTTATTCTAAATGTTTTAATATAGATGCTAAAAAAATATTTTGTATAGCATAAAGTAAAATATAACAATAAAAATTGAATTAAAAAATAAATTCACTAAAAATATAAAATGCAAAAACATTTAAGAATTTAAGAATCACATTATAATGTAAATATGAAAAAATTAATATTCATTTTGAGACTTGCTAGAGGTTACATTTAAGGTATTTATTTATTAGATAAAAATGTGTAAAAATATAAAATTAAGGAGAATGAGAATGCAAAATTCAATATTGAACAATACCACTCAATCAAATAAAAGACTGCATTAGGTTTACAAAAAAAAATGTACACAAGTTTTAATAAAGAAAAACCAAAAAATGCACCCACTCATACCATTTTAGAAAACGCCCTTGTACTATGATGACAAGTTTTGCGTGAGCAAACGCCACACACATTTTCTTCAAAACAAGACAAATTAGTTTAGAAGGCATCGCTGATCGTGTACATTACGTGCTGCAGAAATATTTCCATGAAATGTGTCACATTAAACCCATTAAACCCTTTACTCCATATAACTAGTGCACAGAGCTTCCATTAGTGTTCATTAATGATCAACAGGCCGTTGAGCTCAAGTCCTAAATGGTTCTGTAAGGAACATGAGACTATATGACTAATAACTAACAAACAACAAAGGATCTTTGCTCCTCTCCCTCCCTGCACAACAAGCTTGAATGCGAAACATACAGCATTATGGGTCCTGTGCATCTATATTAGTGTCCCTACAGAAGTGTTCATCTAATCATGGTCACACTGCAGTCCTGCCTCATTGGGGAAAGATCTCAAAACAGCGATATATAAAAATCACTTTCAACACCTTTGAGAAGATAATAACCTGCCACTTACTGGCATGGCTATCAATAGAGAGCCCTTCAATCTCCATTCTCAGATCCTAAAGGGGCAGTTAGTTTGACAGTATTCATACACACTGAATGACCGCCGCAAGACAGCTGCAATAGTTCTTCTTGACCACTCGGAGGCAGTGTTAACAAAGCAACAGAAGTGCAACAATATTTAATTGTGAACGTCTTCACTGTTTGACTATACAGTAAACACATGCATACATTTCTATGCTAAACATATTGATCGTCTCTGAAGTTCAGTGATTAAACAAAAGAAGAAAAAAATCTAGTGAGGGAGACAGCAGAAGAGGCTGTTTCAGAAGTTTTTTCACCGCCCCTGTCGAGTCGGTGTATGTGGCTCTGACCCGCACTTATTAACGCCTCTTGACCTTTGGCCAGAACACCGGCCTCAGACAAGCCCTCCTGCTGGTTTCAGAGCAGCTGAGGAAACCATCCATCCAGCACGACCGGAAATCTCCTCGCTGATGATGAGAACTGCCACACAGACCGCAGCTGCAGAACAACACATCTGCCCAGGGTGCAACACTGACCCACCCACGCCAACAAAAATAACACAACTGAAAGAGATACAGCACAGTCAGAGTCTGACAAGTGGCCTGTAGCAGTTAGTAAAGATCCTCTGATACACAAATGCAGCTGGCCACTTTTTTCAGTACAGATGTATTTTTTCTCCACTGTCTGTATGAATAAAAGTGGCCAAAGGGCACAAAATATGCTAAAGAATTAAAAGGAATAATCCATCCAAAAATGAAAATTCTGTCATCATTTACTTATCTTCATGTTGATACCAATTTTTACGCCTTACTTTCTTTTGCAGAATACAAAAGAAGATATTTTGAGGAATGTTGGTAACTAAACTTCTTCGGGTCCCATTGACTTCCTTTTTCATTTTTGTCCACACAATGGAGGTCACTGGGAACCTGAAACTATTTGGTTACCAACATTCTGCAAAATGTATTCTTATCTTCAAAGTATCTTCTTAAGGTCAATGCGTACTGAAACCGTTTGGTTACCAAAATTATTTACAATATCTACTTATAGAAGTTAATGGGAAGAGAAAATGTTAATTACCAACATTCCTCAAATTATCTTCTTATAGAAGTCAATGGGAACCAAAATTGTTTGGTCATCAATGTTCTTAAAAATATCTTATCTTAAAAAATCTTTGTATAAAAGTCAATTGAGAACTGAAATTGTTTGGTCATCAACATTCTTCAGAATATCTTCTTATAGATGTCAATGAGACTTGAAAATGTTTTTGCTAGCAACATTCTTTCAAATATCTTCCTAACAAAGTCAATGTTGGTTATCAACATTTTTCAAAATATATTCTTATAGAAGTCAATAGGACTTGAAACTGTTTGGTTACCAACATTCTTCAAAGTCTCTTTTTAAAGTCAATGTGAACTGAAACTGTTTGGTTATCAAACGTCTTCACAATATCTACTTATAGAAGTAAATGGGAACAGAAATGGTTGGTTACCAACAATGTTCAAAATATCTTCTTGTAGAAGTCAATGGGAAGAGAAAACTGTTGGTAACAAGCATTCTTCAAAATATCTTCTTAAAGTCAATAGGAACCAAAATTGTTTGGTTACCATTGTTCAAAATATCTTTGTATAGAAGTCAATGGGAAGATAAATGGTTTGATTAGCAATATTCTTCAAAATATATTCTTATAGATGTCAATGGGACTTTAAACTGTTTGGTTTGCAACATTCTTCAAAATATCTTTTATGAAAGTCCACAGGAATGGAAACTTCTGTTCTGCAGAAGAAAAGTAAGTCTTACAGGTTTGGAATGACATGAGGGTGAGTAAATATTTATTTTAATTTTTTTTTTAATTTTGGGGTGGACTAACCCCTTAACAATTGCTAGGTTGATTTAATTGCATGGGACAATATTTAGTGATACCAGCAGCCTGTTTAAACACATGCATGAATTATGTGCACCGATAAACACTTACAGATTAGGTAAAGACTTTTTGAGCTGGTTTTTGGGAGATTTTTGTTTCAGATTTAGCCATGACCTGTCTCTGACCTCCCTGTGAGAGAGGATCACTGCGGGGTCTGGCATGAGAGCTGCTTTACTGACTGTCCCAGAAACCATGCGCCGAAACAACAGGAATACCTGAGCATGTGTGTGTGTGTGTGTGTGTGTATGAGAAAGAGAGAGAGAGTGTGTTTTCCCTGGCTCAGAGTGGGTCGAGGGAAGGATTACAGGGTCTAGGGATGCTCAAGGCCTCTTTAACTCACAGTAGCACTGAGGTCATGACTGTTCATTACACCTCATCACACACAGCAGTGGTAGCGCTCACTCTGCTGCTTGCCGTCTGCCCTTCTCTGCTAAATAATCTTGGTCCTTCACTAACACCCATTCACTTCCACTACATGTGACTTCAAATACAGTAAAAGCAGGGGTTTGTTGACCATATTGGCAAATATCTGCATTTTTCTATTATCCTGACTGGTGTGATTCGAAAGATGTTGGAAGCAGACGATACCACAACTTGTTCTTTAGATACATTTTTACATATTTCATATGTAAAATCTGGAGCTAAAAATCTACAGTAGAAAG
Source organism: Carassius carassius (assembly GCF_963082965.1). Classification (NCBI taxonomy): domain Eukaryota; kingdom Metazoa; phylum Chordata; class Actinopteri; order Cypriniformes; family Cyprinidae; genus Carassius; species Carassius carassius. The sequence continues at coordinate 7,839,008 of NC_081774.1, read as the reverse complement.
AGTTTAATGTTTTTGAAACAGTAAAAAAGCAATTTCTTCATATTAATATACATTTTTTATTCTAATTATATTTTAAAATGTAATTAGAGCCCGACCGATATGGATTTTTGGGGGCCGATGCCGATATTAACTCGAAAAGAGCCGATTTATAAGCCGATATTTTGATTTTAAAAATAATCTGGATATTAGACCCATTTCCTATAAACTGCACTTACACAACATTCAATAGCAAAATATCTGCCTGTTCTATGTATGTGGGCTGTATAAACCATTTTCCAGAATGGATTATGTTAAAAAAAAGCCTTAGATTACAGTCTCAATGACTAAACAATTGCACATCAAAAGTATATATTTTTTAATGATCAAAAAACAGTCTGGTTTTAAACATTTAACACTTTTACTTTCTTCCAGTTGAAGCTGGTTTTAACAGTCTGTGTGTGTACTGTAAATAAATTATAATACTAAAGTTAAAGTATTTGCAGAAGTAGTCCCACACTTTGCTGCTACAGCATTCACCTTTTTCAGCCATCTGTAGGCAGATAGAGACATAAAGAATAAGCATGTGTATCAATAATATCACCATGTATCATTACTCATGTCATCATTAGAATTATAATAATAATAAACTGGGATCTCCTACATAGGCAAAAATTAGAAATATATATTTTTTTTTTATTTGTCAAGCAATGGGTATTACCTACTTACATTTAACAATATTATTTCAACATTTTCCTGTTATGTCTGTAAAGCTGCTTTGAAAAAATATGTTTAAAAAAAAGCGCTTGTTCAGCTCACATTTATTTACATGTCCCCTCTGGTTTAATCATTTCTGACGCACCTACTGTAGTTACTGTAACTACACTATATTTGCAAGTTAATAGCAAGCATTTAAGGGGCCTGCTAAAAAGGAAGCTATATTAGCGTTAGAGTAACGTAACCAGCCTGAATTCACCAAATTGTTCTCTGGACCTGACGGTAGCCTCTTCTTCCTTGCTTCTCTCTTAATTCTCATCAGCAGGACTAGCGCTATCGCTCGCTTCTTACAACGGGACAGATACATGTTGGCTGTGACCGAAAGGAGGAACAACAGACTATGAAAGAGCACCCGCTAAACGTTTTTAAAACTCCGCCTACGCCATAGCACAGCGCAGCGCAAATCGCGTTGTATCCAGTGTTGCCAGATTGGGCGGCTTTCCGCCCAATTGGGCGGTTTTGAATTTGATTGTGCGGGTAAAAATTGTCTTGGGCGGGTGGACAAAATTTGGGCTGGTTTGGGGTCAGTTTGGCGGTTTTCAAAAATATAAATTGTATAGGCTAATTGGCTTACAAACAAGCTCAAGTGTTCATATACTGCACCCGAACAGTCATCACGTTGTTATAAACTGCAGTGCAGAGGTGCTGATGATGATGTGGACGTCGCGGCCGTACTTTTAGCCAATCACTAGTGATCTACAGACACACGTGATGATTCATGAGCAATAACGGATCTAATTTTAAATGTATGAACTGTATGAGTGATCATAATGCCTAAATATATGTTACATGGTAAAGAGTGGGAGAGTGTTTTAACACTCAAAACGTTAATTACACCTGTTGAGAGAAAAGATGACACCAAGACTCTAATATTACTGCAACTCCTAAAATAGAGCACAGTTAAATTATTTAATTTATAACATAATCTATTTAGATCTAATCTATATCTAAACGATCTTGTCTTTTATCTTTTAAACAGTACAGATTGGTATATCTTCTTAGTTTTGACTGTGCAATGTAATGTTCTACAATATGAACTTAACAAAAGACTAAAGCCCCTATTAGGGCGGTATTGTTTCTCATGTGGACCGCTGTGAAAATAAATTTACATACCACCTCAATGATAAACTCATGGATTCGGATGGCGATTATTATTGTTGTTGTTAATTTTCATACAGTATTTATCAATGAATGACAACACAGTTTTGACTGTTATATGTGTGCATAAACAAGTGTGAAATACCTAATTACGTTGCTTTTTCCTATCACTTATATTGGACACTTATGCATTTAAATTCTAACTGTTGACATTGAAAATGATGCATATGTTTTTTCGAGGGTATCGGTAAATCAATTGTAAATCAATCAAATGTTTTGACGGTGACTGCTTGCAAAACCTATTTTAATCATATTCGGTAATTATCTTTAATGTATTTGCCACCATTTGATCCATGGGAAATTTATCTAATGTTATTATTTATTATTTCGTTTTAAGGAGTTAAAATGGCTCTTAACACCTTTGACTGACATGTTGTATCACATTATTTTGTTAGTTGAAGTTTTGGGCGGTTTTTTGTTGGAGTGAGCGGGTTTGTGTGAGCGTTTGGGCTGGAAATCGTCCATCCAATCTGGCAACACTGGTTGTATCTGAAGGGCAATGCTGAACCCAGCGGCAAGCGCCGTGCATACCGCGTCCTGTGTGAAAGGCCCAATTACGCGGTCATTATGTGGGAAACACACCGCAATAGAATAAGAATAAGTTAAACGCTAACGTTATAGTTTGACCTCCTATTAACGTTCGCGCTCTTCCACTGATAAACATGGTATTAGCTTAGTGGCTAATCTAATATAGCAATGCATTAGCGGCTGTAAGTGATGTTACAGAATATTTAGAAGTGATAATGATAGGACCGTTAGCTAGAACTACCACACAGTTTTTATATACAGGGTATGAACTAAATCTACAATCATTTCACATGACGAACGACAGACTCACCATCAAAACAGTAAGTTACATCTCCGTGGCTTGGCTGCTCGCTTTCTTCTGTAGTGAATTTCTGGCGCTGTTGTTAACTCTGGAGCTGCAGAGCTCCCTCTGGTGGGCACACTATGCAACACTCATAACATGAGTGAAGCATGAGACTCTGTTTCTCATGTTTCATCGGCCGTTATAAATGCCGATGCCGATTTAAATGCAATTAGCTTATATCGGCCGATAATATCCGCCGGCCAATATATCGGTCGGGCTCTAGTAATTTATCCCTCTGATGGCAAAGCTGAATTTTCAGCCACAATTACTAAAGATTTCATGTCACATGATCCTTCAGAAATCATTCTAATATGCTGATTTGGTGCTCAAGAAACATTTATTTTTATCAATGTTAAAAACAGCTGCTTTTTTCCAGTTGAAAGCATTTATTTGAAAAATGTTAAAATAGTTTTTAACATTATAAAATGTCTTCAGCTGAATTTAATTCCTGCTTAGTAAAAGTATACATTTCTTTGAAAACAAAGATTTAGAAATGAATGTTCATTAAATCAAAAAAGCTTGAAAGCATTTTTAAAAACTTTTAGACTTCAAATTTACATTGTACACACCATTTTACTTTAAAAATGGTACATAACTAAAAAAATATGGTTAAAAATGTATCAGCAGTATGAACTAATATTTCTATATTGTGCATCTCTCTTAAAAAGATGAATGAACCAAAACCCACACAGTCCTGGTCTCTCAATGATGTGGTAGAAACTAATCTCAGGTGCAGCAATCACACACACACACACACACACACACTCAAACACGCCAGAACACCTCACACCTCTTCTCTCTCTCTCCCTCAGCGCCGAGCTGATATAAATAGCACTCCTCTGCTTCTCCAAAAGATCTCCTCCGCATCTCTCCCTCCTTCTCCTCAAACCTTTCCCCTATATTTCTCTCCTAACCATTCCCTTCCCATACAGCGGAGACTCCAGACAGCGTCTCTTCCCTCGGCTCTGCCTTATCACTAACACTGCCAAATGCCAGACCTGTCCATCACTGAGCAAACACTCCACCACCGCTGCATCATGGGAAGGGCTGTGGATGTGTACAAGCATGTTTAATTATGAGGCTACGTGTGTCTGTGCATGTATGCAAGCGGTTGTGAGGTTTCATGTAAACACACAGAACTGGAAATAAAAAAATGCTCATGATAAGCAGACGAAATTTGATGAAAAACTGACGTCTGAGCACTTTATAATTAATATCACCATTACAAGTGCTCATACTGAAGATTAGAGAGCCACTAATAATTAGCCATGCACCAATATTCAAATACTGGCTTTCACCAATAAGTTTTTCATTACTTTCATCTTAAGGCAGATAGCATAAATCGCTAATATTAAAATTCTACAAAAATTCTATACGAATATATAAAATATTTTGTTAAATAAGCTACAAATAAAAACATGTCTTAATAAAAGCATAAATAAATGCTAGAGTTTGTTTTTTTAAGCAACAAAACATTGTAATGTACAGTGTGAAAATTAATATTCATTTTGAGATGTGCTAAAGATTATTAGTGTTTTTAAAGATAAACTTTAGGTTAGAAGATGACAGCAAAGGGAAACTAAACATAACAATAAGATAAATCACCATACACCATTGATGTATGAGCCAAAATCAGCCAATCCCATAAAAAAAGAAAAAAAAAAAAGAAAACAGAGTGGCTTGAGAAGTACTTTTAATCTGGCGGACAATGAAACGGGCAGATAAATGAGAATGAAGGGAGGGACCATATGTAACAGAATATCATAAAGACTCATTTTGACATGTGCCAACAAGTAACCACCTAGCAACCATTAAAAACACTGAGAACTCCTTAGCAACTGAGCAACGCCATAGCTTAACGGCAGCAATATTTCCACAGGAGAGCATCACTCGCATTTTCATCAGAACAAATCAAATCTAGTTTAACTTCAACGTTGCTGTATAGACATTACTGAAAAAGAAGACCGATCCGTTTCCACTTAAAATGGCTAAAGAAACTGATCAGAGAGAGAAAATTGTAAATGTCCACATCGCATTTAACAAGTATAACACCTTCATGAACACAACACGGCCTGCATTATGGAATGAAGAAAGCTGCAAGCAGATGGATAGAGGTATGAGAAAGAAAGAGGAGAAAGCTTAGCAAGGAAGAAAGAAATACAACAAAAGATTTTAAAGAGGCACAAAGTCATTCAAAAGCACATGAAGAGTGAAAATCCCATTCATTCATTTACTTAGAGCCACAGTTAAATGTTTTGTAACAGTTAATTGGTAATCAGCAGCAACTGTTTCCATTGATTCATTATGGGAGCCGTATAACACAAACATCAAAACTCCAGATATTAGCTGTTTGGTAACTATTGGGGTCTCAATAACTTGAGATGGGAAGTGTGATACAGCTACTTTCCACTAGCACTCAATGCTCTGAGCCTCCATCTTACTGGTGAGGAATAATACTGTGTGGAAAAAACAGAAGTTCAGAATGATCTTACACAGACAGCAGAGCTCCAGGCTGCTGTCAAGCCGCCCACAGCCACAGACAGACCCACCAGCGGCCCACGCGCACACAGAACGAGAGAGAGTGAATGAATGGATGAATGAATGAGCGAACGAATGTAGAGCAGGTGTGACATGGTGATGAATGGAAAAGAAGGCAAGGAAGAGAATGAAAGCAGCTGTGCTTACCTGAAAGAAACCAGGGGGCATGGGTCCACCTGGCATGCCGTCGTTGGGGGGCATGTTGCCCATTACGGGGCTGGGGGCTGCTGCTGCACTCTGGGAAACAGACAGAGAGAACAAGTACAGATATTAGACAACACTGATACAATACTAATATTACACCAATGCTACTTTGATTTCGACGTGACATGATTTATAGTGCATTGTTTGGTTCAATGGCAATATGGCATCAAAACACAGGTTTTTCAAAACCTGATGCTGATATTTGGATTATGAGTGTTATGCAGTACATTTACTTGTCTCCATCATGTCCTCATATATTGTTGAAAAATTTTAAAAAAATTTGTAAAGATATTAATCATATTAGTTAATTTTTTATAAAAATCGCCATTTTTTTTTTACATATGTTTATATTACATACAACATTAAAAACTGCCATTTATATTAATTTCTTTTTCATTTTCTGTTCCAAATGTTTTAAACAAAAACTTAAAACGAGAATTTTGTTTTAATTTGTAAATGAAATTAAAGTGATTCGTTTATTTTCATGTCTTATCATTTTGATATAATAATACATTTAGTTTAATTAAAAATGAATTATTCTCAATACTAATATACAGTAGTGCTGTCAAACATTTAATCTTGATTAATCACATCCAAAATAAAGGGTTATGTTTACATAATATGTGTTTACGGTGTATATTTATTATGAATATGTCTATGTATATATACATGAATGTATATAGTTACAAATAATATGACAGCACTAATACATATAGATTACTTTATATGGAATATATACATGTTTTATGGAATATAAAAAAGTTATATTTCAAATATATTCAGCTATTTTTAATTTTCAATTTATCAAAGAATCCTGAAAAAAGAAAAGAAAGAAAAGTATCACACTTTTCATAATAAAACGAAAAAATGTGCACAAAGCTTAAAATTCTGTTTTCCCATCATAGCAATAAATGCGATTTTAAAATATATTTATTAAAAGCTTACAGAACAGAAAACAGAAACGTTGTTTCAAATTGTAATAATATTTACTGGATTTGTCAATCAAGTAAATGCTTTTAGGACAATGTTATTGACCCATGACACTAATAAAACAACCAAATATGGCAGGAGAAGAAATAAATCAACGGTCTCAAGAGATAAATGCTTTAACAACAGTCGAGCAGACACAATACAACTCAGACTATAAAGAAAGAGAACAGCAGAATTTGCTATTGCAGTTTGTGTAATCACAGCAAACAAAGCTTTTAAGCTGTACAACTTCGCTACACGGCTCTAAAACAGAGCAGAATGCCAAGTATCAGTGTGCATTTACACAAGTGAAATCACTCTCGGTAAACCCGCACATTCAACTCAAAGAGTGTTAACACGAGACGTTTATTTGCATCAGAAAAACGCCTGCACTACAGCTCGGCTCTTGTGTATCTGTGTACATACTTCCCCTGGTAAAAGGGGCATATAACAAGCAAACAGAGCGAGAGGAGCCTCAAGTGGAATCTCCTGAGCTAGTGGAACACTTGGAGACTGGGGCCCCTTTCCTCCGTTGGCCCCGTTCCCTCTTTCAAACCTCTTTAACAGTCTGCTGCTGCTGGGGGCTTGTGTGCGCTTGCCAGTCTGCCCTGTTCTACCGGAGAGAGAGAAGATGGAAGGAGACGAGGTGCATTGTGCGCGTCTGTGTATGTGTGAGTGAAAATGAGAGAAAAAGAGACTAAACAAGGAGGGAAAGGGGGGAAGATAAAGGAAAAATAAGAGCAAGAGAGGGAAGATTAAAGAGCAAGAGCTGGCAGTCGGCTCACACACTCCCTGCTGAAACTCAAACCTCTCTACAGCCACTGTACAAACAGCTACCTCTGACCTCAAACACATACATACATACATACACAAACTCACAAAGTCTCTCTCTCACACACGCATGACCCTTGGGGTCAGTGGGCGGAGCCTATAGAGAACTACTCCTCCCATTTACTCCTGAAACACAAACACTGGGGAAGGCTGATATATGGAATACTCAAAGATTTTGATGCTGATATTAAAGGAAGCAACATTTTTATGTGCTTTTTATCTGGCAATTAAGCCTCCTACCATTTAAGACTACTTTTACAATCCCTCATTTGTTGTGCATCACGCAAATATGATGTTGTCAGATAATAACTTCAAGTGGCAAAACGGCTTCGAAAGTTGATGAGTTTGATTCATTTCTATGAAGCAGTTCAAATAATTCTAATTAAACTGGCCTTTTAAATGAATCAAACTGAATCGATTCAAAACTATGATTCAGTGATTAAATTGCATCACGACTCAGATGTTAACAGAAGTCCCTGCAATATATTAAATATTGAAAACGATTTTACTGCCATTGTAATGATTTTAATGTGCTGTGTCATTAGACTAGTTTCACAATTCCTCTTTGTCTTGTTTCTCAAAAACATGACAGTGCTAAGACAGTAATTCAAGATTCAGTAGAAAATGCTAGCTTATTAGATTTGGCAAGTTAGATTCATTTCTGTGAATTACTTCAACCTGGCATTTTAAATTAATTAAACACTATGATTCACTGATTTGTTTGCATCTTTCATCTTTCAATTAACGTTAAGTTGGATGAAATGAAAAGTCACTCCAACTTCTGGTGAAACGACAGACTTTTCTTTGGTAAATTATGTCAGACATCTCCTATTATTTAGTTCACTTAAACTCCATCCCTTTCTCTCAAACGACTACAAGCTCGCAAGCAGATCTCCCTCCATCCAAGAACAACCAATGAACTAAACCAAGGCCCACTAATGACTCTATATAACTGGATGTACATCAAAAAAAAAAAAAAAAAAAAAAACATCAGTTGCTACTTCCATTAAATTCTGACTTTTAAATTCAATTGCAAAAAGCAAAATTAGATTTGACCGTTTAAATTGTATCTGTAAATCTGTTCAAACTGTTCTTTTTAATTCAAAACTATGATTTGTTTGCATCATCACTCAAAAATGTCAACAGAAGTCCACAATCAGCAGAAAAGTGTCACACTTTCCATATAATAAAATTTTACAAAAAAATTAATAATAATAAAGGATAATATATATATTATTATACACAAGCATACATACAATTAAATAAAATTACAAATTTTACATAAAAAAAAACATTCTTGTGAGTAAGGAGAGTTGACGTTTTTTAGCTGTATTTTACCTATAAAATACACATTTCTGAAAATACATAGTAATCATAAAGAACTCAAAAAATATTTAAAAAAATAAAAACTTTTGACAAAAGGTTGAAAAACATCAAGATATAATCTTCTCAGCTTATATTGTCTGGCTGTAATACACAAAAACACACTTAAATGGCAGACAAGAAAGAAGACTATGGTAGAGTTTGCACTTGAACACACACATTGTGATACTGGCGGCTGGTACTGATTCAGTACTCAGGGGAGGTGAGTGTCTGTGAACAGGGTCTGGTTCCCTGTTCCACCATGAGATCTGTGGCTCTTATAGAGCTGTTATACAGCATCACCCTCTGTGCCACACACACACACACACACACACTCACACTTGGTCCCCCCTCGGCAGCCCAACCAATCCCAGCTAACACAGCAGCACAGGGGGCGTGTGGTGAACCGTAACCCGGGGCGACCAGAGAGTATTAGTGCTCAGGCTCCAGCTCTTTTTTTACGAGGAGAGAAAGAGAGAGAGACTGCGGTGGCTAGATATGGCTTCATACACACACATGCTTAAACACACAAAGAGCTGTGTATACTGCGGACAGAGGGGAGTGACACCAGAACTGCAGTAGTGTGCGCGTGTTTGTGTGTGTATGTGTGTGTGTGTGTGTGTGTGTGTGTGTGTGTGTGAGTAAACCCAGTCCTGCGAGTAAGATGCGGCTCTGTTCAGGTGCATAAAGAGAGAGTGAGGAAGAGGGGGAGAAAGAGGCCTCCTTCGCCTTGTTGTCATGACAACTCCGACCTCAGCACTCCCTCTACAGTGCCATTAAAACCCTCAGGCCGTCAATCATCTGCCAGTAGGGAGAGCATGTGCATGTGCATGTGTGTGTGTGTGTGCATGCATGTGAGAAGGGAGGGACTAAGCTTTTCAGCGCTCGTCTCGTTTCTCACTGATTACTGCCATCATCTCATCAAGCCATTAAACAGCAGCTCATTTCAGTATACACACCTCTACACCAGCCACTAAATAACAGTACTCATGTAAACATAAACATACACACACAACAAGCTCTCTCGGGTATTACGCTTCAGCACGGTACTCAATACCCACTGCACAAGTAAACAAACACTCCAGCATGTTCGCATAAATGCTTGGGGTTTACATCTCAACACCAGTTGCAAAACTAATATTCGCCAACCAGTGCTTGACAAAAGAGACACACGTCTCTGATAAAAAAATAATAATAATAATTACCATGGTAAGAGTATCATATAGAAATATCATGGTATTGTACACAAGTAAAATAACTATAAAATATATATTAAATAGATTAAATTATGATATATATATATATTGATATAAATACAAATATATATAGTGCCATCAAGCTATTAGTCGCGATAAATCGTATCCAAAATAAAAAATGTTTTTTACATGTGTGTGTGTACTGTGTACATTTATTATATATATACACACATGCAGTATATTTAAAAAAAATATTTACATGTATTTGCAACATATATACATTTATTTTCATATATATTTAATATATAAACATATTTTTCTGAACTTTATACCGCACATGGACATGTGTATTTATATATACATTATAAATATACACAATACACACATAAATATTATGTAGACAAAAACTTTTATTTTGGATGTGATTAATCGCGATTAATTGTTTGACAGCACTAATATATATATATATATATATATATATATATATATATATATATATAGATAGATAGATAGATAGATAAATACAAATATATATATAATAATTATATAATAATTTATATATTTTGTGTTTAAATATTATAACATATATCATACATACAGTGTTAAGATTTATTTATTCTACTTAACCATAATTAAAAAATAACATATTTTTCCTTCTCACATTTTGATTATGTGTGATTATAGACCAAAATTGTTCATGTGAGAATTTAAGATATACATTTTTGACTTAAGGGGCCCTATTTTAACGATCTAAACACAAAGTGTAAAGCGCACGGCGCAGGTGCACTCAGGGCATGTCCAAATCCACTTTTGCTATTTTAATGACGGAAAAACGGTTGGCATGTCCAGGGCATGGTCTAAACGGGTTGTCCCTATTCTCTTAATGAGTAATGGGTGTTTTTTGGGCGTAACGTGCAATAAACCAGTCAGAGTCTCATCTTCCATTCTCTTTAGAGCCAGTTGCGCTCGTGCCATGATGGATTTGCTATTTACATGGCGGAATTTGGAAAGCGCAAAGACAGAACGTGTCTCCGAGATAAAACGGAGCTGCTTGTGTGCGAGCAAATAGATAGCCTAATTCTGATTATGACATGTAGGCATTTATATATATACGGCAGACTTTAGACCAGGTTTGAGTTGGTCTATGGCGCAGTCTATTTTCAGCTCCTTAAAATAGCATTGCGCCAGCAATGTGCCTGAACACACCTCTTTTTTAGACCAGCACGCCCATGGACAAATGGGCACAAATGCTTTTATTAATTAAACGACATGGCGCTGGAAGGGGAAAATGTGAATGGCGCCAGACTGAAACTAGCAAACACACTTGCGCTACGCCTTGCGTTGCATTGCGCCGGGTGTATTATAGGGCCCAAGAAGTTCAATCCAGTATTTTGAAGTAAAATACAGCAATATTTTGAATTTTCCTGTAAATACTAGAGTTAAAAGAGGGAAAAACTGTCATTTCTATGAAAAAAAATAATGAAAAATGATTTGCCTTCCAAAGATTATCATGGTGTTGACATCATAGTAGTGTCCAAAAATGTTGCTATGGCATCATGTCCAAAAACATCAAAGAACGGTCTGTTTTTTTAATACCATGACACATTATGGCTTATTTATAATTTTTTTGTGTCCTCCGGTTTCTTTGCAAACCAGTTCCTACACACCACACTCCCACTCACAAACAAACAAACAGCTCTTAAGAAACTAAGCTTGATAAAAACACCACCAAGGCTGCCTCTCTCATTCATTTACATTTCAAGCTGAAGTTCAGTCAATTAAAACTTCACATATCTAAATGTTATCGGGCCGAGTAGCAGGACCTGTGGCATCCCTGAATGACTCGCTCCTGTAAATACACTCTTCTTTGAGGACAGACCTCTAAGCGGCTGTGCAGGTTATAAAAAAATTATTCAGCGGGCAGAGTGCAAAGCGGGAGGCAAGGATCGGACCCTTCAACTCAGTCCAGCGTCCTTAACCTTTCCACATCTCCTCCTCTCCAAATCACTCCTGATGTCATTCATATCCTGCTTTTCTCAGTCCCATGCATCTCTCTTCCCTTTCATTCTGTTCCCATCTCTCCATACCTCTCCTTTGTAGCTGTAGTTGAGTCTATAAAGATTAGCTGGAGAGACCTGCATGCATAATCAAGCTGCAGGCAGATGTGTCGTTAACTGAATGGGAGATGTGTGTGTGTAAGAAGGTGTGAAGGTAAGTTAAGTGAAAGTCAGTCGTGAGGTGAAGATAGTCCACTAACTAAAGCTTATTCAACCACAGATCAACCAGAACTTAAATCCTTCCTATGTATGTAAACAATCTGGGCCTAAAACCTTTTTGTACAGGTCGTCTGTGCTAAAAATGTATCGGTGTAATGTTCCATCTTTAGTCAGTTTAAAATGTTTGTTTATGGATAGAAGTCACACTTGTAGCACCATAGCAAATAAGAACAATAGTGCAATAAAGAGGAGGGGGTAATCAGGGATGCCAGGTATGCATAACAAAACCACCCCAATTGCAATCATTGCCAAAACTAACATTCTTAGGGAAAGAGTAATCATAATCACAACGAAATCAAATAACAGTATAAAAGTAGCCCAATTCCGTGGGAAAACTGCAGACTTGGCAACACTGGGTGGGGGGGGGGGGGGGGGGCTAAACTAACATTAAATAACAATAAGCAATACATGTGTTACAGTATTTGTAAAAGTTTCTGTATCATTACAGGTGCATCTCAAAAAATCATGGAAAAGGTATTTTATTTTTTATAATTTAATAAAAAAAAAAAATTCTTATATTCTAGATTCATTGCAAACAAACTGAAATATTTTAAGAATTTTTTTTGTTTTAATTCTGATGGTTACAACTTATAGCTTAGGAAAACTAAAAATTCAGTATCTCAAAAATTTGAATATTTCATTTTGAGCTTGATTAGTTTGATTACTTACCATCAACACCCTCCACAAGGAGGGTAAGCCACAGAAGTTCATTGCTAAAAGGGGTGGCTGTTCACAGAGTGCTGTATCAAAATATATTCATAGGAAGTTAACTGTAAGGAAAAAGTGGGGTAGGAAAAGGTGCACAAGCAACAGGGATGACCACAGCCTTGGGAAGATTGTCAGGAAAAGCCGATTCAAGAACTTGGGAGAGCTTCACAAGGAGTGGACTGAAGCCGGAGTCAGTGCATCAAGAGTCACCACACTCAGACATCTTTAGGAAAAGGGCTACAACTGTCCCATTCCTAGAACCAAGCCACTCCTGAACCAGAAAAAAAAACATCAGAAACATTTCACCTGGGGTAAGGAGAAAAAGAACTGGACTGTTGCTCAGTGGTGGTCCACAGTCCTATTTTCAGATTAAATTAAATTTAGCATTTCATTTGGAAATCAAGGTCTGGAGTCTGAAGGAAGACTGGAGAGGCACAAAATCCAAAGTTCAGTGTGAAGTTACTGAAGTCAGAGATGATTTGGGCGCCATGACATATACTGGTGTTGATCCATTGTGTTTTATCAACTCCAAAGTCAATGCAGCCATCTACCAGGAGATTTTGGAGCACTTTATGCTTCCATCTGATGACAAGCTTCATGGAGATGCTGATTTCATTTTGCAGTAAGTCATAACCATCAGAATATAAACAAAAACTTTTTAAATATTTAAGCATGTCCGTTCACATGAGCCACACATACCGGTGAGTGCTGACCCACCCCACAGATAAGACAGAGATAAACACCTGTGTGGGAAAACACACAGCAGATCTGCCTCGGCAAACTTAACTCTGACGCTGTGAACTACCGCTAATGAGGCTAACGTGCTGAAGTACTCTAACAGAACGAGAGAAAGAGAGAGAGAGGTGAAAGCCAGGCCTTGTAGCCTTTCATTAGGCCGGTGACAGCCCCACAGGGAGAATACTGTGTCACAGACCTCTGTGAAACAAAAGAAATGAGGGGACAGAAACGGCTGCCAAGACCACACTGCTAATTGGAGATAATTAATGCCATTAATTAGGCACTGAGAGGGAGGGAGGGGTGGGGAGAGAAGCAGTTATGCAGAAGAGAAACAGGAGAGGGATGGAGAACAGTACAGGGAGAGCACCAAGGAGTTTCTGGTGTGCGTTCACAGTGTCCGATTCCTCTGTGACCGGGGTAAGAGGGGGTCAACGACACCTTGGAGCGAACCTTTTGGCCCACAGAAAATTCGCAATGCAAAATGAGGCAGTGCACTTTTAAACTCGTAGCTTCGGGGAGAGTTACAGGCAATGCCTCGGCTAAAAGATACAAGGCAGGACTGAAAGAAAGAATATTATGTACAGTAACACTGGAACTTGCTCCCTTAATCCAGAGGCAACACATGATGAATTTTCTACTGTGGATATAATGTGAATACCACCAACTGACACATCGATATGAATGGAGTTAAGACTCAAATATAATAACGTTTCAATTTTTTTAAAATAATTGTAACAAAAGTTAATATATTTTTTTATAATTGAATAATAAATATACACTTCAAAGGTTTCATTGAAAGGTTTAAGGTTAGACTATTTTTTTTTTTTACTTGCACACCAAAGATGCATTTTAAATCTGATAATAATATGAAATGAAATAATAAAAAAATACCTGTTTTTAATTTAAACTTAAAATGCAATTTGTTACTATAATGGGACATGACACATTTTCCTTTTGACCCCATTGACTGTCACTGTAGGGAAAAAAATCCATATCTTCTTTTGTGTTCAACATTTAACTTTCATAATGAAATAAGTGAGCGTGTTCAACAACTGCATCATTATCACAGCATTATTTCACTTCGCAAGTATGTCAATTGACTATGAAAATTTTGGTATAGTGATACTCTATGACATACTGAACCAAGGTTTGACTGTGTCACTAAGAGGTAGAGAAAAGTAAGAAACGTGAAGCTCATAAAACTGAAACATGTTAGGATGAGCCAATTTAATAAATTTTTGTCACCCATAAGACTTTGGCTTGCACACTGGCCTGGGCTCAAACGTGCAACAAGTCCTCCTCACACTTTTAAAGTGACACAAAGAGTATGGATGAACACTGTGGGCCCTTGGGATGAGATTATATATGGGAGCATATTTAAAATTCTGTGTCTTCTCACTACTTTGCTTCTTAATGAAACAATTTTGTTAGTGGCAAAGTTTTGACCAATACCATACATAACACATAGTTAACTAAAATTATACAAAACAATATGGCATTTCAAGAAACTAAGCAGGCAGGCAAAACAAGTTGTAGGAGAGGAAGGCGTCTTTAATAGGTTCACAATATTGCAAAGACAATAAACAAACAAAAATAAACCACTTTTTTTGCAATGAGATATTCTTCACACATTCACTCACCATTGGCACAGTTGGCTGACACAGGTGGTCAACTAGAGATTTCCTCTACACTTGCTCACTTCAGCCTTGCTTAAACTTCGATGACCTCTCCATGCCCAAAATAATTTGGACGGGCACATGTTTCGAGTGCCCAGCTTTGGTGCAGAACCTCCTGCGTGCTCCGAGCAAGCTTTCCACTAATGTCCTCACCAGGGCGCACATACAGGTCAGATAAACAACCGGCCACAACATCTCTTAATCCAGTGTAAAGCCTGATCTCAACCCATAAAGAGTGCAAGAGCTCAGAGGATGGGCTGACAGGACACCAGACACAGCCATCTCAAGCTTTACAGAAGCTACTGGTGGTCTATGAAACTGCCTGACTGTAATATAGCGCTAAAAGAGACAGGAGGCACTCTGCAGCAAATACACTTCCCTACCTTTTAACTTCATATAGTATGACCTGCCTGTAAATAACTTAAATTACCTCATTACTTGACATAATGGAATTATATTGCTAAATAAAAGAATTAATCAACAAGATTTATTTAAAGAGACAGTTCATCCAAAAACAAACTTCTGTCATCATTTACTCACCCTCATTAGGGGTGGGAATCTATGGGTATCTCACGATTCGATTCGATTACGATTAATGATGCATCACAATGTTGTCATACAACCTGTACATCTATTAGGGGTGGGAATCTTCAGGCACTTCATGATCCGATCCAATTCTGGTAGTCACGATACAATTCCAAAACTATTCTTGATCTACATTTTTGACCCAATTAATTCTTCTGCTGTGCAAATAAATCTTTACAACTTTACATCTTAAAACTGCAGTTATATGCTTTTCTAGTTGGAATCTCTGTATGTCTGTACTCCCATCTTAAAAATATAGGGTCTGAAAGGTTCTTTTCTCTAGGTTCTCTAGGTTCTTTTTTTAAACAATTACTTATTTAAAATAAGTGTTCAAGTATCCGAAAGTGTACAGACAATAGTTGAGGATTTTTCTTTTTTTCCTCAGCATTATTGCCGTTTGATTATTACTAATGAGATCATAGAAAGTGGCAGCTTTAACAGGCTGCATTCACGCACAGATCTATTTTGATATCAGATATTTTGTCCTGCTCTGAAAAACGTAACTGTCTGTGTGTACATCAATTTCATGTAAAAGTATAAAAAAAATGAAAGTGCATTTAACCGCAGCCGCAATTGAGCTTCAGGACAACAAACACAAAGCACACGTGAAAGTCTGTCAGTGCGCGAGTCTCGTGCATTTAATAGTACTGCATTCCAAACAGCATAAATTAGAGCATATCTAAAATAAAACACGGCGGGTGGAAGCACAGATTGTCAAGCAATGCACACATGTCTCACAGCGCAAATTCTATGCATTGAAGCCATCCGCGTCTTTAGCTCGCACAAGTGTCATATTCGGGAAAAATAAACAAGCTCAGAATCGATTCTCAAATGTTAAGAATCAATTCAGAATCATTGAAGAGAGAATCGCGATGCATCGGAGAATCAATCTTTTCTCCCACCCCTAACCCTCATGTTATTTTTTTGTGAAACCCTATATATAGACACACATACATACATACAATTTTTTTTTAAAGATACAATATATATATATATATATATATATATATATATATATATATATATATATATATATATATATATATATATATATATATATTACTCCATTGACTTTCACTTTATGGACAAAAAATACATATATCCTTTTGTGTTCTATAGAAGAAAGTCAGTAAGAATGACATGAGGGTGAGTAAATGAAGACAGAACTTAAATTTTTGAGTGAGAAATCCCATAATTTCTTCACAAAAATAATTTGAGAACAACCGTGTGGTGTTTAAATCTGCTTTGGCCCTGATGAGATGCTGCAGACAAAGAGCGTGGAGTCGAATAAAGTTGTCAGGGCTTCCTCATGGCAGCTGGCAGCTTGCAAACAGGCACTTGCATGTCATTGGGGCAACCAGCACCAGCATCTCCATAAATAAATAACAACACACCTCAAAATATCCCTGCAGGACATGCCACACACCACAGCACATACAGCTTTATCAATCCCTCAATGTCATGGAATTTCATCCCTCTCTCTCTCTCTCTCGCTCTCCTCCGTTATGTTGGTGCGTGTGAGACAGCGTTACACAACAAGAGGCAAAAGAGTGTGTGCTTGAGTGTGTTGTATAGGGTGTGTTAGGCATTAACTATACATTTACAGTGATCTCTGTTTTCCTTTAGATGTTTAACCCCTCCCCTACCGTTGACGCTCCTTTTCCATCCAACTTCTGGATCTGATTTGAGGTATATCTCATGCACGCACACTGTGAATGTTTAAAGAAACTTCCATGTCATTTGTAATCATGTCTACGCTGACATACTGTCATTACAGGGTACGGTTGCTAGATGCACAAAGCTACAAATACTTTAGCAGCATATTTTCAATTATGTGAAACATCTAATGTCATTCTAAAAGCATGTTCTTAAGAATCATCATGGAAAACCAGTAAGCCTCAAAGTATACCAGGAAACTTTGCCTTTACTCAATTTTACCATAAAAACCATGGTTACTGCCACAACACCAATATTACATTAATTTCACTTGGGAAACCATGATTAATGTGTATGGAATCTCAGTACAAGAAGCTTCATGAATTTTTTGGAGATTTTTTTTTATTATATTACATTTCAGTGGGACTATTCAGTGGTTCTTGATGGCTTAATATTTAATTTTGAGATCTCATGAAAAAAAGTTGTTTTCTACTTTTTGACATGCGTTATGAATATTTTACATAATACAATAACATAAGATAAAAACAACAATAAAATAGAACCAATAAAGCAGAAAACCATTTATATTCTAATATATTATATTATAATTCAACCATCAGTTTGAGGTATGATTTGTTTTTTTTGTTTTTTTATGATAAAAAGTGCCAGTTGAGAAAATGTTAGTTTCAAATAAATGTTGTTCTTTCTATTCATTAAAGAATCATCACTGATCATAATAAGAAATGTTTCTTGAGCACCATTCAGCATATTTAAATGATTTCATTTTCATTTCAAGGATTGCGTTTAAACTGTAATAATATTTTCACAAAATTACTGTTTTTTACTGCAAATTTTGATCAAATAAATGCATCCCTGGTGAACATAAGAGACTTCCTTTAAACATTAAAAAAAAACTTACCAACCCAAAACCTTGAACGGGTGTCATATGTTTGTCAATAAGGAATAATAACCGTCTATCTCTCCTAAATTGACTTTATAATAACTCTAAAAATAACATCTGTTAAAAATAATGGTTACCATGTTATATTTTTACAAAAGATAAAAATAATACAACACAATATAATACAAACAATGACAGTGCAAACCTCCATGCAACAGACTGACCTAGACCCAGAGGCTTTAAGACCCTGGAGAGAGTCGTACCCCCAACACACTCTTACACACACACACACACACACACACACACACACACCCGTCCCCCTTCCTGCTCTATGCTAATTCTGTGAGTGAATGCACAGGCCGCCGAGTCTCAAGAGAGAGAATAGTGTCGCTTGCCTCTTCCTCCCTCCCCCCTGTCGAACACCCCCCATCCACCCTTTACCAACAGGGGATGGGTGTCAGCAGCTTGCCGAAGCTGTTGCCATGGAGACGGGTCCTGTCTGCACTCCGTCCCCCAGGCATCCCAGATCAAGAAGACAGTGGGGGGAAAGAAAGAGATAAAAGAGGGAGAAAAGAAAGAACGAGTGTGTGAAAAACAGAAAGTAAGAAGCAAAGAAGAAACCGTGCAAGAGAGAGAACTCAGCTGAGAAAATAATTATATAGGTATGGCCAATATTTGGCTAATTTGGGTTTACAGGTTAAAACAAGTGCTATTCCTGACTTTGTCAATGCACAATGCACCTTTTCTGCTAATATTTTAGTAAACTAGAGTAAATACTGAGTAAATTTGTTTGTATATATATATATATATATATATATATATATATATATATATATATATATATATATATATATATATATAGACACACACACTCACCTAAAGGATTATTAGGAACACCTGTTCAATTTCTCATTAATGCAATTATCTAATCAACCAATCACATGGCAGTTGCTTCAATGCATTTAGGGGTGTGGTCCTGGTCAAGACAATCTCCTGAACTCCAAACTGAATGTCAGAATGGGAAAGAAAGGTGATTTAAGCAATTTTGAGCGTGGCATGGTTGTTGGTGCCAGACGGGCCGGTCTGAGTATTTCACAATCTGCTCAATTACTGGGATTTTCACGCACAACCATTTCTAGGGTTTACAAAGAATGGTGTGAAAAGGGAAAAACATCCAGTGTGCGGCAGTCCTGTGGGCCTAAATGCCTTGTTGATGCTAGAGGTCAGAGGAGAATGGGCCAACTGATTCAAGCTGATAGAAGAGCAACTTTGACTGAAATAACCACTCGTTACAACCGAGGTATGCAGCATAGCATTTGTGAAGCCACAACACGCACATCCTTGAGGCGGATGGGCTACAACAGCAGAAGACCCCACCGGGTACCACTCATCTCCACTACAAATAGGAAAAAGAGGCTACAATTTGCACGAGCTCACCAAAATTGGACAGTTGAAGACTGGAAAAATGTTGCCTGCTGATTTCTGTTGCGACATTCAGATGGTAGAGTCCGAATTTGGCGTAAACAGAATGAGAACATGGATCTATCATGCCTTGTTACCACTGTGCAGGCGTGTGGTGGTGGTGTAATGGTGTGGGGGATGTTTTCTTGGCACACTTTAGGCCCCTTAGTGCCAATTGGGCATTGTTTAAATGCCACGGCCTACCTGAGCATTGTTTCTGACCATGTCCATCCCTTTATTACCACCATGTACCTATCCTCTGATGACTACTTCCAGCAGGATAATGCACCATGTCACAAAGCTCGAATCATTTCAAATTGGTTTCTTGAACATGACAATGAGTTCACTGTACTAAAATGGCCCCCACAGTCACCAGATCTCAACCCAATAGAGCATCTTTGGGATGTGGTGGAATGGGAGCTTCGTGCCCTGGATGTGCATCCCACAAATCTCCATCAACTGCAAGATGCTATCCTATAAATATGGGCCAACATTTCTAAAGAATGCATTCAGCACCTTATTGAATTAATGCCACGTGGAATTAAGGAAGTTCTGAAGGCGAAAGGGGGTCAAACACATTATTAGTATGGTGTTCCTATTAATCCTTTAGGTGAGTGTATATATATATATATATATATATAAATAAATATAGTTTGCTTTGATACATTTCTAAATTCAATAAACTCAACAGGACTCAACAGGATGATCATTATTACCATTATGTGGTTTATTTTAAGATAATGATGTGCTGACTTAACATTATCCTGCTAACTTATCAAATAAATAAGTAAATGGATATTAAATATTAACTTGAGCTTTTATTATGCAACAGTAAAAAGACTGTGGAGAGATACAACAGAGTTGCACAGCTATTTCGGCTGATCAATTAGCATCAACCATTAGTAAGAAAATCCAATCCAGCCAGATCACATATCAAACGCTGTCAAAAAGGGCATAGCTTGATTGGCTTGAACCCTGCAAACTTGTTGGCTCTCACTCCAGAAGTTCAATGTGACTGTTTCCAGTAGCTAATAGAAGTCAGTTGCGAGAACAAAAGGGGGTTTCCTGCTCTGGCTTAAGGGGGCGATATGTCATAACAGGACATGAGAGATGTCACTTTAAACTCTGAAACACACAAAGAGGAGGCGGTCTGGCCTGAGGAAAAATAACAGATGTCTTTGTCCACTGACTTCAGACTATCATTTAGACTTCCATTACATAAACCGTGATACCTCAAACAGTCATTTGAGCCCCTCAGGTGTTCAGTGCTGAGGTAAAAGCAGCTCGGCGAAGACACTCCATCTCCCTTCTGCGAGTCCGAAGCAATAACTCCTGCGTGAATATGAAGTGAGCACATTAAGGGCTGATAATGCAGGGGCTGGGAGGTCTTGTGTGAGATAACTGATGACTTTTGCCTGCGTCTGGCCGGCTCATCTGTGCCATAATTTAACCAATCAGAGCCTCTGCTCCTCAGTCACCTTCTCTGTCACCATCAGAGGAGAAAGAGAGCTATGGAGAGTGGAGGGGGGGCAGCGAAAGGGAGGGAAAATTCCCTCTGTGCCTTAGCCAGATTAAACTGGTTTTGTAATCCGCTTGGTTTTCACCCCCTCGTCCTCAGATCCGTGTGTATGTGTGCGCATGGAGAAGATAGGGAAAAACACACAGCATAAGTCAGTGGGGGAAAGGGGGAGTAAGATTTCCGTTATAAACAAACCGCACGTGTTCCAGACACTCCAACATAAATATAAATGAGGAAAAGATTAAAAAAAGGAGGTGTCAGTTTGATGGTGTTGATGACAGAAGGACCGAACGGAAGATGCCAGGAGGTGACTGCTTCACACTGCTGCCAGATAAAGAGAGAAGAACACGTCACAACACACAGCTAGTGGGAGGAAGAGTGTGTGTATATGATCAGCCCTCACTAAACCACACTCGCTGGTGGGGAAGACCAAACATGCAAACGAACGACTGTAACTCGTGTGTGTGTGTCACGATGGATTTGTATTAATCTGCGCTATCTGATTTGGAAAGGACAAGAATAAGGCATCAAACAGTTTGTAACTAGCATCACCAGCGTGTCTGTATTTCATGTGGGTCTCCTTTTGTGGGACAGTATAGTCCAAACAACTATTAGACTTAGTTAAAGTTTGTCAAACTGAGAGAACACAGAGTTCTTGAGAAACATTTGTGGTCTATTTTAAACTAGACGTACAACGCAATTCTCGAAGACATCTGTCTGCATGTGTGTGGCTGTTAAGTGGATGAATGAACGGATGAATGTCATTTTTTTGAAGTTTGGAAAAATTATATTTAGTAAGAAATTGAAAAAAAAATTAGAAAGAAAAGAAAGTGAAGTGACATTCAGCCAAGTATGGTGACCCATACTCAGAATTTGTGCTCTGCATTTAACCCATCCGAAATGCACACACACAGAGCAGTGAACACACACACACACTGTGAGCACACACCCGCAGCAGTGGGCAGCCATTTATGCTGCAGCGCCCGGGGAGCAGTTGGGGGTTCGATGCCTTGCTCAAGGGCACCTAAGTCGTGGTATTGAAGGTGGAGAGAGAACTGTACATGCACTCCCCCCACCCACAATTCCTGCCAGCCCGGGACTCGAACTCACAACCTTTCGATTGGGAGTCCGACTCTCTAACCATTAGGCCACGACTTCCCACGACTTCCCTAAGCAATTCAAAAAGAAACTACCGTAACAATTAGAGGAAAGAAAGAAAGAAAGAAAGAAAGAAAGAAAGAATTCCGAAAATGAAGTCAGAAAGAAAAAATGAGAGAAAAATGTAACTGTTCTTTATAAGCTGACCTCACTAAACGACTGGTGGGTTTTTGGAATAGTCAATAAGTTGACCATCACTGTAAAATGTAAGCCACAAATAGAGAAGCTGTCTGGGAAAACTTCTACAACAGTGGCAGGCAAAAATGAAATGTTGATTAAACAATCTCTGTTTGAAAAAACTAATACTTGTGACAATATGATGAATGTGCACAAACATTTATACCAGCAGTGTCTGAGAACACTTTCGATTTAATAAACTACAACAGCAACATTGTTAAACAATTACTGTTTGCAAACATAGTTCAACAAGTTTAGCATATAATTACAATAATATGATCAATGCAGAATTTTTTTTTAATACCCTAGCTTACCAAAACACACTAAAACTAAGACCTCCAAATTTTTATATATTATTGGGAAAATATGTATAAAAAAACAAAAACAAAAAACAGAACGCTGCTTTGGTTTGAAGTTCACGAGGCCAATTTGTAACTTTATGAATGAAACTAGCTTTGACTGGGAGCAGTGTTTAAGCATGTTTGTGTCAGGTTAATTGCCTGTTCATCATGTTAGTCATGACATTCACACTGGCCCTGCGGTGATCCTGTGACCTCTCTGACACACACCTGCAACCTTGAGTTATTAACCCTACAATGAAGACCAATGGTTAGACTGGTCAGTCAACTCAATCCTCTTTAGGTCGCTTTTTAACTCCACTAATCAGCATTACAATCCCAACAGTTGTGCAAAAAGGGATTCTTATAGTAAACCAGAGGACTACAATTGGTGTTTTTTAATTAGTCAATCAGTTGTCCACCATGACCATCCCTTGAATTACAATGGTAACAAAAATAGAAAATGAAATATGGAAGAAAACGTTCAAACGTTGTGACATGACAATGTATTCAGATGACAGAGGACGACAAAGAGCCAAGGATGGTCTATATCACTAAGAACAGCAATAT
This sequence comes from Carassius carassius, assembly GCF_963082965.1. NCBI lineage: Eukaryota > Metazoa > Chordata > Actinopteri > Cypriniformes > Cyprinidae > Carassius > Carassius carassius. The sequence continues at coordinate 7,815,363 of NC_081774.1, read as the reverse complement.
GTTGCACATTAATATTGCCATGGACACCATGCCAAACGTATGCATGCTGTACATGCGGAAACGGCCAATTTGAGTCTGTCTGCGCTAGATCGGTTTATACCAAAGACCACATTAAAAACAAATCCAGAGGTTGAAGAATGGCTGAGAATGCATCTAAAAGAGCAGATTCCTTACTCTCCGTCTCCATCAAGAAGACCCTCATTAATTCATGGGGGAGAAGCTCACAGACATCAGTGAGCAGAGCAGAAATGCATTCCTCCGTAACGAGAATGACTTGGATTAAAAAAAGGAAATAAATCTATTTGTGGAATAAAATGTTAATCTTGCAGCTTTTACAAACATTAAAATCCTCTAGTCATTACTGCAAGTTTCAATGCTGATGAAGTCATGAGGAACTAGATACAGAACAGATTTAAAAGCTTTCTATGTTTTCTTTTCTTTGGTGATTTTAAACATTCACAGACAGTGAAAAGTGAGAGAGAAAAGAAGAAAAGATTCTGGAAATGTTGCAAGCTGCACTCAAACTTGTAACACCCACATGAGCATCATAGCTCAATCTAAAGTGGAAAAAAGCAGGAAACATAAAAAAGAATTGTTTTAAAGAAAGACAAAATATGGGAAAAGTGGGGTGGGGGGTATAAAGGAGATGAAAAGAAAAGGTAAAAAATGAAATATGTAAAGGAAAGAGAGTAAAGGAAAACCCAAAAAAAGAAGAAAAAATAAATTAAAATAAGAAATAAAAGAAACGCGTCACACGTCAAACTGATATGAATAAAGTAGAAAATTAAGAAAGAAAGAAAGAAAGAAAGAATTAAATGAAAATAGAAAGCAAAAATGGAAAGAAAAACAGCGTAAAGGAATACACAAGAAAATAAGAAAAGAAAAAACAAACAAAAAGGAAAATTAAAAGAAATAAATGACCAACATGACACAGACTAATTAAAGGAGAAAATTAAGAAAGAAAGAAAGAAAGAAAAGAAAAGAAACACATGAGTACCACATCTCAACTTTAAAACAGAAAGGGAGAAAAAGTAAAAGAGACAAAAATAAAAGCAAGAAAAGAAAAAAAGATGAGGGCAAAAAGGAAAAGCTGGTTCAACTCAACTCAATATCCAACATAAATATCCAAATCATTAACGCAGCACTGACTGACTCCAGAATATTTTGGCGTGCACAAACAGGCAGAGACATGAGCCTTCAGTGAGTGACTGATCCTGTCAGGTCACTCGTCTGATCACTGCAACTTTCCAGCGTCTTTATTAACAACTAAACGAATGAAATTACAGTCAAACACTTCATTTGTGCTAATGCAAAATCCATAAGAATTTAGACATGTGATCTAACTAATTAGTGGGTCAACACCGTGAGTGTGTGTGCAACCGTCACACAGCGTGCAGAACCAGAGCAGCTTGCAGCATCACATGCATCTAATTGTCCGTAGCGTACTGCTCTACATTACGGCGAATTCACTTTATCGATTTAAAATTGGCAGAGAGCTCCAATGGACTGGACTCAGAGGAAGCACAATCTGCATAAAAGTGTAAGCAGATCGGCCATGTGATAAACCAAGCTGTGTAAATATTCTCCAAGTAAACAACTATGAAAATAAAATAAGTTAGTCAAATATAAGTGAATAATATTCTAGGATAAAAAAAAATCAATAATAATAAAATTTAAATGACATTAAAATAATAAGAAACATTTCTTGAGCACCAAATCAGCATATTAGAATGATTTCTGAAGGATCATGTGACACCGAGGACTAGAGTAATGATGCTAAAAATCTGAGATCTTTGTTTTTCCTTATTTCTTTCCTTCCCTTTCTCTCTTATTTCTTTTTCCATTTCTCTCAACTCTCTTCGCTTTTCTCACACTGCAAGAAGGACAGCAGGTCAAGGAAAGAGCGAGCGGTGTGCTGGGGTTTCAGTGTGGTATAGAATGTAAATGAGGTGTGTAGGGAGACTTGCTGCGGGTCTCTGCCTGAGGTCTAACTACCGCAGCTGTGACAAACCACCACCACGCTTCAGCCCTATTCCAACCCTATATTGACAAGCGGCACGGGAGCATTACTGCAAATTGAGCTTGGAGTGTTTTGAAATATTTTAAGGTGTAATAGTGCCTTTAGAGTCTGGATTTTTTTATCGATAAACGAGAAATTTAAATCCCGAGGGGAGGAAGCTCTGCAGGCTCTGCAAAATTGCTTCAATTAATTTAGATTTTTATCATTAATACTATTATTAATCATATAACTACTATAATTATACAATTATTAATTACTATAATTATATAATTACTATAATAAAATTAATAATTTCATAAAAAATGCTTAAGTAATGGATATTTACATAATAACAATATGACAAAAAAGTGCTTAAATTAAAATAAGAACATTATTCATTATATTGTTGCTGTTGTTATTGTCATTGTTAATAATTTTATAATAACAAAATAATAAAAAGTGTTTAAGTAACGTAGATATTTGTATTATAACAATAATAATAATAATAATAACAACAACAAAATTGCTTAAATTAAGAATATTACATTTTACTATGTATTATTATTATTATTATTATTAAAGCAATATTAATATGAATATGAATATCTTCCAAAAATGTAATTATTAAAATATCAGCATTATACTGCCCACTGGTCATTCTGCTAACAACATTAGCAACCGACACATATCGAGTGACCATTAATTTGAACCCTGGTGGTTTGATTGCAATCATGTGGCTGGAATAAAAAAAACAAACAGAAACTAGTCATACCAGCTGAGCTTCTCACTTTCAATCATGATCATTTCCTCTCACTGTGTGTCCCATTAATTAGTGCCTCGTTGAGAGCTAACGAACACAACTTGTGTCAACAGCTATAATGTAACAGTGTAACTGGAAAGCGAGTAATCTGTTGTGTTGATACTCTCATTTGTTGCCATTAGTCGAGGCGGAGGAGAGGTTCTCAGATGAAAGGAGGTACGTAAAACACACGTGTGCCGTCTGAATAAGCGTAGATTGCGTTGTACACAGATGTAGAGTATTGCGACCCTCTGGAGAAAACAGCCTGCCGTAGGCCGTGTGTCCAAACACACATAAACATGCAGCATATGCAAACATGTCTGAGTGTGTACATGTACAGGCGCTCGTACCAACACAAACACACAAAGAAAAGAAAAGCGATCCAAGGAAGCCCCTTTTGGTTCAGGGATGGGTTTGGATGCCCAGCTGGTACTTGAGTCTGGTGTACTGGCACCACCCTCACAAGCTGCTACCAGCCAACACGCAACAACAGCACCAGACGCACGCCGCGCCAAGAGCATCCTGCCAGCACCGCCTGCCAACCCTACCAGAGAGAGAACATTCGTGTGAAGAACGAGAGAGCCTAACGGGAAGGAGCGTAGAGGAGCAATGGGATTCAGAGTGATTGAGGAAGACCAGGAGAAAGAGACCGGAAAAAGAAGTCTGGCGTGGCAGATCTGGGCTGGTAAGTGAAAGGTTGTAGGTTTGAACCTTTGTCAGCTGTGACAATTTTTCTGTCTAGCAACATCCCAAGTACTAAGAAAAGTTGACTAAAGTAAAGCAGATTTTTCAAAGTCTTTAAACATTTATTCCATGAAAACAGAGCAAAAAGTTTGATGACTCGCACTGCACTGATTTTTTTCAAATCGAATGCATTTTAGAATGAGAATATAACACAACAAATACCATCCGCACCCAACTCAGTATCATTAATAATCAAAAATTAAGAACAAAATTAACTGAAAGCATTGTTAAAAGAAATTAAAAAATCTAAAATACCATAACTAGAAAAAAAACTAAAATAAAATAAATCAATGACAAATAAGTTAAATAAAATAAAACAAAATGCAAAAACACCAGACTGCACTGGGAAAGTGTAATGTAGTTAATTTGTTTTATATATATTATTATTATTATTATTATTTATTTATTTATTTATTATAGGATCAACCCCATGAGATGAAACATCTCGTTTTCATGGGGGTCCTCAGAATATATATAGCAGTTAAAATTACATAACTAAAATTTAACACTAAATAAACTAAAAAAAACCTCCCAAGTAAAACTGTCATAGAGTGAAAATTACGAAAACTAAAAAAAACAAAACAAAAAGCTTGATCATCTAACACTATAGTACTCTGTATTCTTTTTCTTTTCTGTTTATTTCTTTTCTTTTTTTATATAAAAAATGGACTCTAACACTAGTTTTCTAAATTTTTTCTATTCTATCTACGTTTTCTTTTTATTTATTAAAAACAAAACAATTACCCTCTAACACTAGTTTTCTCAGTTTTTTCTATTCTATCTACTGGTTTTCTTTTTTATTTATAAAAAATGGACCCTCTAACACTAGCATTCTCTATTTTTTTCTATTCTATATACTTTTTTATTATTATTTATTATATATAAAAAATATATATATGATTATTTTGTTAGGCTAATCAGGACTTGTCACAGCACTTACATATTTTTGCTCTTATGCTAGTCTGATTGCTGATTGCTTTTTGTCTGCTAAATGACTAAATGTAAATGTATTTCACCACCAAATAATCAGACAATTCACCTTTAAGGCTCAACCATAAGGATGCGATCAACACAGTGAGGCAGAACTTGTAAACTGTGTGAGGGTCATTCTCATCATTGTTTGGACATGACACACACAGCAGTAATAAGCTGACGCAGTGCTGGTCATTAGTGTGTGCGTTGAAGAAATCTGCGGATGTGCTGTCTCGTCCAATAACTGCTGACCTGTTGGGCCTGTTCACCACAGGCAAAAAGAATAAAAAAATCCTGACATAAAGCATCAAGCGTAACATCTCTTCAATGTTAATTTGTGTTTATGTCCCTGCTGCAACTGTGTCAAAAAAGGTCATTTAAACCACCTAGCTCCGCCCACAGTCAATGCTGATTGGACCAGCTAATTAAAGCGCTATAATAAACGTGTTCTGGTTTAGAAAAACTGAAGGGGTGAACTGGATTGTGAATAGTTAAGACATGGATTTGGATTATGAACAGGAAAACACTGTTATGAACAGTCCTCCTCCAGTGAGTCTGGATCAAATATTAACTACTGAGCATGCTCGCTGCAACCCTGTGCGCCTCACTGGATAGCAATCATAAACAGCCAGTGGCTTTAACTTTTTACTCACAGCAGCGCGTCATGTTCAAGCAAACAATAAAAAAACCTGTGTTTGTCTTTCATGTTTGCTGACAAAATTCTCCTATAACGAAGAAAGCTCTCTTCTGTTTTGCATCCAATATCCATATAAAAATAAAAGAGTTTATGTGAGAGAAAATAACTTAGAGGACATGCGTATGTTTTTGACTAAGGATTCTCTTAACAAACAGCCTCGCTTCTCCTCCAGTGTAACCATGCATGTGTGTGCACGCGTTCCTTTTTTATCATTATTCCTGTGTGTCGTCATGCTGCCCGCACTGCCTCTCCTTCCCCCAAGCTAGCAAACGAACGGCATCATGGGGGAAACAGCAAGATTACCCAATCAATCTTCCCCAGAGAGAACGAAAGGGAATGAGGGGGAGGGGAAGGAGAAACACAGACGCACATACACAATATCTACATACAGCATGCAGTTTCCATATTTCAATACAGTAATCTTCCTGATGAAATCATAGCAGCCAAAACTAAGAATGATTAATTGTAATCCTAATACTCTACCACTATGACAAAAAAAAAAAGGTGAACTATCCCTTTAAGAAGCATTAATCTGAGAAGAAAAAAAATCCAGGTTGCTGCCAATATTAAAGAGAACATTTTAAATATGAAAGATAACAAGGACTAGCAACATGTCGTAAACCAAGTATTATAACATGGAAAAGGAAATATGAAGAAATAGAGAGAGAAAATGTCAAGATGATAACTGTCTGTTATCGCATTTGTGGTTGGCGTTTTCTGAAAAATACTTCTGATGTAAATTTGTCTGAAGTTTGTTTAACGACGCAACTGAATTTCAAGACACAGATGGTCATGTGATTTCATATGGCAGTCACTTTCTAAGTCTCCTTCTAAAATAATTAGAGTCTTAAGGTCCTTTCACACTGGACGCGATTTTGACGCGCGAATAATTCGCGCGATGGTTTTATTTTTTGATCAGCTGTTTGTGTAATGAGTGCTTTCACACCGAACGCGAATGTGCTGAGGCGAAAAAACGACTTTTATTTTTTTTGCTTCGATGTCGATTTTTTTTTACTTTTGAGGCGACAAAAAGGCTTCAGCCAATCACATACAAGGAAACAAAGGTGACGTCACAGCAAAAATGATGGATCTTCTGATTACTTGTGTGTGTGTTCTATGGGCTGATGTTTTTAAGAGGACAGCTCACCTTAAGCAGACTGCCAGACACTGCTCCGGATCAATTGGTTCCCTGAAGTTTGTGGTTTGTCTCTCGTCAGATGCAGTGCCACTATCTGAAGGAGCTCCTCGAATTGTCCCACAGACATCCGAAAGTAAGTGCGGAACCGGCCATGATAAAGTTTTAGCTCCTGTACAAGATTGGCATACTCGCCTTCAGACTCTCTGTTCTTTAGGACTGGGTGCACCCAAAACGTTCTTTTCTGTCTTTTAAAGAAAATGAAAAGCTCATCTTCACTGGATGATGATGTTGAAGTGTCCATTTTCTCAACTGTCGGCGCGAAAGTTTTGTAATGTTGAAGCTCTCTGAACGTTACAGACATCGCAAATTCGCGTCGCGGCTGATGTGAATGGTTTTGACTATTCGCACGCGAACTATTCGCTTTTTCGTTTCGCTTTTTCGTTACGCATCCGGTGTGAAAGGGCCTTTAACCTTAAATGATTTTAAACATTTTGCCTTAAAATCAAGTAAATCAAAAATTGGGTTATTTTATTCTACTATTATTCTACTACTATAACTTTTATTGTATTTAATAATAATACTACATTATATTATGTTAAATATTTAACAAGCAGGACTAACATGTGGTATACTTGGATAGTCAACCAGATCTGAGGTGTAAGCTTGTTCTGAGATGTCTGCGGTGTTTTTAATCAATGCTCATTATGAAGCTTTACGACTCAAGCCCGGCAGAAAGTGAAGAGCACACAGACAACTCTGGCATTTAGAGGTGTTGCGTCCCAGAATTCCATCCCTATTGCCAAGACGCCAATCCCACAAAATCCCTGGATTAGCCCTCAACCATTCCTGGGATTAGAGGATTAGACCGTTATATTCCATTATCTTACACCGAGAGGATTCCTGACTGTCTTGATTTCAGCACAGAAGCAGCCAGGAAGATGTGGGCAATGCAGGCCTGAAGACAAACATACACACACACACACACACACACACACAGAGCATGGGCCTCTACAGAGCTGTGACCCAACAAGGGAGCAAAGGGATCAGAATAAGAACATGATAAATCACTGAACTCAAGGACACCCTAGTAGCAGCAAAGACCTTGCCAAGACACGCACACATGATACTGCAGCTCCACAACACACACACACACACACACACACACACACACACACATACACATTCCAACAAAATACTTTTTACAATGGAATACTTGAAAACCTATAGTTTATAGCAACATCAAATTCCAAAAATAGCCCTCAATTCGTATGCTATATTTTCCGAAATCAATAACTTGTACATAAAGCTTTCAGAATGAATATGAAGCCTATGGAGCAGGTTTGATGTAATAATTTTTAGATATTTATTTTTAGCTATATCATAATATTTAGCTATATGTGAATAAATGTGACAAATATATACATTATACAATGTTGCATTACAGTGTTTGTTGTTGTTGTTGCTTTGTTGACAATAAGCAATGTTGGCTTGGCAACTAACTGAAGTTTTACGAAAAATACTAAAAACTGAAAAATAAGTTAAAACTAAATTTAGAAAAAAAATTATAAATAAAAAACCCTAACAAAAATTAAAAGAGCATATAACAAAATGACTAAGACTTAAAACTTTTAAATGAAAAATGAAAATGTAAAAATAAAATCTTATTCAAAATATAAATAAATAATAGTGTATAAATAACAGCGTTCTACTGAAAACAACAGTATATGGGGATGGAACAATATAAGGATTTACATTTTTGGGTGAACTGCTCTTTTTAGAAGATTAAGGGAAAGTTTTGGAAATGCAGAATGAAAAAAAATATACATTCTGATCAGAACATTATCTGGCGGTTTGGGAAAATTGAATATTTGCACTGCATATTTGCATGAAAAGGCTGCGCATATTTAATCATATTTAACCAAGTCATTTAAACAAGTAATACATTTAAGATCAATGAGCGATGATATGCATGAGGCGTGTGTGATTAGCTATTAGTAAAATACTGCAAATCACAACCGGGGGGTGTTGGGGGGGGGGGGGGTATACATTTCCTCTGGAAATATTTTAGTCAAATATTTGTTTTTTTATACAAGTTAGTGGAATGAAACTGGTTCTGTTTGCTCCCAGATGTTGACTTAACTCCTGACACGGAGCAGACCCATTCTGTGTTGTCGTCTCCATAAATGCCACCAGTCAAGTTCAGCAGACAGACTAGAGGTCGGGCCCTCTGAGCTAACCCTGATCCCATTATCCACTAAATTACATTTTCTTTTATCCCTCAAATTCTGTCTTTGCTTGTTTCCATTAGATTTCTGAAGCATCTTCACCAGATGTTAGAACATAGTTTGTAGAACAGACCTCTACAAGCACACATAACAAATGAAAAGAATATCACTAGTTATTTACAAGTAACTGTATCATTTTAGTGATATTGACAAATATCAACAACAGTTGATGAATTTGTTTGTTACAAATATGCAGCTGTTTGCTTCACAAGCTGTTAATAGATGGTCTGAAGTTTTCTGGATGACTTGTGGATTATTGTGATGTTTTTATCAGCTGTTTGGACTCTCATTCAGACGGCACCCATTCATTGCAGAGGATGCATTGGTGAACAAGTGATGCAATGATGTAATTTTGTTCCAAATTTGTTCCGCTGAAGAAACACACTCATGCACATCTTGGATGGCTGGAAGGCGAGTAAATATTCAGCAAATGTACATTTTTGGGTGAACTGTTCGAAACCAACCAACTTTCTGAATATACAATAAAAAAAAAAATTATAATAATGTTTATAATGTAGAATTGTATTCATGTGTACTATCCATATTATCTAGGGATGCACCGAAATGAAAATTCTTGGCCGAAACCGAAAACCGAAAAAGAGAAAACCAAGGCCGAAAACCGAAACCGAAACACCGAAAGAAATTATCCCAATTATTAGTACCATTGCTATGACCGTGTACTAACTTTACTAAAATTAAAACATTGCAATTGCATAAATTAATATTAAAGTTTCAAAGATAATTACAATTACATAAATTATAAAAAAACATAAAAATGCATAATTACAAATTATGCAAATATTTATTAAGCACATTGCAACAATGCACAGTATAAAATAAAATTCAAACTAAAATTTAATCCCACTCATCTGTATATTAAATAATAATGTACAGACCTACTGGCCTGCAGAAAGGTTTTAAAATTAACTGTTCTCTCATAAAAAGTGCATTTAGGTGAAGAGCATTTGAAATTTTTCTCTGTAGTACTAGAAAGTGCATTACTTCTCCAGTAGGCAAGACTGTTATCACTTCTGGGGATGGGGACTTCAGACAGATAACCATCTAGCTGTTGAGCAGTTGAGCTTGTCATCTGCCTGACATTTGAGAAATATTTGAGAGAGTGTATTTAAATAGGGCCAGGGCATAAATAAACATTTTTATCAAATTAAAGCAGAAATCTAGCAAAAAATCTAGCAGAAATATGGCTACAATCTGATATTATGCATGTATATGTATATGTGTGTGTATTATATATGCAGAGACGAGTCTTTTTTTTTTTTTGCGCTCTGATCTCAGTCTCCTGCGCTTGGCGCTTCTCCGTCTCCACGCGGGTTCTCCGCATCCAGCGCGGCCTGGAGCATTTCTCGTGTGCTCTGCCATATTTCCGCGTCCAAGTAATGGTCTTTATAACGCGGATCAAGCACATTCGCGATGAAGTGCGGAGGATCCGAAAAGATCTCAGTGAGACGTGTGCTAACAGACTCTATAAGACTGTACTTTTCTTTGTTTTCACTTCGTGGTCCGTCTCAATCTCTTTGTTAGGAGACGCTTTAGTGCTGCGAATAAAGGAATAAGAATAGAGAGAATGTTCTCTATTAAGACCCACTGGTGTGAAGTGAATGACGCGGGGAGCTCGTGGTCTGCGCTATGCAGGTGCATGTGCAGGTCGCGGTTTCTGTTTGCGTCATCATAACATTTCGGCCGTGTTGTTTCGGTAATAAAAGTGTTTCGGCCGAAAACCGAAAATGCACTTTTTGGCCATTTTCGGCCGAAAATTTTCGGTGGCCGAATATTCGGTGCATCCCTAATATTATCTAGGCTATAATTCATACATTTAAACTAGATAAATTCCATTAACTTAGTTTGTAATTTTTTAAGACTAAGAAAATAAGTAATTAAATTTAAAATTCCATTGCAACACAAAATTCAACAACCCTTATATGACCTTCATTTTAACAAACATACGCATAACCAGACGTTTAAAATCAACCTGTTTTTAGCCATCCGTCTATCCTTCCCGCTCTGACTCAACCCTGCGGGCATCCCAGCAACAACAACTGACATTTCATTATGCTTTTCACTGTTACTAAAATATAACATCTGTGAATGCACAGCATTCAGTATGTTAATAAGAATACATGTCTGTCTGTGCAAATTAAAGAATCTGCGCAAATCTGTGTTCACGAGACACCATGCAGCTGCTTTATGAAAGCCACTGCCGGAAAATTAAACGGAAATAAACATCCCATACTTGTCTTCCTAATGCACACAATAACATTCCGTTAGCATTTTTAAAAAGGACAACCAGGAAGAAACATGATATAGAACAAAACACTCATATACACACATAACGCATCTAACAGACACTAATTCACGTGAAAAACCTCTATTCAGCTCACTTAATGTATCCTGTAACACTTTGGTAAGCAAATCTGCCTCGTGTCGTTCACTAAACACTCACATCAATAAACCTGGACAAAAGATATAGGGTAAGCCCCGCCCCCAACACACATCGTCATTGGACGAGAAGTTGAAGCTCAGCTAAAAGACTGTCAAGTCTGTATGAACTCACATAGTCGTGGAAGGCCTTGGCCTCGCTGGAGTGCTCGCAGGTCTCCCGGCGGTCTGGAGCGGCACAGTACAAATCCCAGAATACACTGCAACAGGAAACAGGAGAGAATGGGACCTTTCAATAAAACATATATGAAGTCAAACCTTTTGAAATACACATAGTATAAGTATCCAGCCACAAAAAAAAGCTGTCAATAATTTGCTTTAACTTCATCTTTGTTTGATTACTCTTTAGAAAAGTTACAAGCAAAGCCAGCATGGTAAAAAAAAGGAAGTCCAGTCAAATTTGAGACTTGCACACACTCTTTCTCTTCTACCCGCTTGGCACAAACAGCAGGTTACAGATCAATTAGGTCAGGGATTTCCTCAATTAAGAGTCTTTGGATCCTGCAGGGATGTTTGGAGGGGGAACAAGGTTTGTGTCCAAATGGTATTTTAATTACTGCACTGAAACTAAGTACCTGTTTAAATGGCCCAAATTAGATCGCTCCAGGTCTTCAGATATCGATTTAATGGATAACCTATAAAATCTCCTGAAAAAAAAGGCCGGCGGGGGAAAGGCTAAAGACTAACCACCAGCACACGACACACGCCTGCTGTTCCTCTCACCAAGAAGTGGAAAATAAACCTTGGTTATCAAGGATATATTTATATCAGACAAAACTATTTGGTGAAATTATAGTCCTGCATTAAAAAAAACTTGTTGATAAGACTGATTTTGTGGCAATGCACGGGAAACTCTCTTTTTTTCCCTGCAAATATTTACCAGGATAAAGAACATTCCTGAACACTTGTTCAGCAAGTGAAAGAGTTACACAGGAAAAGGAGAGAAAGAGAGGATAAATATGAGGGGGAAGGGAACATTAATGGGAAGAGGAAACTAGAAACAGACATGGAAAGAGAGAGGGGGAAATGGAGGGAGAGAAAGAGGGGAATAGGAAGTGAGGGAGAAACAACTAAAAGTTCAGATAAATGGCTAGATAAAACATAACCACAGACTTACATTTACATTTAAGAATTATTAAACATGCATATGTGCACGTCCACTTTCTGAATTATTTGAGGGTGGCTCACTTGCTCTTAAAAGACATTTCTGCAAAACATAGCTAAATGTTTATTTGAGTCAGTATTTATATCATTTACAGGTAAAACTGTTTTAGCATTCATTTGGGATCTCTTTGCTGCTTTTAAAAGCTAAAGCATTCTGCACATTTTAAACAGCAAACTGGCCACATGAAACAATACGCTTATGATCGTCTTTGAAGTATTTCATATAAATGCGCCCATGCTTTAGACAACTTGGATGGTGCGGTTTGAAAAAATAATGTATTCCTGTGATGGCAAAACTGAATTTTCAGCCGCCATTACTTCAATCTTCAATGTCTAAAACTATTCTAATACAAGAAACATTTCTAATTATTATCAGTATTCGAAATAAATGTACTGCCTAATAATTCTGTGCAAACATGACAGTTTTTCAGAATTCTTTAATTTTTTCTAATATTATAAATGTCTTTACTATCACTTGTTTTGATATATTTAATGCATCCTTGCAGTTTTATTGACCCCAAACTTTTACTGTACTGTAATGTTCTATAGGGAAAAGGGATGTCCCTTCTAAAACCAAATAAACGGTGTAGCAAAGATTTATGGTTGACTCGTACACAGTGCCTAACCTCAAAACACCACCTGCAGGTTTTCCCGAATTACGTCATGGCACTTCCGAAACAAACAATGCAATTACTATGAGTCAGGTTTTACACGTGCCTCTGATGCTAATTGAAGTTAACTATATTCTCATGTTAATAGATTCTCTTAAATACTAAACTCTTCTCTGGGGGCAATTAAGCAAATCCTAAATGTGAAGACAAAAGCAGGGGTAATACAGCCACATCCATACGTATATGGACTTTACAGTGAGGACCTCTTTTTCATGTGTATTATTAGGAATACAGTGGATTATCATTTGCATTTGAGAAACGAGATAATCCTGACCCTCAGGCAGCCGCTGACCTCAGGTACTGGAACACTCGCACAGTTTATGGCTAATAACAGAATCATGACTAATAGAAAATCCTTGATGAATAAATATATTACTATAATCATAGGCGGAAATCGCGGGGGGTCGGGGGGGTCTGGACCCTAAAATATAATTGAAATATGTGTATTGTAAATAATATAATGATATATAGTTAAACTAATTGTTTAAGTAGTAAAACAATACAAATGCAAACTAGGCAACAACAAAAAAAAAAGTTTTAAACATCTCGAGTTCCCCCTGCTTTGCCTCACAGTGCTTTGGTCATGCACTGCCTGCTCCCCTTTTACCTCACCACCACCGACACACACACACAAACACACACACACAGTCCGGTGCGAGAAAACGTGTTTTCAGTTGTGGAACTCCATAAGTCTAGCTTACTTTATTCACATTAAACATCGGATGACGTGATTATTTTCTCTTTAATATAGATGATGCTGAGTCATTAATAAGTTGTGTCCAAAAAATATTATTGTGTACCAATTTATTTTTGTCACCGATGTAGTCTGCGCCGTTAGCGATTATAACGTTTACCCTTGTTTTATACAGGCGTTTACCTAGCTTGTTTAATAACGTCTTACACACAGAACCAGAAAGAAACTTTGCGAAGAAGGATAATGGAACGGTCTCCATGCAATAGTAAGGCTTTACTCTCTGTACACATATCCTTAAGTACAATTTTGCCTGTTTAATTGGTATCCCCTTCAAAACTTGCTCGTGAGAAATGTTATGTTTATTGCCCCCCCCCAACATTTAGATGAGATTTTCGCCCCTGAATATAATAATAACATATTATTGGGGAGTCAAAACCCAACGCATTTGAGAAGATTCATGCCGCCACAAAGTGTTACAAGGCGCTAACATACAGGAGGTGAGGTTTAATGACTCTTAACGAAGTTCTTTCCTCAAGTCTGCACTCGTCCTCCTTTAACCTATATGACTCCTACCAAGTGGTGAGCTGTCTTGACCCCCTGGCCTCCCGATGGCCCTCAGTTTGTCATTGGGCCACCCCCAATGGAGGAGAATATAACCGAATTGGGCCAGAGGGGGATTCAGACACTTGCCACAAAGGGGGAACGGTATGCAAAGAGTTAATCTGTGTTTGGGGTCTTTAACAGGAACAAAGGACAGCAGCAGAGACAAAGGTTGATGGAAGAGGTTTAGAAAAGGGATGGGCCATGTCTTTGCCCCACCATCTGGGCCTTTTGTCTGAAGGAGTGGGGTGGGAGGACCAGGCTTGGGCAGACGTGCCCTCTGTAAAGGCTGCCTGACCCAATAATACACCCACTGCCACGGGTCAAACTGCAGCAGGTTAAACATATAGTTTGACGGCTGGTGTCACAGCCAAACTTAAGTCTGAATTAGTATAAATCAATACAGTGAAAGTTAATCCAAACAATCTTGTAGACTGTAATAGATAAACTCTCTCTTTATGGTGGAGTCACTTTTAAGTTAACGGTGAGAATATTTTCAGTTTAACGTTATCATTCACACCGTTGGTTAACCAGGTCAGGGTTCAACACCAATTGTTTTTTTTTCTGCTTGCTTAGTTGGGACATACAGTTGTTCACACAACACAGTAACACAACATAATAACACACACACACAAAAAAAAAACTACTTTAAAATGTTTAATTAACTTACCTTAATAATCATTTTTAAAGAATTAAAAAAATATACATATTTTTTTACAATTCTTTTTAAAGCCAGAATTTATTATTATAATTATCTTGTATGCATATAAAAGCAATTTTTTTCTCACATCAATCTTTCCAGCTCAACACCACTCAGATAAACTGACAACCCCAAAAGCCGAACAGAAAAATTCAGCAGACCACCTATCCCCTATATACAGTATGTGGATTTAAATAAACTTTGTACCTGTACCTAGCTTACAAGCTAAAAAAAGTTGACAGGAAGAATCCTCCATCGTTATTGCTGAGCCCTGCAGGTGCAATGCGATACAGTGACAAGCAACAAATCCTAACAAGGGCTGTGTGATATAGACAAAAAAAACCTATCACAATTTTTTTTATCAATTTTGCGATTTCTATTTTAATCACGATTTTGACACACACAGACATGCTTTACAGTCATAAATGCATGCAGTATAAATTTGAAACATATTTCCAAAAGAAAACCAATGAAAGCTTTATCAAAAATTTGTAACATGTCTCTAGAACAGACATAAGTCAAAATAATCACTAAGTAAAGATGTCAAACAAAATGTCTAGACATATGGCAAATAATAAAAAAAAATTTTTTTAAAAAAAACCTGTGTTCAGGGATTTATTTATTTATTGCTATTCATTGGTCATAGAGCTCACTGTAGCGGTACCTCAGGTGTTATATGTTTTGCCCAATATATTTATTGCCCAAGGTTCACACGTACTCTGTTACGTTATGTGTTAAGTTATGTGTACGCGGTTCAGAAGCAGCAACGAGAGCGCATTATTTTAAGGCGAAAGCACATTAAAAGCATGCGCCAGAGCGAATCTATCCGCTCGCACGCAGATTTTCTTTGCTCTGTTAACAAAACCAGATGCGCATGCTCAGATCATATTAAATCTTTCCGCAACTTTCTATTTATAACCTTTTCTGTTCTCATCTTTTTACTGCGTGCAGTGTGAACGTTCTGATCCGTTAAAATGGGTTCGAAAAAACAAAAAAAGGCTACGCATTCACAGACAGTGTGTGAACCTGGAGTTAGGCATATGCCCAGTCTGCTCTGTTCTCGCGCTCCACTTAGGCGTGCTGCATCCTGCTTGGTTCAGTTAACATGAAAAATCGTGCTATAAAGCAATTTAGAAATCGCGCACACTCAAATCACGATTTTATTTCGATTTCGATTAATCGCACAGCCCTAATCCTAACTCTGAGTTTTTGCTTAAACCAGCCATAACGAGCACCGCATGATGATGAGACATTTGAGGTTTGCTCAAACTAACTCTGGAAAACAGTAATAGAGATGCTTGTCTTAGTAAGCACTTTTAAGTATGTGCAGATGAGCTGTAAATTTTGTAACTTCACGCAACATTTGAACTGAGATATCACTTGCAATGTGCCCGGATTGGACAAGATGTCAGGGCATTAATAATAAAACTACACTATTTGTCCATTTTGAATTACACACTTATTAGTACTAGCTTACACACAGACAGAAAGACAGCATGTATAAAATATAAAGAAAACACATGAGACCTACCACCACCATGAATGGAGGAATCCAGGAGGCTCTCCTAGCGTAATGTTCTTCTCCCATCGGATCTACAACAGGCAGTGAGCAGGAAAAAATGAGAAAAAGAAAGAGAGGTTGTGAGACTGTACATAATGTAACATTCTCCTGTCAGACGTTGCGCAGTCTGCTCTCTGACCCAATCCAGATCCCATATATCACCCTGCTTTCTCCACCACAACAACCGACTTGTTTTCCTCAAATCCTTCTATGACACTGGAGCTTAAAATGTCATAGGCAAAGAGGAGCGAGTCCTTCTGGGAAGCCCCTACGTATGAGTTTGGAAGTCATAATTCAGCTGTGAAGTGCATTAAAGTAAGAATTTGTCCGTATAGCGAATTAAGTTAATGGGGTCCATCATTGTTTTGGGCCCCAATGACTTGCATTATATGGATAAAAACGGTTGAAACGATCTTCAAAATAGCCTTTCTTTTTTGTGTATTCTTGGCAGTCATTAATTAGCTTCTCAGCCTGGTCAATCCACTAGTCTGGAGACCTACAGCAGGCTTTGGCGATCCAGAGCCATGACCCTCAAAATGAATCATGGCTTCTGTTTTTCCTACACTTCATTCAGGCCTTGGGGCTCACTTTCACCCTCCATCCCTCCTGCTTGTGTGGAAATGACCAGGCCGACTCTCATTAAGGCCATAATCTCAGTGTATTTAAGAAATGTTCTCCTTTGTAACAGGCGAGTAGAAGGACCTGAACTGCTGGTGGAAAGTGCGGGCAAAGAATTAGCCTATTATAACAATTATATATGGATGATTAAACAGGAAAATGTAGTGAGAAAAAAAGAAAATCTAAGAGGAAAGGTTTGTTCACTGCAGCTGAAAAGTGGATCATTGAAGCAGGTCTGAAGGTTAAGAACACATTATCAGTCAATTTCACCTCGTCGGCCTGCCAAACGGTACGATAAAGATCTGACCAACTTGCGGTGCTTTTGAGAAGTGCTGCAGAAAGTCAGCAGCGCAGCAGAGATGCCGCCAAGCCAACAGGGAGAAAAAACACCCTTGGGTAACAGAGCGATTGACGGATATGACCACTCACAAACAAACGGCAAATAAAAGTCCTGCCAGTCAGTGTATCATAAACAGCTATTAACTGAAATTAATGATGGGTAATTAATATTTTTGCACATGGTTGGTGCACACATACTGGCCCACAGATTCTGAGACTGTTTAATATGGAGGAAAACAAACAATTCAGTATAGTTAAAATTAACTACAGATCACTACACTAATGCAGAAGTGTCAATGTGGGATATCTGCTGTGTTTTAAGATATTTCCTGACCCAAACAGCGAAATCAAATGGATTATAATGTTCTCATTTAAATGTGGTACAAGAAAAATCGAGAACAATGTTGCTGTGGCAGTACAGCGCAGACTCACAACGGAACCCATTTAAACGAAACAAGTGGATTTATTTTTGATTTTATTGCACTGCAGAAAAGAACAAGCTTGATTGGAAACTTGCTTTGGTAAGTGATGCCATATCACCACATTAGAAAAAAAATTGTCTATTTCAATGCTTGACACACTGCACAAAATATATTATAGTGTATTATACAATAGATTATATAAAATGTTCAATATATACAGTATTATGTTTATAAAAATGCAACTTGGTGGATGATTTATATGTGCTTTCTAACAAAAATATGTACTAAAGTCATATTAAAGAGACTAAAGTGTGTGTGTGTGTGTGTAAGCAGAGACTTACCTCGGAAAGGAAGGTCTGTGCTGATTTCTGGGCCCCAACATGCAACAAGTACTCGTACACGTATAAAGCTAATCTAGAAGAGAACAAGAGAGAAACAGGCATTAGATTCAGGGCATGAAAAGGAAATCTCTGCAAGTAAGCAAAAATAATAACTCCAAGATGACAAGAAGAAATTTTAATATAAACTATAAACATTTTCATTCAATAATAAAAAAAACTAGTTTATACTGCGTGCTGTTTTTTTTTTTTTATTGCATCATTATCCTTGAAACACACCAATATCAAACTTCATGAAAATCAACTGCAAGTCAAGCTCCATCTGCAGATCGCTATGTATGTTGCTGACTATGTAGAGTGTCAAAATCAGTCACTTATAAATTTATAATGCTGTCTAAGAAGGTAGCTGTTTATGTAGACAGCTAGCGAGGCTTTAGAACAGCGATATAGACTTTTATTCCCAGTTGTGTGCCGTCACTCTAGTTTGGATGTTGTTCAAAAGTTTCGGAAAGAAAATCAGTGGCTAGAGACAACTCACTACAGATTGTTGATTACACAACTACACATGAACACACAAAACACCCATCAACAGCAGCAACCGCATGTCCGATCTCCATAGCCCTTTTGCTCCGTGAAAAGAACAGAAAGATCAGCCAAAGCATGCATAGCTGGGGTTGTCAAGGGAATCTGACGGCACCATTGCGGTTCTTGTGTTTTTGTCATTTACTGTATCCATTATGTCTGTTGTTTAGCCACTTGGGCTAGCAATTACCCAGCTCCCAGTGTACCACGGGGCTGAAACTGCACCATACCTCTACTCCTGTCCTTTCCTTTTCTCTTCCATCAGCCACGAAAGAAAATAGCCCCACAAAGCTCTCCTGGCAAAATTACACTCAGAGACAGGCACAATTTGGTAGAAACATGGCTGTAGTGTATTTGGGGCAAGAACATTTATTTCCACCATGGGTAAGGCAATAATGGTATTCACAAGAGTGGCTCTTCCATGATGACGTGAGTTGACATCCAAAAAAATGTCTCAACAAAGATATAGGCTAGTTTGGTCATTTTATGTAAAACTAAACACCCATAACACAAGAAAGATAACTTAAAGTGATAGTTCCAAACCAATTTACTCATCCTTATCTTCCAATTATATTTTAGAAAATTTGGTTGGAATGGTGATTTTTGTTTATACAATGAAAGTATGGTCCAGTGTTATTTTGGACCTCATTGATTTTCAGTGTATAGTGTATTTCAGAGTAACTTCAGAGAATAAAGACAACATTCTTCAAAATATCTTCTTTTACATTCCGAAAAAGTCTTACAGGTTAGAGGTTGACAGATTATCGGCCTGGGCAATTATTGGCGTTGATATAGGCTAAAGCATTTTTATTGTTACCGACCGTATTGGTCATTTTCAAAACTGATTTGCCAATAAAATAATTTATAAGCATTTAAGGAAAGTTTTTGTCAGATTTTGTCAGTATTTTGATATCAATTCTCAATTTTACACAAGCCATATTGGTTCAAAATACAGTAATCAGTATCAGCATCAGCCCTGAAAAATACATAGGCTATCCGTCGAACCCTATTACAGAATTGAGGACGAGTAACATGACAAAATTTTTCGACCTTTTCCACTGTTAATTTCATTTGCATGTGTTTTTAAGTCCTGTCAGTTTAACAGAGCAGAGAGAGAGAGAGAGAGTGCGCGCACGAGAGAGAGAGAGAGTGTGCGAGAGAGACAGAGGGGGAGAGAGAGACAGAGAGAGAGCGCGTGAGAGAGACAGAGGGAGAGAGAGAGACAGAGAGAGAGAGACAGAGAGAGAGAGAGAGAGAGAGAGAGAGAGAGAGAGAGAGAGAGAGAGAGAGAGAGAGAGAGAGAGAGAGCCCCGGGCGCACACTTACCGTCTTCAAACAACATGAGCGCTGTCTTGCTCTCTCTCCCTCGCGCATATTAATCAATTGACACAATGGTGTCGATGTTTAAATCATTTAAAATGAGAATATATATATATATATATATATTAGATGGAAAACTTAAACAAAAAAAACATTTTGTAGAATTTAGTGGATAAAAATTTGGAGCACTATAATTAGTAGCTGGAAACTATTAAAAACTAAAACTAATCCAAAACTGAAAAAAAAAACCTAAGTAGCAATAAAAAAAAAGGACAAAAGCACATATTAAAATATCTAAAAATGAAACCTGAAAATACAAAAATAAAAGAAAATTCAAAATATTCATAAAACTACACTATTACAGTATATCAATAAAACTAAGATAACACTGTTTTGATGGAACCTTCAATCCAACACACATACAAGTGGGCAGAATCGTTTTTCTGTGTGGGAGCAGGAAGCTTTCCCAGGCATCAGCGAGTACGTAAATGAGTCAGTGGAAGGAGGCGCCCAGGGTGGCAGACTCATAAATAGCAGAGGAGAGCTCCCTCTGATCAGCCAGTCAATGACTGTGATAAAGTTGGATATGAAAGACAGGGAGGAGATCCAGCACTCCATCACTGCACAAACCCTGACGCGCTGGCGCGGGAGAGTGACCAGAATTACAATGCCTCCCACCGAGACACAGTGAAGGAAAGGGAGTCAACGATGACCATAAACTGTGGATGAGAGGTTCAAACAAAGTCCATCAAAAGATACTATTACCACAAAGGATCTACGGAACATAAACAAGTCAGCAATATCTACTTGTAAGGTTTTAAACTTAAGCTGCATCACCTGTTGACACCATGACAAACAGAAGCAAAAGTTGGTGATATGGCAAAAAAAAGGCAGAATCGGGATCTTATCACAATAATTGTTTATTTTTATTTGGGTTATTAAAGGGATAGTTAATCCAAAAATTAACATTCTCTCATTGTTTACTCACCCTCCTGTCAACCTTTCAATGTTTAGTTGTAAATAACCACATCTCTTCACAAGACTTGCATTAAACTGATTCACTTTATGACATCTTTATAACCTTTTTGGCTCCTCCATGTTTTGGTTACCTGGACTTTTAATGGAGGGCCAGAAACCTTGCAGGTTTCATTAAAAATATCTCAATTTGTGTTTTGAGGATAAATGGTTTTGTAACCACATGAGGATGAGTTAACAATGACAGAATTTTCATTTTTGAATGAACTATCCCTTTAAGACTAACCAAATTCCCTTAAAAATAAATAGCCCTACAAGGTAAAAAAAAAAAAAATGTACATCCATAATAACAGGTCAGAAAGTCTAGGTTTTGTTACAGAAACTAGAGGGAGATAGTAATAAACTGCTTTAAAAAAGAAATTGGCCCTAATGTGTTAGTTTTCGAAATTGCAGCATAATTATTAATTTAGCAAAAGCCATTTCAGTGAATATCACTATACATTTCAAAGCCTTGCATTTGAACGGTACCCATGACACTCATACAAGCTCTGTTAAGGAGCTTAGTCAGGAAAAATGCCATATTTAATTGTACATGAATGAAAACGAGGCCTAGTCCTAGTTCAGATGTACTGTCCATTCAATAGTCACATCTTTTTTCCCCTATACATTTTCTGGAAAAGTACACAACAGCATGAGTAACTGAACATACAGTACATCTGTCCCTCACAGCCATTTTATTAACACATTAATTCATATAAAAAACTCTAAAGTCCATAACTCCTATACTCTCTGAAAGCATAAACAAGAACATATCAGATACATTCTACCATGGCATTTTGTCTGTAGAAGCACACAAAATAAAACTACAAGAGACTTGTCATTTGGGACAAAACACTGAAATTATTTTGTGTTCCAAAGAAGTAAAAACCAGAGTTGTATGTCTCTGGCTGACTTACTCATGACCAATTTAGTAAAGACAACTGTACCACTTTGCAATTTGCTAGTCACTTATCTCACTACCTGTCTCACCATAAACAACGCTTTGGAACACCAATGGAGCTCGACCTCTGGCTTGAAGAAAACATCTAGCAGCTGCCATCTGCTTAAATATGAGGGAGCCACGAGACAATCTGGATCACACTGTGGATTCCCAGGAGTGGGCTGATAAAAATGTCATGGCAGGGAGGCCCATGTGATCTGGGTGGAGGGGGGTACTATGCGCCTTGCCCTGATGCATTATTGAACACTGTTCATTCAATTCTGCCTTCAAGGAGCACCTTGTGTAGAGTTGTCAGGAACATTGATTGGGAGAGCCAAGAACAGGACCTCTGGATTCTGAATGTCCCGTTTGGAAGCCCAAACACTTAAAGACATCACAGAGGAATGGGAACAGGGAACTACAGCTGATGGGACAAGACCTTGAGGTGCGGGCAAGAAAAAAAGTCTGGCTTGGCTATGAGAGCAGACACTACAAGCAATGCTGGAATACGGCCAAAATAAATTAGATCAAGTTCATTAGACAAGTTAAATCACAGCAATTTCAGCTGGATAACAACAAGTACAGAACTAACAACAACCTCAATACATAAGCATGTAAATATCGGGAGAACTGAGACCAAAGTAGTATTTGAACTTTATAATAGATTTTTAATAGACCCTTAAAAGGATAATTCACCTAAAAATGAAAATTATGTCATTAATTACTCACCCTCATGACCCGTAAGACCTTTGTTCATCTCCAGAACACAAATTAAGATATTTTTGATGAACTCCAAGAGCTTTCTGGCCCTGCATAGACTGCAATGCAACGAACACGTTAAAGTGTACGAAAGCAGACGAGGAAACAAACGTAGTACTCTTGACATCATGCGCTGAAGACTGACACAGAAGAGAAGAAATTGTTGAGCAAAGTCGTTATTTTTGTTTTCTTTGCACAAAAAGTATTCTCATAGTTTCAGAACATTAAGGTTGAACTGCTGATGTCACATAAGCCCCTTTCACACTGCACGTTGGACCCGGAAAATTGCCGGAACATTGCCGGGTCGCCTTCTGTCTGAACGCAAACACGTCCCGGGATTGATTCCGGGATTGATCCCATGTCGGGGACCTAGTAACATTGCCGGGTTCAGTCCCGGAATGAGCACTGTGTGAACAAAAGTCAGAACTAATGCCATGAAGGGTGTGTCGTAGTGATGATGCATGTTAACGTGCAACTTTTTTTACCAGGTGTTTTGAAGGCAGATCAACATTCGTTACAAAAAAAAATACCTGTAATGAAGCAGATATTAGTTCCTCACTTTCCGCGCTAACGCTGAGATCGTTCGCCAGCTTCAGAGAAAGTAAACATGCCTAGCGTTTTCGACTCATACATTACGCGTAACATCGTGATGTCACATGTCTTTACGGGACCTATACGGGTTGTGTGTGAACATACACATATATTCCGGGTAATCACTGGCAGTGTGAAAGGGGCTATATACTATTTTAAATATCTCCTTTCTGGGTCTTAAACGTGGTAGTTGCGATGCTGTCTATGCAGGATAAGAAAGCACCTGGATTTCATCAAAAATATCTTAATTTGTGTTCCCGAAAATCTACAAAGATCTTATGGGTTTGGAATGACATGAGGGTGAGTATTTGAAGATAGAATTTTCATTTTTAGGTGAACCATCCCTTTAATAGACCCTATTTACTTTCATTGTAAGGACTGAAAAAGAACAGATCTTTTTAAATATATTATTTTGGTTCCAGGGAAGAATTTCATACAGATTTGGGGATCAATAAACGATGACAGAAGTTTCACTGTTGCCATTACTTCACATGATCAACCAGGTGAAAATATTAATTATAAACATTAAGTCAGTTAGATAAACAAAGCCTAGCTTTGCTCATTTAGCCAAATAATTTGACATACTGTTCATGTTTGTAGCACAAACAGTTCGAGAAATTTGGCTACAAGCTGAATGGAAAACATACAAGCAATAGGAATAGTGATACCTGTCCAATCAGGTACTGCTATAAAATAAAAAAAGTAATACATTCTATTTTATTTCTTTTTTTAAGCACACCATTTAAAATTTGAATGGTGTGCTTAAAAAAAAAGATTTTCAAATCCATCTGTCTCTCTCATATTCAAATGACTGAGGGCAGGCGTTAATGTATGCAAACCTGATCTAAATCTAAACGGTGCGCTCTCTCTGAGGAGCACAGGACATATAAAGAGCTATATTATGGAGACGGAGAGGGGGTGGTGGAGACCGTGTCACTGGCTTGGGCCTCAGGAGCCTGCGGCATGCCGTCTTAAAGCTCAGCCTCCCTCTTCAAAAGCCCCAAAAAGAGGTCTGCTGGAGAGAATGCCCAGGGGACGACCCCCGAGTCTCTCAGGCCCTTCCCCCTCAGTTGTTTTCAGATCTACAATGTCCCTTTGGGAGAAAGCCCTGCCAATCTGAGCCATTCAGAAGAGCTAGTCCAGAATCTAGTGATGTTCCAGTACTTCAGCATAGGTGGGTTTGTTTTGAGGTGAGTGGGGTAAAAAGAGCTGATGTTACGGTACTGATGGAACATAAGGTCTTACTGCAAAATAGCTTCACCATGACTCCTTGTAGCACTGTGGGAAGTCTCATGCGCACAGGGAACATTAAACACAGGTCAGATTGCTTGGCCTACAATATAATGCCAGGTGCGAATTGCGAAACACTGTTGTCATAGCTATTTCCCCCCTTACTTTCAGAAGAGGAAAAGGGCCATTAAAAGAATAGTTCACCCAAAAATGTAATGTTTATCTCAAATAAAATACGCCACAGGCTGGATGTCAAAAACATCAAGTGGCAGTGGTTTCATGTCTTGTCATCTGACATCATGATGTGAGAACTGTGGCATATTGGAGATGCATAATTTCATGCATTATTTGATTTGAAAAATGACTCACAAAAAGTTATCATATGTCTTCAGAAACACTGTTATAATTGCAAATAAAAACTAAATGAAAACTTTTCCATTAACTAAATGTAAAAATAAAATTAGTTTAACCAAATGTTCATCTTGAAGACTTAAAAAAAAATAATAATAAATAAATTTAATTTAATTGACATTAAAACATTAAAATAATTAAAAATGTTTTGGAAAAAAAGATATGTTTAGTATAAAAAAATGTAATAATAATAATCCTGGACGAGATCTATGCACTACTTTAATGGTGCATTTAGAACCTTTTCGAAGCCTGACAGACTAGTCACTATGCCACTGCCTCTATGGAAAACAGGGATTGGAAAATATTCCAAATGTCCCACTGTGTGTTCCTTGCAAATATTAACAGCATAATGGTTTAAAATGATGACATAAGGGTAAATAAGTACATTTTAGATGAATCCTCCCTTTAGAAGAGTTCGCTCAGGGATGTGACATTTTTCATTACACATGAACCAAGGTGAGAAAAAATCATATGACAGTTTATGACAGCTCCAGAGGAAAATCTCTAAAAAGTATCACCAGAGATAAACGGGTCTCCCATTCCGCTCTCATCACAACAGAGCCCACACGGAGTCCTCACATCAAAGAAATCTGCCAAATGTATGCCTTGAGCACACCTGACATCTCGCCCGAGGCTCTCTGATAAAACCATCTTTAAACATGAATGAATCACTCATAACCGTCCTACAAAGGCACCGTTAGAAAATCATGTTTTCAACTCTCCTATCAATTATTCACCCAGCACAGACGCACGAGACAAGGGAAAAGGGTGAAAATGACAAGTTCCTAAAAAGTTCTCTGATAAAAATGAAAGTGCTGCATCCTCGCATCGACACTGCCAAACGGAGACTGCATCTGCTCCTTTGGCCAGAGACAGCGTGCTTCCAATGGATCCATTTTTCATAAACTGGAGTTTAAAGCGCTTAAATGCTCTGCCACAAGTTGTAATTTAAAGTTTCTATCAGGTGTAGAAACTCCTCATTACTGAGAACAAAAACTGAACGTAAATGTGAGCTCAGCTAGAATTACTTTCATTCATTCAAGCCATTTCTGAGCATAAAAAAGGTCTTGAACATTCAGTAAAGTACAAATATGCATGAGCATCATAAAACTGTGGATGAGGTTTCAGTTCATTATCTTAAACTAAGCATCTCTTACGTTCCATTTAAGCCCCTTAAACAGTGTTGTCTAACTCTGATCCTCATCATGTTGAGTGTTCACTATCTGCACAACAACCAGAATAGATATACATTTTATTTAAAGGGTTTCTGTATTGTTTTACTTTTCAATGACCTTTCCAGCCATTCATAATCACCAAGTAAGGCTTTTAAAATATATATCATAGATATTTCAGTAATAAATTTCCATTAACAGGCAACAAGCTTTGGAATTAATTATGCAAACAATTAAACTTATTAGTATACAAATGTTTTACTCCATAAAGTCTGGTGGCTTAAACATCTCTATTGTTTAAACTACACTGCCCACATACTATGCAAAAGCATCATAACTTTCATTTCTTGCAACTCCTCCTGTTTTTACACAAAATACAAACCTGCATATGTATTTATAACAACAAACCTAAAAAAGAAAAAAAAAGTCACTAAAACAAAAAGGTAAGAAATTGAGAATTTATACCAACAGCAATGAGCAAGTCCGGGGGTTTAAACCAAGTACTATCTACTAAGTCACAAACTCATCCATCAAATCAAACTATTTAATTACATTAGTTTGTACAGCTGCTCTAACGTGATTATGTGCATCAAAGATGAGATCTCGAGACTCAAAAAGCATCCGAGCATCTACATGATGCATTGATCCAAGCCTTCCACAAACTCTCTATCTGCATCTGCACCGTACAATCCTTCATGTAACATCTACTACCCGAATGTATGAGAGAGTTGCTCCAAAGCAAGCACAAGTAGCATGCATAAGGAAAAACACATCAAAACAGCTGTGCAACACAGCTAGATGAACGCTGCACAACACACCGCACAGAATCTGCAAAGAAACTACTTAGTAGAGTGTTCGATTCGCCGATAGCCGTCTCGTGCATCAGAGAACATGCATGGTTTTTGCTCTATATGTGACAATGCACAAATTCACTTACTTCTCTCTGGCTTGATTATCGGATGGAACGACAGCTCCCTTCCCTTTGGCGTACATGGTGGACTCTGTTTGAAGACTTTTAACCTACTCAACACCTGTCAAAGGAAGCGGCCAGGAAGACAGTCTATCTCCATAGCTACCCGCTTAGTGTTTTCCTCCCTTTTCGTACATCTCCAGCATTGGCCACAAATCAGGCACAGTTTCTGCTAGGGGAACTTGAAACAGTCTACTGGTGGATTTTTTTTTCAATCGCTGTTCCAGGATTATGCTCGGCCTCCCCCTGCTGTGGAGAGAAGGGGGGGGGGCTCCTTAAAGGGAAAGACACGCTCTAATCGGTTGGAGTGTTGTACTTGTGTCTGTGTAAATCAAGTAACAAACTTAAATGAGAATTAGTTACTGAATATAAATTTTTAGAATCTCAGTAAAATAAAAAAAGAATAATCGTGAAATTGTTTCAGCAAAAAATATATTTATTTATCAAATGAAGAGGCCAGACCAAGGTTACAGAGTACCCGCTTTATCATGTTTGGCTTGAAACTGGTGTGCATATGATTTGTTTTTTCAATTATATTTATTTGTAATGTTTGAAGAAGCAAGGTTATGACCATGTTTCCTTTATTTATTACATTTTTTTTTTTGTTATTGTAATTACATTTTACACATTTAACACATACACATTTAATGTTTTATTTTTAAATTGTTTCTAAAATTAACATTTCCCGCACCCCAAAACTCTCTGCAGCTGTCTTGAAAAGTAGCAAATCCTAGTTCTTGGCAGTGATATCTGTGATACATTGAAGCCGTTCCGGCAGATGATGTAGGACGTCGGCGTTGTGTGATTATCAAATTCAAGGTACTGATGCTTGCCTACAAGACGACCACTGGCACGGCACCAATATACCTAAACTCACTAGTTCAAACTTATGTGCCCTCCAGAAGTTTGCACTCTGCAAGTGAACGGCGCCTTGTGGTACCATCCCAAAGAAGTTCAAAATCACTCTAACAGACCTTTTCCTGGACTGTGCCCAGCTGGTGAAACGACCTCCCAATCTCAATTCGAACAGCTGATTCTTTACTCAAAAAACATCTAAAGACTCTTTTTCGACAACACTTGACCAACTAATACTAGCACTTACCTTTTCTTGTCTATCCTATTCTTGGAAAAAAAAAACATAGCTACGTGTTCTGTAGACAAACTGAGACTTGTCATGGCACTTGTATACTGTTGTTGTTCTCTTGTTGGTCTGATTGCTTCTATTGTTCTCATTTGTAAGGAACACAAGCCCTTTAAAGTCTGCATAAAAATAAATATCTAGTTTGTAAATGCATTTTATAGGTCTTACTGGGTGTTTTTTTTTTTTTGTTTGTTTGTTTTTACCTCATATTGTCATATTATTATTTGATCTGGTGAAAAGACACTTCTATCTGGTGACAAATGCCAAACTTCTCCAATCATTTAGCTTGAATCCCTACAATTGACTGCTGTGTTTCATTTCAAAGGCCCAAACTTCCTGTTTCAATAGGAAATACATTAACACAGGAAAAAATGTGCTCATCAAGCAAATGCACTGGATATTTAAACACTCAGGCAATAATAACTGGTTAATTGTATCTAGATTGTTGAACATTACTATATAGAGCTAATTTCCAGGCTTTACACAACCATTTGATTCATAAAGATTTTTAATCCATTTTATTTTCTCTAATTTTGCCCATTCAAGTACAAGTGGTTCATGCTGATTTAATGTCAGGATAAAAATGTACAAACAAATAACTTAAATGAATGAAGTATAGGCTTCATATTCATATTATTTTACTGGCAAAATTTCACACTTATTTTTATTCATACATTTATTCCAAGTGCTGTACCTTTATTCAGAACAAATCAATGTTGAAAAAGTGATGTTTGTTTTGAAATGCATTTGTCAGGCTCTGATTTACATCATGTATAAGGCACATTATGATACTAGGTCAACAAGGACACCAGTGGAGGCCTGACCACATCGCCTCCATTACACAAGTGTTGTTTACCCAGAATGTTCCTCCACACTCTCCGGCCTCCTCCTGTGGTTCATGAGGCATGGCTGAGTCATGTTTATGGCAATAGCTCCGGCAACATCTTGTAAATACCAATACATGTAAGTCAGGCAACATGTTGGATAATGCACACCTTACCTGTTACAAATGTGTCACTCGCTTCATCTGAATGTAAGTAGAGTCGCAACTGATTGTTAAGTGTCTCTTTAAGAGTTAGAAGCAGTATGCCGAAGCAGAGGTGATGTTTTCATGCTATTTTTTATTGTGGGAAAGGCAGAGACACTGCACAGCTGACTACATGTTTGTTAGGGTTTGCCTCTTCCAGAGAGCAGGGAAAAAAATCATGTTGATGACTATATTCCACAGGCGTCTCCCGACAAGAGAGAGTGAGAGAGAGAAAGAGGGCAAGGGAGAGAGATGGAGGGTGAAAGAAAGAGAAAGGAAAAGATATGAAGAGAGAGAGATGGAGGGTAAGGTGAAGATAGAGAGAACGCAAAAGATGGAGGGTGAGGGAAATAGTGAGAGGGACTTGGTGAGACACTCTGAGAATAGCAAATACCTGTGTTCTCCACCTCTGCAGCACTGCCACAACAGCCAGACCCAAAACATCCAACATTTAAACATTCAACTAAATGTTATCTTCATCTAGCCTGAAATAGCATGCAAAATGGAGTTCTATTCCTAATCATGGTATGCAATAAACAGACACACCCAGTTAAATGGCAATCAGTGTGCAATTGCATTTTTGATGCAACATTCACTGTTGACCACTGAGAAAGTGCCTCTGTTTATGAATTGCCTGGGGAGCAAAGGCAGATCGTGCAGAAGTGACTTTGGAAAAACGCTGCACTGTGAACAAGTGTGGTGAATGGCGTCACTGCATGGAAATACACCAAACCTCAGAAGCTCAGTATTGCAGTATGCTAATACGTGGGCAAAGTCACTGGGAATGAGAGTTAAAAATGCTTGATAGTACTCTATGTTGCTTTGTATGTATGTACCAAGTGGATTGTGTTTAACAGGTTAGCATGGGCAAGTAAGCCTGCTGGTAGATGCTAAAACTACACCATTCTGCTAGGAAAATGTGTCTTTATCCACTGATGGAGCCTATTCTAGCTAAATGTTTTATTCACCACAAATATATGTATTTGTATGTTATTTAAGGAACACACTAGCGCTAAAAAGGTTTTTGAAAGAAGTCACTTATGATCACCAAGGCTGCATTTATTTGATTAAAAACACATTAAAAATGGAAACATTATTACAATGGAAAATTCCCATGTGTCACATGATTATTCAGAAATCATTCTAATATGTAGATTTGCTGCTCAAGTAACAACTCTTATTATTTAGAAAGTTAATTTAACAGCATTTATTTGACTGAAATCTTTATAACATTATGAATGTCTTTACTGTCACTTTTGATTAATTTAACGCCTATTTTCTTCATTGCACTGTGCATTCTTTTGACACCTTCCGCCAATCAAAAGCTCCAGAGTAATTAGTCACATGGCATTTATGGTTCAGATGACGTAGTAATGAGTCCATAACTAAATGCCCAGCAAAGATTGTGATGCACAAGTGAGCAACTGCCACTGAGATTAATATGAATGCTAATGGCTTTCTCCAGCCTTCATAGGGATTTGTTCATACTCATAAGTAAAGAAGATAATCCCACACAAATACACAGACCTGATTTCTGTCTCATCATCCAATCCACACAATTCTCCCTCCAGCACAGACATATTGTCTCTCTATTAAAGTGAAAAATTACTCAATATGAATCTAATGATCAATGTTAACACCATTTTTGGGAATACGTCATTTGCTTATGAGTCTGCTGTAATGCACTTTTGCAGTCAATAAGCAGGAACATGATTTCCCCCTTTCCCGTGTAAACATCCCTGCCACAAGTCACATGGAACTGAGGTGGGCGGGCCACATATACTTCATAATGTAATCAGCAACTGAATCCTGTAAGTGTTCACTGAGTTAAATGCTACATCTCCAGAGATTTGGATGAGCTCAGAGTGGTTTATGTATGTAAATATTATTTTGGTCAGTCTAACTGTCTTCCTGATGTGTTTAATAAGTGATGACTGTTACATAAATGCTACAGTTTCCATCCCAATTATTATTATAAACATTCCTTCTTAAATCTCTACAATGTACGATAACGATTAAACTAGAATGGTATTGCTTGAAGGACATAGCAAGTGTTTACAAGTCGAACTATATAAAATGGAAAATGTATGTGAGATAATGAGTTGCATGTATGAGCATTAATAATATGTGCATATGGACCCATGTTTGTAACAAATAGTCACTGGCAGTGTGAATGAAACTTAAAGACATATTCAAGTAGTTAAAAATAACCAACAAATTTAATTATGTAAATAGTTAGCAGCTCTAATCAGCAAAATTGACACAGTTACATTAAGTGTTAAGTTAATGAGAGATTTTTAATATATAATCTTATATTTTATAAAAAAAATTATAGTTTTCAAAACCCCAAACTTGAGTACACTTTAAGTCAACTTAAAGGGACAGTTCACTCAAAAAAAAAAAAAAAAAATTCCTGTCATCATTTGTTCACCTTCCAAACCTATACATAACACCTATACATTCTTTCTTCTGTGGAACATAAAAAAATATGAACTATCACTGCAATTATGAGTGTGTCATACTATGGAGTCCAGGAAGAGGTATTCATATAAGTTCACTTAAGGTTAAAGATTTAGAATAACCCCAGACCAGAAAGTTGGAGAATTATCAATACTCTGCCTTGAAAGCACTGTAATGAAGAAAATTAAGAATTAAAACTAAATGTACCCTGAAGATATAATGCTAAGCTGCACAAAGTGGTTTCAGTTCTCTGTGAAATGTGCCTCATTTCTGACATCCGCAGTGTGGGCACTGTAGCCAGATTCCCGTCACGACAGTTGTGCATAATGTGTTTGTGGTTTCCATATTGAATTGGATTGGTAGGGGTAGCCTTCGAGAAAAGGATCTCATTATTAGTGCCAGTGAGAAATCTTCCTTGCTCTCTGTTGCTTGTTGTGGGTGTTGGAGGAGTAGGAGGGGGATGAATTGAATATTTGTGTGTGAGTGTGTGCGTGTGTGTCCCTGTGTGTGCGCTTGAAAAAGAGAAAAGGGGAGAAAGAGAGTTTAAGAGAGCTAGACAAGAAATACACATTGTGAACTAGGGATGCAGTACTGTAGCAGTGTTGTGATAGATGATACTAGAGACAGTAGCTCAGATTCAAAAACTTTAGTGAGCTGCCACACTGCGTACTGCCTACTTAGGCGGCTTCTAATGCAGCATAGCTACTAACCATCTTAGAGCCTCATAAGTGAATTATTTGGAGCACTACATATAAAATGCAATTCAAAACAACACATGGGCAACTAGACTCACTTGACAACAGTAGGGTTGGATGCTAGCATGTTGCCAAGTTATGAATGCAATACAATAGTAAGCATAAAAATACATTGCACCAGTAATGCATTGTTTGTTAGAGTATTTGAAACATTCCTTTTCAGTACTGAATGAAGTAAACAAGAACTGAATTTGAAATAGCATATGCACACCAAGACATTACGTATTATATGCACAGTGAAAACCGAAAATCATGCTAATCATGCTATTTTTTCATGAGACCATTCTCATATTTCTCACCACATCTACTATTTTTTTTATGTGCTCATTGCAATGCATTATGGGACTAAGTTCACAATGTGGATATTAAATAAGAGTGGCCAAAATAAGATATCATAGTAGGCAGCAGCACAATTAAATACACTGTTTAACTAAAAAAAACTGATAAACTGCATATCAGTTACTCACATTCATTCCATTCCAAACAGATATGAATTAATTTATTTTATGGATCACTAACAATATTTTTAGGATTCTAAGTTTTGCTGCTGTTACTGTTGTTTTGGAGCCCATTGACTTTCACTATATGAACAGAAATGCTACAAACACCCTTCAAAATATCCTCTACTGTGATTCAAAAATGACTAGTTTGGAACAACATAAGGGTGAGTAAATGATCATAACATTTTATTTCATTTTTTTATTTTTAATATGAACAATCCTTTTAAAATGCTGCTTCAGTAGGAAGATGACTAATGAGTATAAGTAATATGTATTATTTTTTTAGATTTTAATTATTATTATTAGATTTTCTATTTTCATTTTAGTCAAACTTGTATTAATTTTATTGTGATTTTGTTATGTATATATATGTTTGTTTTGTTATATATATATATATATATATATATATATATATATATATATATATATATATATATATATATATATATATATATATATATATATATATATATATATATATATATATATGCCTATATTTTGCCTATATTTTTTATTAGTTTTCAACATTAAAAAAAGAGAGAAATGTTGCCTTGGCATGCTAGCTGAATTTTTTATAAATGTATTTAATTTTTGTTTGTTTGTTTAGTTTAGTTAACTAAAATAAATCTGAAAAGAACTACACAAGGACAGTTACATATTGTGATCTGGGAATACCATATTGTAGCATGTGTATATATGTGCTATATAAAGATTTTGATAAATGACACCAGATAGTTTACGTGTGTGCATGTATGCATGCAAATTTGTGCTTATTTGCATTTGTACATACTTCTGCATTTTAAAGAGTGTACCAGCGGTCCAATAAGTATCGTTCGTGTATGTCTGGTGAGGGCAATCCAGATCACAACAACCCCAGCTGAGGTTGAGGAGAGGTGGGGGGTATAACAGGGAAACGTGACCTACATACCCCTTACACAAACACACACTCCCAGTATCTCATTAACATAACTCACATATGTGTATACGACAAATAAGCGGCAGTGACTTGAGATGGGGAGAGGATGGAGAGCTATTTACGTCACCCTCTTTGTTTATTTTAATCTGCTGCACTCATCCCTTGCTGCCTATTCAGCGAGTCTGTTTTCATTTGCCTATCAGCAGATGCCCTTTTCTTGATTTATAATGCTCACGGCATCACCTCGCCGACTCGGGAGGGAAATATTTAATTAAATTGAGATGGGTGGGCCTCTTGTGCCACTCTCAGGGGCCAAGAGCAGAGGGGCCGCTCGTGTGGTTTTTCTCACTGATGGTGCTATGAGCAGGTAACAGAACCCGAGAAACTAGCTTAATGTTACAGAAGCCAATTGTTAAGCATCTCGAAGGATATATAATGATGCCTAAACTACATCTCTCTGCTTTTTATTCCATGGCAGAGTTTTCGCTGTCTGGAAAACCTGATTAAAATATGCAGAATTTCATGGTTCTGATGAATTATTACTGTTCTGAAGTCTACAGAAAAGTGAGTTCCCAGAATGTGGTCTCAAAGAGAACGGTGTGAGTGAATGTGTGTGTGTGTGTGTGTTATGCAGCTGGTGGTATTTCTCTCCGTCATTTCCCTCTCAGTGCATTTGCGTTAGTAGCAGCCGGGCTCAGGACAGCCATTAATCACAGGATAAAATGATAGATGTTCTTCATAGAATAAGTGGATGCACCGTGCATGCAGAAATAACCTGCTGTGCTGGCTCAAGGAGGACACACAAACATTTTATCTCTCTCCAGTTTTTTCTGTGCACACACACACGCCACAATAATACACTGCTTTGCAGGAAACATCTAAAGCACACAGACAACCAACACATTCTCATAACCCACTCTTTGCAGAGTCTACGTGTTTAGATTACTTCTAAAAAAAAAAAAAAAAAAAAAAAAAAAAAAAAAAAAAGAA
Organism: Carassius carassius; assembly: GCF_963082965.1. Classification (NCBI taxonomy): domain Eukaryota; kingdom Metazoa; phylum Chordata; class Actinopteri; order Cypriniformes; family Cyprinidae; genus Carassius; species Carassius carassius. The sequence goes on along the minus strand of NC_081774.1, from coordinate 7,780,387 downwards.
AGAGAAAAGATAAAATTGTGTTTCTGTCTAAGAACTGTCCTGTCAAAACAGATATTTAAATACATTCCACAAAACAAATTAATATAGCGGTTGAAACTCTGATTCGGCGAGTTTGAGAAATTGATTGGTTCATTTTGTGAATGAATCACTGAAACTGTTTTTATGAACTGATCGATCAATTCATTGAAAATAATAATTCATTAACAAATAATTTGTTTAAAATATATATGTAAATATGGCTAGTAGTTGCATCAGTGCAGTGCTGAATTTTAAAAAGGCATTTTTAATTTAGTACTTCCCTGATGCAGCTATATTTGACATAATTACATTAAAAAAAATTATTTGCAAGAGAATCATTCTGCAAATGTATGTAAATTGATCCGCACTTCTGTATAGGCCTATATGACAACTGATCAAGTTGAAAAACACTGAAAAAAGTTATAACTGGAATAATAAATGATGGCACGGACATAAAAAAGGTAAAACAAACAATAAACCAATTCTAATGGATTTTCTGAGACCAAAATATGCTGTATATTTAGAAACGAAGTAAAATCATGTACTTTACCACAGTTTTCACCAAACAAAAACAACTAGTGAATTGCCCTTGATATAGTATATTCCTAAAAATGTGTGAAATTCAGAGCTCTGTAATCAGAACGTCTCCAAGTCATGATTACATGCGAATACACGCTGATGCTTTATGAGGATGTGTAACTTGATGGAATCGATTGCTACACAATCAGCTATGTTTGATTGTTTTTTTTTTTTCAAGGGACGTATCTGTTCATCAAGGAGTCTATGACTTTTAACTTCAGATATTCAGACCTTCATGCAACACACACACACACCATCACCAGTGCACTCATATGCATATATATATATATATATAAAACACTCTGAAACTTCTGTTAGGTTGATCTCAACACAGCAGACAGAAGCTGCAATCACCCCCATCTCTCAGGCTCATTTTAATTGAATGTGGTCCCAGGCACCTAGTAGAATAATAACACCCTTTCCGAGCGAAAGCACTGTTTGCATCCAATTACCGGTGGGGGCAGGGGCTGGTGGAGGCTGGGTGTAACAGCAGCAATGACAGAGATCAGGGCGAGTTTATGACCCTTACACATCCAGCAGTTTCTACTTATGGCCTGTGAGATAAACAGACAGTCATACTGGACATGTATCATCAGCCATGGAAATATTGAAATCAACGCTCAAAAATGGGGGGGGGGGAAAGCAAGAGAAAAAGCAACATTCTAATGCTTAAGTGACAGAGATGCAACAGTAATGAGGATGGACTGAGTTAGTCACATTTTTATCAGAGTATGCAATACAGCTGATCATTATAAAGAAATGGAAACTATAATAAAAAATATATAACTTAAATATATTCGTAATGTAGTTTTGTATGTAGCTATACATTTTATATATAACAGATAATATTTTATGTACAAAAAGAAAAAAATATTTTTAATTAATAAAAATATAAATATTTTAAATTGGACATGATTTTTAAATGTAATTATTATTAAAAAAATAATTATAATAAAATACACACTGTATATACATATATATACACCGTTAACTATAGTATACACATTGAATATAGTGTTAATAAAAAAATAAGAGTCCAAAAATATAATAAATATAAATTGCATGGTCTGCATAACTCTGAATGATAAGAAATCGCTACTTAAAGAGCTATTTCTACCAGATTTAACCCATAACAGTTTGTTTTGTTAATATAATTTAATGCGAATAGGTTAGTTCAGTGATATATCAGTATATATATATAGTATAATATATTTACATATATATATATATATATATATATATATATATATATATATATATATATATATATATATATATTATAAAATCATTATTTTTGACTTGGATAAAACCAGTTAATTTTGATGTTACCATTTTTAGGTTGCCTTTTTTAGCCGGTTCATTTGCATAGTTAACTGGTGCCTGTATTTTGGGGGAGGAGCTTAGGTAATTAGGCATTTAATGGAGGTTGATCTGTTGCTATCTTTATACTGATTTATTTAAATGGAAAAGTTGTAATTGCTCCTGCCCAGATACAAGGAAAAAAAAGAAAAAAAGAAATAAGCCCTCCAGCAGCATTAGGGCAAGACCCTCTTCAGCACTTCCTCATAGGTCATGCTCAATTACAGCCCCAATACTGCACTTTCAAAGTGCTTTTATTCAGATTTAATGCTAATTGAATAGACTTATTTGCATGTCAATCAGTTTATTTGTGAGTTCTGTATATTTGCATGAATGAATTTCCAGAGGATGCAATCACAGTTACACAGAGAACCTTCAGAGCAGGGCTAGTGAAAGAATTTACACAATCCTTTTTAATAAAATTTATATATTAAAAAGAAAAATAATTTCTTATATTTTAGCTATGATTATAGATACTTAAAAGATTTATTTATTTGTTTATTTAATGCTCAAACTTAGCTGAAATACCTAAAAAGGGCTATTTAATTAGCATGACTTTCATGGCTCTCAACTTACCCCACATAATATATAAAACAACAACAGTTCAACAAATAAAAAAAAACCCTGAAAATAATTGGCTAGAGTAAAAAGAACAGCAGAATAAAACAGTCAATGGAAAGCCCCTACAAAAATACAAAAACAAACTAGTGTGTGAGTGTGTGTTGTTTGTATGTTTACAGATATTTTTCTCCTATCCTCTATACCACATGAACATGTTTGCACTGCCGGTCTTTCCTGTTGGCTCGTCTTGTCCTCCAAGCTTGCCAATTCTGAAGACCTCATAAAAACTGTAGGCCTGCAACAGACAAAATTTGGATGCTGACATCAATAAAATGGCCCTTGTCGGACTAGACCTATAAAAAAGCAAATATAACTTTTTTTCTCAGAGGTTATGGGCTGTGTAACAATGGACAATCCAACTCACAATTTCATGCATCTACTATACTACCTCTCCATGATACCAGTGAATTTGTATGGCGACTAGCTGGCCAGAAAATGCCTTGCATCTTTAGCTATAAGTACCAGGAGTCGTCGGTGGAGGGACATGAGATGGCTGAGATAAAAACAGTTTCATGCATATACAAAACTAAATATGAAAACAATACTATCTTTGCACGAAACCCAACTATGATTGAAACAAACAGCCTTTAGAAGTGGTGGAGTGAACAGAGAGGGGGAGATGGTGGAAGAGGAAAAGAGAATTAGAGGGAAAGAGAGAGTTGGGGCTTGGAAGGAAAGATTGAGAGAGAGAGAGAGAGAGAGAGAGAGAGAGAGAGAGAGAGAGATAGAGTACAGAGTAAAGAGGTCAGTTTGAGATTATAAAACAAAGCCTGACCTAACCTGGCCTATTTCTGACTACAGCCTTCTCTCCACAGAGACCTAGAAATGACAGATTTAAGAGAGTCACTGCTTTTCAAAGGAGATGACAGTAGTCATTTTATTCACCTACATTTCAGCTCTGCAAAATGCACAAATATCATTTGATTATCTGTTAATTGAATTATCTAACCATCTGGTGAAAAATCATAAAGTGAGAAATTAATTTCATCATTCAGAATTCCTGGAATTCCTCAATTAAAAGGTTAGTTCACCCAAAAATGAAAATTAGATTGTGTGTTTTACTCACTCTCGAGTCATCCTATGTGTATATGACTTTCTTCTTTCAGATGAATCCAGTCGGAGTTATTTTAAAAATTGTCCTGGCTATTCCAGGCTCTATCATTGCAGTCAGTGGGTGTTGCAGTCTAACAGTCTACAAGTCGTCAAATAAAGCGCATGCATAATTCATAATAAAAACGTCTCCAGGGGGTAAATAATTGTCACAGTGTCTGGGTTGTGTCCCTGGGTTTCCACTAGATGTCCCCCTTTCTCACGGTGTCTGTCACCTTATCATTTCCTGTTCCCTTATTTGGTCACCTTCCTCCTTGTTAGTAATTGATTGTTCCCCACCTGTCTCCTGTTCCCTCATTATCCTTCTGTGTATTTATACCCGGTCTGTCTGAGTCTGTGTTACGGAGTCCTTGTTTAATGTTGAGGTTATTTCATGTCCGTCATCTTGCCTTGCCTTGCCTTGCCTTGCCTTGCCTTGCCTTGCCTTGCCTTGCCTTGCCTTGCCTTGCCTTGCCTTGCCTTGCCTTGTCTTGCCTTGTCTTCGTGTCTTGTATATTTGGATATTCTGGTTTTGACCCTGCCTGGACTGTTTACCCCTTTGGATTACCCTTTAAATAAATATCATACCCGCACTTGGTTCTCTCTCCTGTGTTCTCTGTAACACCGGCCGTGACAGAAGGACTCCGTCACACTAGGAACCAGCGGTATGTCATTTTTCCGTTCCCCAGCCAAGATGGCGGAGCGGCGAACCAAGTACCTTCGGTTGATCGCCCTCCGCCAAGAGGGCAATGAAGTGGGTGCCCTGGCTCAGGTGTTCTGGTCCCTGGCCGAGGGCATGGGCTACAACGATGCGGCCCTCAAGGACTATTTCAATGGCGGGCTGGATGATCCAGTGTCTCATGAGGAGATGGCGCAGTTAGAGACACTGGAATTCTGGGAATTCGTGCGCTACCTGCAGCATCGGCTTCGGTGGGATGCCCCAGCCACTTCGGTCTCTTCCAGCGGGGTGGTCGTCAGCCCAGCACCACTGCCCAGGATGGCAACCAGCCAAGCGCCACAACCCAAGATGGCCACCAGTCCAGCACCACTGCCCAGGATGGCTAACAGCCAAGCGCCACAGCACCAGATGGCCGTCAGCCTAGCGCCACAGCACAAGATGGCCGTCAGTCCAGCGCCACAGCACAAGATGGCCGCTAACCCAGCGCCAATGCCCAGATTGGCCACCGGTCCAGCGCCACAGTACAGGATGGCCGCCAGCCCAGCGCCAATGCCCAAATTGGCCACCAGTTCAGCGCCACAGTACAAGATGGCCGCCAGCCCAGCACCACAGTACAAGAGGGCCGCCTGTCCAGAGTCATGGCCCAAGATGGCTGCTTGCCCAGCGCCGTTGCACAGGATGAGAGTCTCAGTTGACCCTCCGGAGTCGAGTCAGGTGCCAGTTGACCCTCCGGAGTCGAGTCAGGTGCCAGTTGACCCTCCGGAGTCGAGTCAGGTGCCAGTTGACCCTCCGGAATCGAGTCAGGTGCCAGTGAACTCTCTAGAGTCGAGTCAGGTGCCAGTGAACTCTCCAGAGTCGAGTCAGGTGCCAGTGAACTCTCCAGAGTCAGGGCTAGTCACCGCTGATCCTCCAGAGTCAGGGCTAGTCACCGCTGATCCTCCAGAGTCAGGGCTAGTCACCGCTGATCCTCCAGAGTCAGGGCTAGTCACCGCTGATCCTCCAGAGTCAGGGCTAGTCACCGCTGATCCTCCTGAGTCAGGGCTAGTCACCGCTGATCCTCCTGAGTCAGGGCTAGTCACCGCGTATCCTCCTGAGTCAGGGCTAGTCACCGCGTATCCTCCTGAGTCAGGGCTAGTCACCGCGTATCCTCCTGAGTCAGGGCTAGTCACCGCGGATCCTCCAGAGTCAAGTCAAGTCACCGGTGATCTTCAAGGACTGAGTCAAGTCACCGGTGATCTTCAAGGACTGAGTCAAGTCACCGGTGGTCTTCAAGGACTGAGTCAAGTCACCGGTGGTCTTCAAGGACTGAGTCAAGTCACCGGTGGTCTTCAAGGACTGAGTCAAGTCACCGGTGGTCTTCAAGGACTGAGTCAAGTCACCTCTGATCTTCAAGGACTGAGTCAAGTCACCTCTGATCTTCAAGGACTGAGTCAAGTCACCTCTGATCTTCAAGGACTGAGTCAAGTCACCTCTGATCTTCAAGGACTGAGTCAAGTCACCTCTGATCTTCATGAACAAAGGCAAGTCACCTCTGATCTTCATGAACAAATGCAAGTCACCAATGATCTTCATGAGCAAATGCAAGTCACCAATGATCTTCATGAGCAGTGTCAGGCCAGCACCAATCTTCTGGAGTCCAGTAAGGACACCAGGGGATTACCAGAGTTTCGTTGTCCCATTGATCCAGCCGCACGGAGGTCTGCTCCGCCTTGGGGGGCTCTGGTCCTGACCACATGGCTGTGGTGGTCTTCTGCTCCGCCCTGGGGGCCTTCCGCCCTAACCACACGGTTGTGGGGGTCTTCCGCTCCGCCCTGGAGGACTCTGGCTTCGCCCACAAGGACGTGGTGGTCTTCTGCTCCGCCCTGGGGGGCTTCCGTCCTGACCACACGGTTGTGGTGGTCTTCTGCTCCGCCCTGGGAGGCTTCCGCCCTGACCACACGGTTGTGGTGGTCCTCTGCTCCGCCCTGGGGGACTCCAGTCTCCACCACACGGACGGTGTGGTCTTCTGCCCCGCCCTCGAGGGGCTTCATGTTGTTTTTTGTTTTTGTGTTCACTCCTGTCCCTGTTCCTCTCTGTGAGCCTGGCCCTCCGTCCCTCCCTCCCTCCCTCTGAACCTCCTCCGGTCCTCCTCCCTCCTGGTCTCTCTGTTTTGTGTCTACACTTCTGGTATCTGTTCCCCATGATTTTTTTTTTCTGGCCATCCGTCCCTCCCCCTGAGCCTCCACCTGTCCGCCTCCCTCCTGAACTCTGTTTTGTGTCTGTCGTGGAGCGTCTGGGAGCCGCTCCGTAGAGGGGGGGTACTGTCACAGTGTCTGGGTTGTGTCCCTGGGTTTCCACTAGATGTCCCCCTTTCTCACGGTGTCTGTCACCTTATCATTTCCTGTTCCCTTATTTGGTCACCTTCCTCCTTGTTAGTAATTGATTGTTCCCCACCTGTCTCCTGTTCCCTCATTATCCTTCTGTGTATTTATACCCGGTCTGTCTGAGTCTGTGTTACGGAGTCCTTGTTTAATGTTGAGGTTATTTCATGTCCGTCATCTTGCCTTGCCTTGCCTTGTCTTGTCTTCGTGTCTTGTATATTTGGATATTCTGGTTTTGACCCTGCCTGGACTGTTTACCCCTTTGGATTACCCTTTAAATAAATATCATACCCGCACTTGGTTCTCTCTCCTGTGTTCTCTGTAACACCGGCCGTGACAATAATGGCCTTCTGTAGTGAATGCATGCGTTTTTGTAAGAAAAATATCCATTTTTCAATTGTAATAAACACTTTTTTCTCACTTCTGTTATCGGTCACACATGGAATGTCGTAGTATGTCAGTGTTGAGTGATTATGTAAGTGTTTATTACGTTTGAAGTATGGATATGGATCTTGACCCTAAAATATGGAAGTGGCCCATGATGCTCTGGTGCAATGTGCTGGATGCTGCCAGGGTTCAGCTCCAACTCTAATCAAACACACTTGAACAATCTAATCAAGGTCTAAGGCTTACTAGAAAGCTAGAGGAAGGTGAGTTTTTATCAAGGTTAGGGCAAAACTCCGCAGGACTTTTTCTTTTTTAATTCTGTTTTATTTCCTATTTTTATTTTAATATTAGTTTTTAATATTAGTTATTTTGTTGTGTTTTTGCTACCATTCTTGTCTAATATATGTTGTTTCTATTAATTTTATTTCAGTTTTAGTTATTTCAGTACATCAGCTTAAACTAAATGATAATGAGAAATGTTGTCTTGGCTTTTACAGTTTATTGTATAAAAAGTGTCTTTATGGTTTTAGTTTTACTTAACAATAACAACCCTGGGTTGAATATATCAAGACATTTTACTGTACTATATTGTGATATTATCATATTTTTTTTCCTGCATGAAAAAGTGATGACTTACATTTAAAATCACTTTCATTATTTTCATTTGAATAGCTTTTACATGAACATAAAATATTTAATGCAAAACAAAATACTGTATTGTCAAAAACACAATAATAAAATAAATTCAAATTAGCTTTCATGCTATCTTAAGGAAACATTAGACATTTTCCACCCGTTCTTGGTGTGACATGTTCACACACTGACAAACATTACAAGCAGATGTCTCTGAAGTGATTTGAATGAAGTTCCCTGCTGTAGGCCTGTCTGTTTTGTCTCAATGGGGTGAAATACACATTGTTGACAGTCTTGCCCTGAGCCAGTGCTGTAGAGTTTCTTATCCACCCTTTTCAGGGCCTCTGTGGTCCCCCGCCCCCATTCCCTTACACACACAGCATGTGTACAAACTACAGACAGCGAGAGGTACAAAGGGCCAGGTCTCGTCTCTTCAGCCGTTAACACTGGAGTGATCCTGACAGCACTTCACAAAAACCCTACAATACACTCTTTCCTCACAAACAGGAGTCTCAATCGTTCACAAATAAAGACGTATTTCAAAACAAACAGCCTCATAACCCAAATGAGAGAAATAGTGTCTGTTTGCCTGAGTGGTTTAAACTCACAAACACCCAAGAATCTCATAGGAATGAAGAATACAAATGAGATCTCTTTAATTTCTCAATTGCTTCCCTAAAATAGCAATGAGATTAAAAGGAGACTGCATAAATCTCTCCCTTCTCAAATCTCAGAATAAGAAATCTCTACGAAAGCCTGTTTCAGCCTCAGAGTAAATAATAAAGAAAGAATTTGTATGAACATTAAATTAGAAAAAAGTAATTATGAGATATTTAGTCGGAGTTATGAGAAATGACGTTGCAGTTGGGAGAAAGTTATATAGTGAGAGTGCAATTACGAAAAAGAAAGTTCCACTTGTGCGATACAAAGATGCAAATGTAAGATATTATGCAAGCCCATCTCCATCTTTTTTCTCACAATTCTGTCTTTATTCAGAATTGACTTGAAATAAACTTGCAATTCTTAGATAAAGTCGATTGTGAGAAAAAGTTTCAATTGCCCTTTTTATTTTTTATTCTATGGCGGAAACAAAAAAAACTCAGAAAACAGATTCATATCTCGCCATTTTAATTGTTTTCTCATCATTGTAAGATAAAAAGCTGTAGTTATCTTTTTTTATGTGATATAAAGTCGCAATTACAAAATATAAGATTGTAATTATGAGGAATAAATCTGCAGTTGTGAGAATAAAGTCACAAAAGTGAAACAATTACAAGACGTAAAGTCAAGAATCAAAAAAGTACCAGATTTTAATATGAACTTTTGATGAAACAATTTCTTTGAATTTATTTGTTCAAGATGCACAATAATTTTATTTGTACCAAATGTCATTCTCATCTGTTTTCTTCTTCTAAGGGTTCATTTAAATTATATTTAAAAGATAACTATTACAAAGCACCCTCTATAGTAAACTTTTTTTTTCATTATGATCAACAAAATCATCATAAAATCTCTAGCAGGATTTTTATTTGAATTGGGTGTGGGGGGGGGTGCATTTCATTCATAGATTTCTCTGGAAAACATTCACATATTCAGTGTTTCTAGTGTGTCTTAAAACTCACTTGAGGACATATTCTCAATGGAATGCTGAGGGGAGAGAAGTCTGGGAAAAGTAAAGGAAGCAGTCTCAGCGGAGTAACCAATCCCTCTCTTCTTTCAGCCGACAAGCAGAGCGCTAACCACAGTGGCAAGTAAGGGTGATCTGTTTTGAGACATATGGATGCATGCGGTGTCAGACCCAAAGCCTGCCGTGAATAATGAGATTTAACTCAATTAGAAATGTCATGAGGTGCCGAGAGAACAGAGGAGAGATAAAGAGAGGAATAGAGAGACAGTAATCCACACATGTCCTACTCTTTCGACACTAGATTATAGCCTCAGCAACTGTTTATCCTTTCTGTAAATGTTCTACCCTGGTAGAGGCACCCATCGTCTCAATGGCATGCGTTTGAGAAGATTTGATGAACAACAGGTCTAATTAAAGGTGTACTCAGTCAGAGGTGCACACAAACACACATATATATAAATGCATGTATGTATAAAATATATTTTTATATAAAGCCTACATTAACATTTACAATAAATACTTAATCTCTACTTGTTTACAACTGAAGTTTTCTAAACATCTAATGTTTTGGAGTCCAGCTACGCCTCATTGAATCACATAAACAACATTTTGGATTCAAGCGGCGAGTTTCTCAAAAAAGGAGTTTGTAGCATGGAACATATACAGATATTTTGTACATTTCCTACTGTAAACATATTAACACTTATTTTTTTATTTGTAATATGCATTGCTATGAGCTTCATTTGGACTCATTTAAAGGTGATATTCTCAACATTTTGCGTATTTATTCAGCTTTCAGATGATGTAGAAATCTAAATTTCGAAAAAATTGACCCTTATGACTGGTTTTGTGGTCCAGGGTCACATATGTGAGAAACAGGCTTTGCAGAGCAAAACACAACAACGATGCTGTAGGTGAACACAGCGTGTCTGTATGTATTGATTTATGTCTTATGAATCTCAAAAATAGCCTTTAAAACGTCTACTAGATAAAAACACATAATACTGTCATGATACTTTAGAAAAGAGCAGCAAATCAAAAGCAAGAAAGGTATCAAGTTAGTAAAGCAGGTTTAAAATAATATCTGAGGCCGGACTTTTTGTCACACGCACCTTTAGTGTGTTGTCTCTACTGCAAAGAGCTTGGATACTTAATGTGGACATTCAAAACCATTTCTCTCTTCTTAGTAGCCTCCTCGTCCGAGCACTCACCATTACCGTACCTCACTGGCTGTTACACAGAGAAACCAAAGACTGGGGATGATTCCACTGGGATGATTTGGTGAGAAGCCATAATTATATTAGATTAGGACCCTGCAGCAGACAGCTCATCTTCGACCACCTCGGCACCACAGGTTAGACAACAGAGGAGAAAAAAAGATTAAGTGCAAAGAGGAGGTAGAGGTGCAAAGTCATCAAATCAAATCTCAGCCTTTTAGCCATTCGGCTGGCCAGGATCCGCTGCTGACAGGGTTTTTCTGCACAGCCAGAGGTCTTGGATTCTGTCTACATGCTGACTACATATGATCCCTATTAGGGCCTTGCGGGACCCCGCGCCCCTCACTGTCTAACAGAGCAGGTTTGCACAGACTAAGGGCAATGTAAGTGTTAACAGGTACAGCTCTGGCGGCAGTGTTTAGACGCACACATATCTATCTTGGAAATGACCAAGGTGGGTATAAATTAGTCAAGGTCATCTCTAATGTGCTTTGATTTATATGTCAAATTCAATCAGTATTGTTGATGACCAGCATCTGAAGAATTAAGCGTGTTTTGCAGAGGGTTTTGTGAAGCATTCCATTCAATTCATATTTTGAGTTCCCAGTAGGAGCTTTTAACAGGAACGCCACCTCAAGTAAAACCCACAACAACCCTGACTTTAGAATCCAAAATGGCAGCTCACCATATAAATAGTAGTGAAAAAGTAGAAATATATTGTTTATTAGCATAAACTCTGCAGTGCAGTATCCAACTTCTATCTACTTCAGCGATACTTCAGCATTATTATTTTGGCAGTATTTTACAGTTTTTATCGACTGACATTGCTAACAATTGATGCAATCATCTTGGTTTTCTGACTTGTGCACTGGAATACGCTCAACATGGGTTTATTTCAACGATAACATTGCTCTGTGACATTATTGTTATAATTGACTCTGCTATATTTGTACATTTTTTTAAGAATGAAAGATTAAAGAAGATGAGGTTAAGATCTCTATTAAAAACAATTTATCTTTAGCAGTTTTTTTGTACTTGTTGGAAACATGTTATATATGTTAGATGATGTCACACCACAACCTGGTTTAAAACCAACATGCTTTCTCTTTTCTGATATAACTCAGTTGATTAAGTAAACAGCAAAGAGAAAGTGTGCAGGAGAAAAGACAGGGACAGCATCAGCGATTATCCAGGTAAAATCTTTATCTAAACTAACTCCAATTGACCAATGTCCTAATGTCTCTAGGGATTGCATTATAGTTTTATCCACTTACGCAGAGTGGGCATCTGCAGCAAAGAGGCAGGGAGGGAGAGAAGAGAGAGAGAATTAGGCAGGAATCCTAATTTATTTAGCATTTGTTTCACTGTGACTTATAATGATGCTGTATTAATATTAAATAAATGCCATGGATTTTCATATTAATACATAAAGTTTTTCTCACATTAATTCACATCTTTATCCCTCATCCTTTTCGATTCTCATGCACTATAGCCTACATCCTCATGCTAAACTCTACAGTATCAGCATGCAACAGTGCCTTACAGTTCTCACTGCCAATTACTAACTGCACAGATACGCTAATATGCATACAATTGTGCCATCATCTTGAGTGAAATATGCATATCTTGTGGCTGGTACTCACTGCAAATCCCAGAGGCAAAAGAACTGTAATCTTGCAAGCGGAAGTCATTCCCATCTGAATAATTGATAACAAATTATTGGCATAAGAGGTGGCATGTGCCCACAGTCTTCTCAGCTGAGACGTTCAGCAATGGTCAGTGCATCATAAATGACAAAACAACTGCCCATGCAACGTAAAACACCTTTTAATTTGATCTTTTCCAAAGAAAATACAAATTATAGTTTAAAAAATATTTTAGGATTAATTATAATTTACAAATATTGACCAAACAGTGAATTTAGTTATTATTATTATATTTCTTTTTGGAATACTGGTAATTTACAAAATATAAATAAACATTGCTTTACATATGGAAAACAACCCTTATTATTATTATTGCTGTTATTATTATACGTATGATGCATTCTGAAATTTGTATTTGCTTTCGCTCCGCAAGTTTAAATCTTGGTTATCTAATTTCAAATGTACTAATTTCTTATTCCTGCGGAGGGAGGATGAGACGCTGACTTGAACAGCTGCTTCATGACCCAAAAAACTGTCAGTCTTTCCCTGGAATAAATTGTGGAATGTTCCATTTTTTCAGGCAGGGACGCGTAAGGTTCCGTGTGCAATGAATAAGAAGGTAAAGTTCTGAAATTTCTGTGAGTAAGACTGAACATACTTTAAAAAAAAATTTATTGATCAATTTAAGTATATATTAAATATAATTTGAACAACTGAATGCGTCAACAGGAATAATGTCTACATTTTCCCCCCGGCTCCGGAAGCCCTCTTTCAGGCAGACCCATAGTAGAATCAATTCACACAGTGGGGAGCTTGAAACCGTCCACTCGTGCTTCTCAGCTTAGTTTGGAAAAATAAGTCTCGACTCGAACACAGTTTGGATTTCAAAGTTGTACGATGTGGTTTGCGAGAGAAGTTGCGACGTTCTTGCAGCAATTCAGTCATTCGCTATTTCACACGACCTCCCCATGAACACCGTTTAGAGATGATGTCGTGCCTGGTGAAACGAGTTAGCGTTTATTAGACTGAGTTGAAGCTGTTCTTGAAACACGTATCGCACGTTGGCAGCGAGATAACCATCATTCTATGCGCTTATGCAGCTGAGTTCAGTTATGGTTGACCTTACGTGACATCGGTCATCCTCTGTATTATTTACACTGAAGTATTCAAGTCCATGTTTAGAATGTTATTAAAATACTTAATTAAATACACATAAAATATGCTCTTATCTGGTATTATGGTTAAGATGCTAAATTATGTTTTGGACCACTTACATAAAACCTCACAGCAACTCCAATAGATTTTATCCCAAAGTCAGGGGCCAAGGACATACAGACAAATCCGGTAACGTTAACGTGTCGTATAAAATCAAGTTGCATTTTAAGACTAGCTTTATATCCCATATGTTATCTCTGTTACTTAGATTTGGTGTGTGAATTATTCACAGGACTTTATGGGAGCAACTTTTTAAATGAATATATGTTTAAATATTTGTGATGTGTACATATATATATATATATATATATATATATATATATATATACAAAAAGTGGGAAATAATTGCAGTATTTTGACGATGTACGCTCAGATAGATAGATCGAGCAGTTGTTGCTATGGTTACCTTTACGCAAGCGACGCGTTTCTTTGCGAGCAGATAGATTGTAAATGTTTGTGATTACTGAAACGTTGTAACAGTGTGTGTGTGTGTGTGTGTGTGTGTGTGTTAATACATGTTAAGGATTTCACATCTCTAAAGTCTAAAGAAATATAACATTGTACACTTATGATTGACATCTGTCAAGGTTATTTGGATGTGTTGTCAACAACTCAAGATGACTTAAACATCAAGCCAGCAACGACAATGCACATTATTTAAGCCATAAAAAGTAGTTTATAACTTAAATATGACAATTGACATATGGTATATTTGGTATATATTGATATATTTATTTATTTATTTAAATTAGGCGGTGAGGTTATAGCTATTTTAGCATCCCCACATGAGGACAAAAGCAGCAGCGGCAAACAGTCATTTTGTCATTCCTGTCAGCCCCAGAAAGCAAAGGATCCTAGCGCCTCCTATGTGTGAATGTGAAGATTAACACATTCATGAACACTCAACAGAAGTAGGCCTACCTTTAGCACAGGTAAACCGATTCATTTGATCCACCTTTATTTCCAACGCGGAAGTTAGCTATTTCCTGTAGGCTAAATGTGTCTTCCGATTTAGCCGATAGACAAGAGTGCACTAAACAATAAAACTATTTGCAATAAACCAGTGTGTTTACAATTATAATAGTAGATAAAAAATAATATTATAACAAATACTAGTTTGCAACATCAAGCAGGAGAAAGGACTGTTTTTTTTTTACAACTAAAATAACTTGAAGCAGAATTCACCGAAAACCTGCCATGTTCGAGTTACAAATGGCCGCCTTTACAATTAAAGTCAATGGGCCTACAGAACTATGTTTTACGTCAATTATTTTGTTCAGTTATATTGCTAATATCAGGGTGTAATGATAACTTGGGGTTTTAGCATATTTATTGTGACTCTCTTGGATGCGGCAACTGACAATATTATATATCCATTTACAATATATTTGCACTGTGTTGCCCATAACATCCTTACAGCCTGTTCATACTGTTGCATTCATAAAACGTTGCATCTTCCACATGCAAGTAAGCTTTCTTTGCTTTGACCAGTTAATATTAAGGATTGTGATGCTGTCTCAAGTCCCTTACACTCTGTAGAAGACATGTGGCTGTGTGTCAGACCGAATCATGAATTCAGGGGCTGAGGTTTGTTGAACATGTCTGTGTACTGGAGAGTGCGTCATACTTTGCTGTGTGAGTCATCAGATATATTGTTAGGTTTGGGGAAGAGACGGCCCCTGCTCTCCGTCCAATCAGAGTTCAGGATGAGCCAAAACAAGGCCTTGGGTTCGTACTCACACTCATATGTGTCTCTCAGCATGTGTTTGTGTGTGACAGATCCACTGCCTGCTGATCACACATCTCACATCCTGCCACACGGTGAGGATCTGCCAGCCAGCCGCCCAAGGACTGGAATCTGTTTGTCCAGTATGCCAGTGTTGACATGATACCTCATGATTTGATACAGATAAAGTCAGGAACCTGCAGAAATAAAGTGGAGCCCCTGTGTTTGTGGATTAAACCGTTATCACTAAGCAAACCATTGAGTCTCACCGTGGAAATGTAACGAGCCTCTCTCTGTAAACTATAACATGTGGAGACAGTGAGTAGGAATCACAAACCTTGTTCTAACACAGCCGCAACAAACCTATCCATAACAATACAAACGTTTAACACATTATGATCTACAAAAGTTTCCATGTGTGCTGGTTTTCCTGAGACCCATCCAGCAAAAATGCACTGAAACATGTGTACGAGGCAAAGCAAGGCTCTGGCAGTTTCTGTAAACAAGCCTTTGATGCATGATGGATGACTAATATTGTGACATCACAACAATAATTGTCTTTATTACTTAAAAAAAAATATATTTTTTTTATTATTATTTTATTTTATTATTATTTTTCTAAACTAATCTCTGAAAGATTTAATCAAACTAAAGGTTTTGAATGATTAAATAACTTGCATGAATTAACACTGTTTATCATTGTAATCACTGATATTGAACACCTGCATTAAAATCATACAAATTTACTGTATATCTATTCATTCAATACTATGAGCCAGTTTCAATACCCACACTTGTTCTCTTGGCCACTACAAAGTGGACACAAGACTGTCCCAGGTCTGAATAATGCCAAAGCTCAGTGGCTTTAATTTTCCCTAGATATCTAGGTTAAGAATATCCATCATTCTTTATGTTTAGCAATTGAAAGATTTCGAGGAAAACGTTTCATTATATAATTTTCATTGAGTAATCAAAAGTTTTACAAAGATTTGGGGTCTTCAAATACAAGTAATATGTCATGTAAGTAGAGAAGTGGTCAAATGCAAAGACAGGTTTTGGTATTGAGACGTGTAGGTGCTCCCATTGCATTTGCAAGTAGAAGTCCGCCACCTAGTGCATACATAATGCATTATTGTCATCTGTGATTTATTTTAAATTATATGTAATATAATATTTACCTGTTTATAGTAATAGTATTATAACATGAAATTATAATTATTTAGAAGAAAATTCAACTGATTATAAGGTGTATTATAAGACATTACAGATTAATAGCTTTTTTTATGCATTATATATCCTAACTTCAAAGAAATTGTTACTTCAAACACTCCTGACAGCAGAGATCCCAAAATTGTCAGAAACGAAACCCAGACTTTCTTTAGATTTCAGTGTTTTATCAGGTGTGCACATTAAACAGTGCATTTACAGGCATGAAAAATATTATAGAACGAGCTCACAAAATTACGTATTTAGCAGTTCAACAAAATTACTGTGTGCGTCTCTGTCACAGGATATTCATTTAGTCCTTATAAAGTGATCGGAGGTTCATTAGTCCAGTGATTATCAACGTTTCTCACTTTAAATCACACACACTTTGTAGAGAAGGAAGACCTATCTGGTGGTGGTGTTAGCGCAGTGGATAAGATGCATGCCTGTGGTGTGGGAGACCCGGGTTCGAATCCACTGTGAACCGCCAGTGTGTCCCTGAGCAAGACACTTAACCCCTAGTTGCTCCAGAGGTGTGCGACCTCTGACATATATAGCAATTGCAAGTCGCTTTGGATAAAAGCGTCAGCTAAATGAATAAATGTAAATGTATCAAAAAAAAAAAAAACCTTTCAAATGAACCTAAATTACATACATATGACCTTGTTGGTATCACATGCATTAAGACGTTTGAAGGAAATGCAACATGTGCTGTTTTCAAAATGGCACAAGTTCACAGATCAAACTGCTACATTACATCTCCTCCTCTGGCAGGATTCCAGGACAGGGTTCCATGGTTACAGCAACACCCATTCCACTGCGCCCAAAAGGCATATCTGTTACATATGTCCATACATTACTGCCTGGACAGTAGCACTCCACACTGGACAAGAAACCCCCTTGATTGAATCCACCTGAAATGGAATAATATTTATATTTATGCATTTAGCAGAAACTTTTATTCAAACCAACTTCCATTGCCTTCAAGGTATCAGTTCATGCATTCAGCTCACCTAACGCATAAATCTTGCATTGGTAGACTGTGACTCCATGTGCACTGCGGCAGTGGTTCATAGAGGCCATGGGTTCCCACACGTCTTGAGTGACGTTATATCTCTCCATCGTTTTGAGCTGGGTTTGACCATCATAGCCACCAACTGCATAGAGGTAGTTATCAATACACACCACTCCTACAAACAGAACAACACCAGACAGCTTAGTGCATATCAACCAGTGATTATTTCCATTAATACAAACAATCTGGAGTATTTCTTTTTTCTTTTCTCTTTGTACATTCCGGTATGGAGCTCCCTGCCATACAATTAAAGTGAACGGTGACCGAGAATGTCAACAATTCCAAAGCAGTATTTTCATTGTGTTTCAAACACACACAGCTACCATATAGCTTCAGAAAACTTGGAATAAACACTAGTGGTCAAACAAAGTCTCTTATGCTCACCAAGGAAACATTTATTTAATCAAAAATGCAGTAATGTGAAATATTACATATAAGCATTTCTATTTTTGATATATTTAAAAATTTAATTTATTTATTTTAGGGCAAAGCTGAAATTTCAGCATCATTACTCCAGTCTTCAGAGGCAATTCATGCTTATATGCTGATTTGGTGCTAAAGAAAAATTTCTGATTATTATCAATGCTGTAAAACCTTTATGCTGTTTAATATTTTTGTGAAAAATGTCATACACTGTCAATCAAATGTTTGTGTTAAAGTAGGATTTAAAGAAATAATAAAATTGTAAAGATTTTAAATTTAAACATTTTTTTTTAGGCTGCATTAAATTGATGTGATATGACAGCAAATACATTTTTAATGTCGCAAAATATTTAGGTTTCAAATAAATGCTGGTCAAATATTAAGCACTAAAATTCATTTTCAACATTCGGAATAATTAAATCCATTTGAGTCCCAATAATAACTGACCACTAAAATTAGTAGAACATTCCAAAAATCTTATTTATTTGAAACTTTTGACTGGTAGTGTATGTATGCACTACTTTTATGATGCTTATTTTTGAGCTGGACAGCTCCTGGTCCCATCTATGTTCATTGTGTGGAATAAGCAGTGTGAACATTCTTTAAAACGTAACCTGTTTTATTAAATGGAAGAAGAAGGAACTGTTTTGGAACAATATATATATTTTTTGTTTCCTTAGAAAGTTTTATGTTATTTAATTTATGTTTGATTCAGATTTATTTAATTTATATATTTAGCGGACACTTATTTACAGTGACTTACAAATGAGAAATATAAAAAGTGATTCATCTTTTGAAGGTAATAACAGAAGAAGTGCTGACAATACAAAGTTTCAATCATTGTCTGGAACAGTACAGTATTATGTTTCAACTTTAATGGTGTTTTATGTTTTTGCAGGTTATAACAACATGCTGTAAAATGCCAGTTGATTAGATATGATGTGGCCTTTTGTTCTCTTATTTTCATATCTTTCCCTTTAGTCACTTTTATTTAATCACACTATTCACGCGGTACATCATATGCTGTTAACATGTCAAGTAAAAGGAAACAGTTCCAACTCATTAGTTTGATAAATGGAGCAGTTTATTTACCCAGACCACTCCGAACTGTGTTCATAGGTGCCACGTGCTCCCAGGTGTTCGTGTCTGGTTGATAGCGCTCCACCGTGTTCCATCGGTTGTTCCCGTCGAATCCTCCAACCACATACAGACTCCCCCCGCATGCGATGACACCGGCCCCCAGCCGCGCCACTGACATAGGGGCCACAAATGTCCAGCGGTTTGTCTCTGAGTCATACCTGTGAAAACAATAAGCAGGAAATCCTTACAAACCAGTTAAGATATTGTCGTCAAGGAATATGATTTCCTAGAAATACCAATGAGGAAGTCGAAACAAAAAAGATTTCAATCATTCTTACTAAATGTCTCAGGCTCATATCTTCAAGAATTTGTTTTTCTAACAATGATATCTAGTGCCAAATACCAATCATAACTCCAAGCAATTCCCATGAGTGCATATATGATCCAACAAAATGTCACAATTGAAAAGAAAAAAAAAAAATACCGCCTTCGGCAAGAAGAGGTTGCATTTAACCTGCCAACAATACAATATCTCCATTTAAAAGCTTGAGTTTCTCTCTTCTGAGTCTTGAATTTCACACATCTTTGAAATTGTAGATGATCTATCTACATTCATTGTTTGAATTTGCATTTTACTCGAATTTCTAAACAGAATACACGTACTGTCTCTCCCTGCATTCCTGGACAGATTAACGATCGATTTGGGCTGCTCACTCAGTCATAAACAATCCTCAATAGGATTCACATGGCTCTGTTATAAATCTGAACTTGTGCTCGTCTACTAAAAGCTTTTCAAAAACTCCACAAATCCACAGTTAAAATAATAAATAAAAGATAGTTAATGAGTTTTATGCCACTAACATTTGAATTGTAATAAATTAAAACACTTTTTTTTTCATTTGGTGCAGTCATTTAGACATTCCCCCCCCCCAAGACTAATTAAAGATAATTTGCTCATTTCTCATCATTAGCAAGACTATTCATGTAATAAGGTCACAGTAGTTTGCTTCTTTATGTAAATGCTATGTTCCATAACCATTTCATGGTAAATATAGCAACCCAATACAATAGATTCCCTCCTTTCAATTGTGATATGTCATACAGTATATGTATATGACATTCACATGTCACTTTCGTTTTGAGTTACTGATGAAA
This sequence comes from Carassius carassius, assembly GCF_963082965.1. Classification (NCBI taxonomy): domain Eukaryota; kingdom Metazoa; phylum Chordata; class Actinopteri; order Cypriniformes; family Cyprinidae; genus Carassius; species Carassius carassius. The sequence continues at coordinate 7,760,292 of NC_081774.1, read as the reverse complement.
ATTCAAGTAAGGTCTTCTTCCCTGATCTGTCACTGTGCGTACTGTCTAATAAGTATGAAATATTCATATCATATTCATACCACTTATTGTGGAGAAATGTTTCTTCTGAAATGCCTAACCTGACTCTGTGCCGCGAAATGTACGTTATGAAACAGATTTGCCTGGAGCTTGTTAGTTTGCTGGGGAAAGAACAGAGCAAAATTATCTCTACACCCTGATGGAAGGCGCTTTTAAAAAAAAAAAATCAAAACACTTCCTGTAACCGATGAGGGATGTATCAAAAGTGTAGCGTGTAACACAACCCTTCTGTTAATATTTCATTTTTTATTTCGTACAAAACGGACAGGTGTGCGACGCAGTCTTCAGTGCAATACAAAATCCTTCAACCAAGTTTTAATCTGTCACTCTGCACTGTGCTAATGTTTTGATTCGGTAGCATATGAATAATAGAAAGGAAATAGAATATAAAGGGGAAAAACCCTACACCGTAAAAGAGACAACACAAAACCTTTTCGAGTTTTCTTCCTGTCTCAGCCTCACCTCTCAACGCTGTTGTGATGTGTAGAGGCATGTGAACCCCCTACGGCATAAATGCTGCCGTCAATGACCCCGACACCCACTCGGTTTCTGGGCGTGTTGAGTGGAGCCAGCTGGGTCCACTGGTTAGTCATGGGGTTATAGCAGGACAAAGATCCAGACTCCATATTGTTCTGCAGAGAGAGATTTCGTCCCCCGACCGTATAAAGGAGCCCAAACAACACACACGCCCCGAGCCCGCTACAAGGAGATCCCATGTCAGCTAGATTTATCCAGACATTCTTCCGTGGGTCAAAGGCTTCCAGAGAGTCCAGAGAGTGTTGCTTGTACCCTCCTGCTATGTAGATGAGCTGCGTCCCACGATGAGGAGCGGGCGGCAAGGGTTTTCGAAGAGCCATCTCCTGGAAGATCTTGGACAAGAAGTCCTTGCAAGAGTTGGCCTTGCTGAGGATGGGACAGGACTGCAGTTGTCTTTTGAGGAATGTGGGTGGCAGGGCATAGATGTGGACCGCGTTGAGTAGGGCATGGAAGTACTGCGCTCGGCTTTCCGCATCCCAGCGAACCCAGTCGATGCAGGCCTTATAGACCTCGGACTCACAGAGCACCTTTAGACTGTCCTGACTGATCAGCTCCAGCAACTGGCAATGGGACAAACTGAAGAACTCTTCCTCTTTGGTTACCTGTGACAAGGAAAAATATATATACATGCATATATGGACATATTAGTTCAAGTTGGATCTAGCAGATTCACCTTTTGACCAACAGAAAGAAATGTTGGTTTGAAAGTGGCTTCTGTGTGAACATGCTTTATACATTGCTACATTATTGGTGAAAGCCAATTGACCTTTTTTTCTGCAAGTTTTTCTAATGTTATTTTCTAATGTGATTTCTAAAAATCATTTTTAATTCAAAAACTGTGACTTTAGTCACTTCTTGTTTTGGCATCACTGACACCAAGTTATGGGTTCCCTTTCTTCATTTTTAGCCACCAAAGCCTATTTTAATGAAAAATACAGGATGGTTAAAAAAAAAAAAAAGATAAACAGTATAGAAACTCTTGCAGGATGGAAGATAAGCAATGAACTTACTTCTACAAAGTACTTACTTTATTACTATATAATATATATATATAAAATAAAAAAAGAATAAGAAATAAAATACTGCTGCAAAGTTCTCCACTAAATAAAATACTCTCAGTCTCAAACCAATATCACATAATAAAATATAATGAAAAATATAAATAAATAACTATGACAGGAGACCTTAATGATATGGGTGACTCTTCAAGCTCCGGCTTGTCCATACTGTCTATGGGCTTGTCTGCATTGGCCATGACCCTTTTAATGTCTATGGCCATGACGCTAGCTAGAGAGAGGCTGGGCTAAAGCATGCCGTGTATGTTGGTGTACAGCACGCGGTGTGTGATTATTATTATTATTATTATTATTATTTTTTTTTTAATTCAAACCAGTTCAGCGGAAATCCCACGCTGCAGTCGATTTCATTGGTTAAGGTTACAGTGACGACGGGTAGGTTTAGAGATCAGTGTTGTTGTAGGGCAGTGGTTTTCAACCTTTTTTTCCAGCAGGCCGCACTGTGGTCCAAGTGCAAGTCTCGCGGGCCGCACTCATATAATTTATATATTACGTCTCCAATAAAAAACAACCTGATTTATAATATTATAGCCTAAATATTATGATATCTAATCGATTACATTCATTGAAATAAATAATTCTACTCCCCATAAATAAAACACCTGATGCTGTCAGGAGCTGACCAATTTTGTGAAATTCAGCTCGAAAGGACTAACAGCACAAAGAAGTTGTGATTGTAAAGCCTGTGTTATACTTTCCGCATGAGCAATCCGGACGTGTACACGGCCAGCGCGGACACGGACCTCTTCCATTTATACTTCCGAAAGCGTACGCTGATTGTCCACTCTACAACAAACATGTGAACAAACAATTGCCCAGAATTATTATTCTTTTATTGAAGGATTGCACAGGTTTGAGTAGCAATGGGCTTCTTCACACTGCCTGCACATGTGCAATTGTGCTTTTGAAGCCTACTGACCACACGCACCTGTCTGGACGGTCGTCTGCTCAGAGCCTCGGCACACACTCTCCAAGGATGATTTTTACGTCACGCCTACCTAGCGATCCATAGTGGACTCGCGGACGTGGAAAGTACAGAGGCTTTAAGATGCAGTCTGTAAGACGCGCACGGGACCATGACCTGACGCGAGACATTGCAGAAAATGTGCATAGCCTATGATCCAAATATGGAAAGCTACGTAGTATATGGTGTTTCCATTTGCCTGAACTTCTTCAAGTGAGTTGCGGGGCAAACCAAAAATCCTCCTTCACTACTGATACTTTGACTATTCTTGTTTGTATGTGTTCATTCGCTGGCATTCTCCACATTTCTTTTTTTCTCCCTTAAAAACAAATTTGTCATTTCTGATGCTCAATTTTACCTGAACTAATGGCTGTTGATGACTATTTGAATTGAATTCTGCCAAAGTGCGCGCTTGTATCCGTAATGTTATGTGAGTAAGTCTGCTCATGTCTGAAAATAATATATGAAAAACTAAATAATTTCACATAAAAACATAAGGCTATAGCTTATATTTATTTAGTAGACTACATTTTTTTTAATTAATGTAAAAAATAAAATTAATTGTAAAACTGAAAGTTTTTTTTTTTTGTTTTTTGTTTTTTGTTCAGCATATGGTGGGCCGCATTTGAATTTGTGCGGGCCACGGGTTGAGAACCACTGGTGTAGGGCAATCTGTACAGTGATTGACATATTGACATGACCAATGAAAACTTTAGAATCAGCTGCAGGGCGGGATTTGCGCTGAACGCGTAGACTTCCGCCACTTAATATGTTCGTGTGGAAACACGAAAATATACCGCACACAAAATATTGCATTCGGTCATTCAGTGCACACGTGCACCATGCCAAAAGCCCTGTACCGAAATGGTACAGTACGAATACACGTACCGTTACACCCCTAATATATATATTATTATTATTATTATTTTTTTATTATTATTTTTTTGGGGGATGAAAACCTGGAGGCTTGTGACTATCTTATTGACTGCCAAGCAAATTACAATCAAGCTCCAGAAAAGGATGAAAGACATTGTCTGAATAGTCCAAAATGGCGCTACGGTGATGCGGATATAGAGGAGACAAATCTTTGAATAAAGTAGTTATTTTTGTTTTCTTCGCATACAAAAAGTATTCTCGTCGCTTCATAACGATACAGTTGAACCACTGTTGGCAGATGGACTATTTTGACAATGTCTTTCATACTTTTCTGGACCTTGAGTGTAATTTAATTGTCAGGCAATGGGAAAGTCACAAGCCTCCCTGTTTTCAAACAAAATATCTCACATTTACATTACCAGACTCTTTTATCCAAAGAGACTTACATTGCATTCAGGCTAACAATTTTCTCCTAACATGTGTTCCCTGGGATTCAAACCCCCAACCTTGCAATGCCCTACCACTTGAGCTACAGGAACAGTTAAATTGACACTTAAACACTTACAGGAATATCTTAAATTGGGTTCTGAAGACGAACAAAGCTTTTAAAGGTTTGAAGTGACATGGGGGTGATTAATGACAAAATTTTCATTTTGGGTTGGAGCATCCCTTTAATAACTGAAGAAATGCGGTCTGTTAAATTAAAAGGGTCCATAGCTTGGAGTCGTGTGAACCACATTTACTTTAAATTTTTGAGCATTAAATCACCATCCATTTTCTTTGTCTGGGAAAAGAACAGCTTGCACATTCTACCTAACATCACTTATTTTCATTGTATGAATGAAGAAACAAAATAATGCAGGTTGTAGTAACATGATTTCACAATTTGGGTGAACAATTTCTGTAATGCCTGATTCATGTGACAGCTGGATCATTTATACGAATCAATATCCATCTGCGAGACAGACCTGAGTTCCATTGACAAAGCAATTAGCTACACAGCACCATTCTCTATAGTCTTCATTCATTCAAAGACTAACTGTTACAGGTCAATGGCTGAGTAGTACAGTTACTTAAGAGAGCACAGCAGGTGGCAACTATCGATCACTGCTAAATGACACTTCGGTGAACGGAGTCCAAGGGGCACGCACCTCATTGAAGTGAGTGTTGATATACTCTCGTGTGCGAAGGTGCAGATCAGTACAGCCGATCTCTTCTGCAAATCTCGAGATGCCGATGACATTTGATGGCTCCAGGTTCTTCGTGAGGAAATCGCAGCACGCTTTGGCCACCTCTTCCATCTGATAGCGCATCGCAGTCAAGAGGACGTGAAGAACACACTTCTCGCCCACTGTTATACGGGAAGTGTAGGCAAAGTCAATGAGGCGGCTGATGACCTGAGGGCACACGTCTCGCAGGGTGACCTCCGAGGCATTGCATTCCTTGAAGTTACTGGTGAACATGGCTTTGAAGTAAGGACTGCAGGCAGCCAGCACCAGTTTATGCACCTGGGGAATGTAGACACTTGTTCATGGCTGGGGTAAAAAAACAAACAAACCTGAAACTAAATCATGAGAGCTGTATGTGCCGTGTTCTTATAATTACAATTAAATGCCTTAACATGTACTAACATAATTCTGCACTTGTAATGAGGAAAATTTATCTTTGTGCACTGTAATTTGCAGTGCCAGGGACATATCATATAAAAAAAAATAACTATAACACGCTGAACCTGTTTCTTGATATTCAAGCAGTGAACACTATGTAGTTTACTATACTAAATACTAGAGAAGAAAATGGATGTGCTGATATTAAATCTAACTGATATAATAAGCTCGATCCTTTTTTGTATTGTTAAGGGCAATACCTGATTAATGGATGATATTAAAATTATATACTATTTTGTCTAAATAAACTAAAATTCCTAAAAACTATAAACCTATATGCTACACGAATTTAGGCATATTTTTGAAGCACAAATTACACAGGCCCTTTTATAGCAATAATTTTAATGCTTTTGTGTAATATTTAATTTTATAATAATCTATGCTTTTTTACTTTGCATAGAAAATATACACTATCGTTCAGCAGTTTATGCTCAGTAAGTTAAATACTTTTATTCAGCAAGGATGCATTAAATTAGAAGTTAAATACATTTACATTATAATAAATTCTGTTCTTTTGAACACTGGAAAAAAATCTTTCTTGAACAACAAATGAGCATATTATAATAAGATTGGAGTAATGACTGCTGGAAATTCAGCTTTGCCATCACAGGAATAAATTACATTAACAAAATATTAAAATAGTCATTTTAAAATCTAATAACATTATACAACATTGCTGCTTTTACACTACTAGCCTTAAACCTAAGAACTCTAGTGCATATGAATCTTGTTTTAAATTTTTTATAAGTTTTCAGTATACATATTCACAAATGTAAGTTATTTTAATATTTTCACACTGGACTTAAATGTGACACAATCCACATCTCTGTAAATCTAGAAATCTTCACGTAATAAATGTTGCAAAACATTTCAACGCTGTCAGTAATGTATAATCAATTATGAGACAGTGCCTTCTCACAGGTCAGTCTTATGAATAACTGAGATACTGATGTAGACGAGCACTGTATAGAGCATGGAAAAGTCTGTGATATTGACACAAACCCGGTCAACCAAAATAGCCCCTGAAAAACCTAAGTACCTAAAAATACTGTCTACTAGCATTGTTCTCCATTATGCAGTTATTAACTGTGAGATACTTAATTCCATAAAAAAACTGACCTGTGCAAAAATAGGTCTCATGGCACTAAGTAGAATAAAACAGCTTTTCTATGGCATTGATACTTTAAAAAAATTGTCAAACATGCCATTCAAGCATTCTTGCACACTTGCAACCAAATTCCATAACTCTTACCTTAAAATCCACTATCTTGTCTTTGTATGTGACATGAAGAACCAGATCGCAGAGCAGCTCATGATGGCGGAGCTCGTCCATGATCTGCATGGCTCTAAAGGGATGACTTTCAACAGTGTAATCCAAGTAACCATGAGCTCTCATGGAAGGCACCACGATGGCTGAGAAATCCTCATCTTTGATGGGCCTCTTCTTTCTTGGACATATCATTCTCCGAGACCTAGAGTGTCACTGATACAAGAGGAAATGGATGGCAACTGCAGTGGAACAATGTCTAAATCCATCCACGTGTCATGAAGAAATAAAGGCACAACTGATGATCGCTTAGGGATAGAGAGCCATGTTTCTTCTGCCTGGTTAGAAGTCCATCATACCAAGTTTCTGTATCAAGCCAAGTTGGCATTGTTGAAATATTACACGCTGTTTCCCTTAAATCAGACAAATGCTGTTATTTGTCTTGTATAGATGAGGTTAAAAGTCATTTTTATACTCTAGTGGATGTACAAGCAAACTTATTTTAAAGAATCTTTTAAGCACATGCTTTAAAAATGCAATATTCTGTTCTTCCAAAAGGTTATTGTCCTCTGAGATGGTTCGTGCTCTTTTCACCCTGTGAAAAACAGAGATACAAAATTGAGAAATGTTTGTTTGTCCCTCCAGTGCTTTCATTGTTTATCAAATGCATAATTGAATATAGCCAAGATGATCGAGGAAGATATCTTGGATATAAAACTAAACAAACACCACATTGAATAAGCGATATACAAGGAATACAATGGCAGCATTACGTAAATCCTGAAGAGGCAATTTCTACTATAACAATGTGTACGAGAAACTGTCTTTAATTACAGTCTATGTTGACAGTTGCACAGACTTGGCTGAATCAGATTTCACTTCCCTATTCTTTGACGGATGTCAAGTAGACTTCAAAAAAAGGAAAAGAGCCAAGCCACACCCTTATTCACAGACACAACGTGATTTCCTGCATTATACAGACAATACTCTGAAAACCATGATTGTGGCACAACTGGAAAAGCTGTGCATCAAAATACCTTTGTGCACACTAACATGGTTTTCGAGTGAGGGCCAAAGTCTCTGTTGTTGATCAGTCTAGAAGTTGTTGCTCATCAGAGGGAAATTTTTTTCATGGGTTATGTAACGTCCCACACTTGCAGGTCATCTCTGCTGCTCATATTGCACAATCCAGAGTGCTGAGGACACACTTATTTGTCTTAAAGTAGGGTTTATCACAAGACATAACTGCCAGCCACAGCTTCTTTTGGAACTAAGAGAGCTTCTTCCGTCATGGCCTCCATCCCTCATAAAGGCTCACTGTGTCATGCTCTCACATGCCATATTGCTAAGACAGACTTTAACATGCTGCGCTGTGCACATTAGCACTATGGCTTTGGTGGGATTAACCTTTAACTCGCTGAGTGTCAGGTTACTTGAAAAATTATAGAACAGAAAGTGAAAAGCTGGAACTTTTCGTGGAAGGTGCTGCCAAGTGAACTTTTGTTCTGGTTAACTATGTTGTGCTGCGGAAGATGATGCAATTAAATGCATAGTCATTATTTGCCTAGCTTCATGTTGTTCGAAACCTACATACTGTGACTGTGGAACCAAACGGATTACATTTTTGAAGAACCTTTACACTGCAGTTTCTATACAATGGCTATGTTTACATGTACAACATTAGTCAAGGTGAGGAATTACATGGATTAAGATAAGTTTACATGACACAGGCAAACCTAAATTTTCAATCCTGCATTTCAAGGCTACTTTGATTACTCGCTAATAAATGTGCGTTTTTTTTTTTTTTTTTGGATGGTCCAATTAATGAGGTTTAGCTTGCTTTATTTAATCTATATATTAATTTACTGTTTTAATTAGAATTTCATAAATAATATTTATTTTATTTTCATTAAATTTATTCATTAATTTTGCTTTTCCTCTGTTTTTTTTCCCCTCTTGTTTGGTGGTACATGCAAAATTTTCTGTAAATAGTACATTTCTGTACATTTCCTGCTCTATAATACTTTGTGTTTGTACATGATCATTTCTGTTTCTTTAATAAAAAAAAACACTTTGTCAAAAGTGCATTAAATGCTATTAAAGCATATGCACTCTCATATAAGTCTTATTAAAATGTGCATTTTACTGCAATTATGGTTGCTCAGATTACAAGCATAATCATATAAACATAATCACAGTATCCTGTTTACATGAGGTCCAACTTAACCGCAGTACTGCTCTAACTGCATTATAGGAGTGCATACAAAACGTAGCCAGTTCATAGTGGCCACATCTGACAAGCTCCAAAAAGAACAGAAAACACACAAAAAGAGTATGGATGTTACTTGTGTGCAGTATTCATATTCTTTCTTCACAATTAATTTCCACCAAAAATCATGTCCAGTCTCTGCTCATGTACAGAATTTTTTTTTTTTACTCTATGATAGGCCCACTGTGCCTTGCAGTGTTTTTGTTCTCTATGGAGCTTGACAGATGTGGTCACACAAACTGATTTAAAAAGTGCTCTGCAAAACAAACAAGTTGAGAATTGCTGGAGGTGAGTAAATAATGGTAGATTTTTCAATTTGGGAGGGATCTATGGATTCTGGACTATGCCTTTAATAAAACAAAGTCCTCATCACTTATGGGATTTCCAAGGAAAGCGAGAGGGAGGGAGAGTGTGATTCCACTGTGTCACAGTTATATAGCTGAGGTCAGCAAGAGGACAAAACACCTCATTGATAACTGCACCCTGACACATCTCTATTGCCCTGATAAAGAGCCAGTCAGTCTAGGAGCAGTCTGGAAGGTGTTCATGACTATGCGGAAAACTGTGAATCATAAAGACACTGGGTACATGGCCGGGTGGTGATCACTGACACAGAATCAGGATGATGGGAAATTCTTTGTTCAGACGAAGTTCTAAGTACACTGAATTTCTTGCACAATGGTCGTAATCTACTAGTTATTTTGGAAAGAGTCAGAAGTGCTCTGTCACACACGCATAAACCATAGGAATGTACTGCAATGTGACTCATAGAGAGATGACTACTAACAGTTCAATTAGCTTAGGACAATAAGGATCACATGATGGCCCAGGGCCAGAGAGTTTCGGGACAGTTGACTGAACAGTCAGACCAGTGCTACAATTTGCCACTGTCAATTATGAGGTCCTGCCTGGTGACCCAGTTGGAGGTTTGCAGTATTTCATAATAACAACCAGCTAATTGTACTTTATCCCTTACATAATTTCTAGCTATTATTGGTGAGTGAATAACAATGAATTAAAACTTATCTGCTTCACATAAACACATGTATTACAATTTGCTGCTAAAAATAACATTTTTGGTAGCTCCAGTGAAAAATCTGAACTGCTGAAACAGAACAGTCTTTATCACGTGTGCATGTAGCACTTAAACCTTTCAAATCAGCATGGAAACAATTAATTACAAATAACAGAATCATATAATTAAGTAATATCACACAAGCAAGAGTCCTGTTGTTCTTAATTTCAACAATCAGTTAGCGTTAAGTAACTTACATTTTAGACAATACTTACAGTAAATTTGTCTATTTGTGCTTTGTCAATAAAAACAGCTGCAGTTAAAAGGGGGACAATTAGCACAAAGCAGTTGTTTTATTATTAAATGAATCAGTGTTTTGAACTAGTTAGCTGAATGTATGATTTAATGGTTTACTCGTAAAACAGTTGCATGTCGCCATCTACTGGCACAACAGTGTCTCTAAAAAATGGAAAAAGAGTTGTAATGATTACGGCAAAAGGAAGCTTTGCTCCGTAATAAAAGTTTTTTTTTTTTTTACAATTACATTGTGTCCATCTAGTGGTCAAAAAGAGCAACACCTACACATCTGCTGTGCCCCATTACAGCCACAGCTTTTAAATTGTATCTCTGCAAATTATTCTTTATGAATTTTGTTTCTATTTATTTAATAATAAATAAGAGTCATTGTCGAAATTTATTAGAAGCTGTTTGGGTGTATTTACACAAAAAACAACAAAAACAAAAAACAATCATAAAATTTGCAATATCTATTTTGAAATTTCAGATTCAGCTTCACAAAGGAGTAACCATGCACAAAAAAATGTAAATAAATTAAACTAAATTAAAAAGTCTGTGTTTTACGCCATATTGTGTTCACGTGGTTGCCAGCTCAAATATCAGTCTCCAATATATTGAGTTTCGGTGTCAGACGTAAAGCCACCTTTCCACTATCTCCAACGAACGACAAGCATCAGACCGGAAGTCATTCATTTCGAATGGAGAGTAGTACAGGAGCTGCGTGGACTCCTGATCTTATGTGTATGCGGAAAATTCGGATCTGATTTGAGCTTCAGATGCGTTGAAATATTTGAACTTCTGCGACCGGCTACAATGTATTCTATTAAAACTATGAGCGTAAGATTAGAATTACCAATATTTTGTTCACTTTAACATTATCCTTTAAACAAGAATTCTGTGAAATGGTGCTTTAGAATAATTATGGCAGAAATAATTATTTTATAATTAGGCTACATTGATTAGCCCCATAAAACCTACTATGTTTTTGTTTTGGGGGTCATTTGATTTGTGACTATGCATTCATACATTAATTATATTCATTAAAATTATTAATTTTACCATGGTGTATATGCCATGGTAACGGTAGCTGTACGACCAGTTTGAAAGTTCTGTGCGACTGCCACTAGAGGGTGAATGTGTCGTGTCCGAATGTCATGTGCAGTGGAAAGTCGGCTTAAAGGAACACTCCACTTTTTTGAAAATAGGCAAATTTTTCAACTCTAGAGTTAAACAGTTGAGTTTTACCATTTTAGAATCCATTCAGCGGATCTCCAGGTCTGGCAGTAGCACTTTTAGCTTAGCTTAGCATAGATCATTGATTCTGGTTAGATCATTAGCATCTCGCTCAAAAATGACCAAAGAGTTTCTATATTTTGTATATATATATTGATTATTACACCGGAATGAGAGTATAGTTCCCAGCCATATTTAAAAATAAAAAAGTGGAGTGTTCCTTTAACATCGCTCCATGATTGCTGTGAACGAGTTTCTTGTATACGTAGATCGCAGAACATAGAAAACCTGGAGTAGACTTAAAGCCAAGTGACTGCAGAAAGACCGTTGAAGGGGTGTTCCGCTCCACTAATACTCGGTGATCCAGTCCGGCTTTCAGCCTGAGCGTTGCTTGGTGACACCCACCAAATCTTGAAGCTTCAGCATGTTCAGAACAAGTGGCAACCTCCCACTCTCTCTCATGAAGCCCATACGGAAGTGACTAAAACTGCAATTCATCGACTGGCCGCTTGAGGCTGGCTGCAAAAGGGAGTCAATCCCATAGACTCCCCATGTTAAACTGCCCAACTTTACAGCAGAAAAAACATGTTTACAGCCTGGTGCAAAAAGTTATTTTGGTCTATATAGCTAATTTTACTCTTCATGACAACTGTGAGGGGGTGGAATTTTTTTTTATATAACTCATCCATTTAAATTATGTTAAAACTTAAATTTCTGCAAAATTAAGGGCGTGGCCACTAGAGTGACAGATGGATCGCTGCTGCTGTCACCGCCGTCGGCCTAGGTGGGCGTGGCTTCAGCAACCAGTTCCCGCCTTTTTGCCTACTTTTGATTACCCCAGAATGACGCGCGGTGACGCGCTGCCAAGATCGCGACGGCCCGCTCCGCCCACTTTTGGTTTCAAAAACTCTCTTCAAAAAACCTATGGCTGACGTCACGGACACTACGTCGGAACTATTTCAGACTCAGTTGGGTGAGAAGAAACATACGAACTGACTCGCCAAACTTTGTGTGAAACGTAAGTTACATGATATTTATAAGTACTGCATAATATTACAGTCATGGCCAAAAGTTTTGAGATTTACATAAATATTGGAAATTGGAAAAGTTGCTGCTTAAGTTTTTATAATAGCAATTTGCATATACTCCAGAATGTTATGAAGAGTGATCAGATGAATTGCATAGTCCTTCTTTACCATGAAAATTAACTTAATCCCAAAAAAAACCTTTCCACTGCATTTCATTGCTGTCATTAAAGGACCTGCTGAGATCATTTCAGTAATCATCTTGTTAACTCAGGTGAGAATGTTGACGAGCACAAGGCTGGAGATCATTATGTCAGGCTGATTGGGTTAGAATGGCAGACTTGACATGTTAAAAGGAGGGTGATGCTTGAAATCATTGTTCTTCCATTGTTAACCATGGTGACCTGCAAAGAAATGCGTGCAGCCATCATTGCGTGGCATAAAAATGGCTTCACAGGCAAGGATATTGTGGCTACTAAGATTGCACCTAAATCAACAATTTATAGGATCATCAAGAACTTCAAGGAAAGAGGTTCAATTCTTGTAAAGAAGGCTTCAGGGCGTCCAAGAAAGTCCAGCAAGTGCCAGGATCGTCTCCTAAAGAGGATTCAGCTGCGGGATCGGAGTGCCACCAGTGCAGAGCTTGCTCAGGAATGGCAGCAGGCAGGTGTGAGCGCATCTGCACGCACAGTGAGGCCAAGACTTTTGGAAGATGGCCTGGTGCCAAGAAGGGCAGCAAAGAAGCCACTTCTCTCCAAAAAAAAACATCAGGGACAGATTGATCTTCTGCAGAAAGTATAGTGAATGGACTGCTGAGGACTGGGGCAAAGTCATATTCTCCGATGAAGCCCCTTTCCGATTGTTTGGGTCATCTGGAAAAAGGCTTGTCCGGAGAAGAAAAGGTGAGCGCTACCATCAGTCCTGTGTCATGCCAAAAGTAAAGCATCCTGACACCATTCATGTGTGGGGTTGCTTCTCATCCATGGGAGTGGGCTCACTCACAATTCTGCCCAAAAACACAGCCATGGATAAAGAATGGTACCAAAACACCCTCCAACAGCAACTTCTTCCAACAATCCAACAACAGTTTGGTGAAGAACAATGCATTTTCCAGAACGATGGAGCACCGTGCCATAAGGCAAAAGTGATAACTAAGTGGCTCGGGGACCAGAATGTTGAAATTTTGGGTCCATGGCCTGGAAACTCCCCAGATCTTAATCCCATTGAGAACTTGTGGTCAATCCTCAAGAGGCGGGTGGACAAACAAAAACCCACTAATTCTGACAAACTCCAAGAAGTGATTATGAAAGAATGGGTTGCTATCAGTCAGGATTTGGCCCAGAAGTTGATTGAGAGCATGCCCAGTCGAATTGCAGAGGTCCTGAAAAAGAAGGGCCAACACTGCAAATACTGACTCTTTGCATAAATGTCATGTAATTGTCGATAAAAGCCTTTGAAACGTATGAAGTGCTTGTAATTATATTTCAGTACATCACAGAAACAACTGAAACAAAGATCTAAAAGCAGTTTAGCAGCAAACTTTGTGAAAACTAATATTTATGTAATTCTCAAAACTTTTGGCCACGACTGTACACTAGCAATCATGCTTGTAAGAAATCAAGCTGATATTTACCTGCGGCCTCAGCTGAGTCTGTACAATGCTACTACAGAAGCACTGCTGCTGTCATATTGCTTAAGCATTATAAAGAACTGAACTACACTGTCAGTACTTTAATTTGGGGGTAGGGGATAAGAAGCACTCATTCAAGATTTTAACAGTTGGGACATCACCCCATGGGTTGGCTGTCTCAACCCTGATAAAATGTTGCTGATAAGGCAAGAAGCAAAATGACTTCATATAGTTAAACAACTGTCAAGCGCGCTCCTTCTAGTTCGTTCTGGTGTCCATCAACAACAATGTAACGCAATCTTCCTACTTACACCCGCTAAAAGTACTCACCTTGTATCAGGAACCAGCGACAGTTCTTCACATATTTCAGCTTACGTACTGTCATAGGTGTTTTATATAAAGAACTATGCTGTTCGATTTAAAAAAAAAGAGAGAGATGAATAAATGAAGAGGGGAATGCCCTCCGCGCGCATCCACGAACAGAACGTTCTAGCAGTTGGCGAGTAAAACGTCAAAGCAAAACACACATACACACACACACAAAAAATAAAAATCGAAAGTTTGATGTGTCGCGAAGCTCCGCCGCCTTCCAGCTGTCAACTGACTGTGATGGCAAACGCGCGTACACTCACGTTCGTGCGCGCTTCCAAACACACTCTATGAAGGAGACTCGTGCACGCTCACCAAGGCGCACTCCCGCTGGCGGCAGTCCAAACAAAGAGTGCCACTGACATCAGCATGACTGTGCAACTCCTCTGTTTTCATCTGAACGCCAGTGGAACCTAATGCAGGCTGACTGACAAACCGAAAGCAAAGATATCGAGAACTGACAGTTGTTCTCATTTGTCATGTCTATCAAATAATCCATATCTGAATGCTTAACGGTCTGGAAAATTTGACGTTATGTTTGTTATGTAAGAAGAACAGACATCCACTGGGAAACCCCTCTTCCTAATCCTAGATTAAATTAGTATTTGCAGTGTATCTGTTTGGGCTTGTTGGGATTTTAATAGTCACTGAGGCTATTGTGAGTCAGTGGCATTCCACAATAATGAACAAGCTAATCCACATTTCAAACAGGGAACTTCAGTCTGATGATGCTTGCCCCTACAAACATAGTCATTAGCAATGTTGACACAAACCTGTGCAGTAAAATTCAACAATTAAAACTGTAAAATGTTTTAAACAATCCAGTTCCCTTCAACAATTTAAATTATTACTTTACAACTTTACTCATACTATATTAGCTATGCATATTAATTTACCTGTGTATCAGATTATATGTAAAATGTTGCATATTTACATCCATACTATTAAGAGTCGATTCAGTTTTGTTTAGATTTAGATTTTATGTATATCTGGCAGATACTGTAGTAGATCGTTTTACAGTATTCTTCCAAGGCTTCCTGAAGATCATGTTCCTTGTTGGGTTACACCCAGGCCTTTGACCTTAGCAGCATTTGTGAGGTTTGTTTTACTGATTCTTGCATTGTCATTGTCTTGAGGAAGTTATTGAAGCACAAACATAGTTTTCCATGCAAATTCCACCAAGAGCAGGAGATGCAAGAGCAAATGTTTTCAAACAAAGGACTGCAAAGTTTACTGTTACAAAGATCAGGTACATATGCAAAGCATTTTGTTTCGGCAGTGTTAGCACTGAATTTGTCATTCTTAGTTCTGTGAGAGCATTTTACACATTGCATCAATTAGTATTTATTTATTATTCTGACATAATAATTATAATATCTATTCATCTTTAAAATAACACATTTTAATGCTATGCAAACTTTAGTAAAGTAGTGTGTGTGTGTGTTTGTGTGTTCTTTCATGTTGCACAAGAAGATAATGGACTTTGTCCTATGCTTGCATAACATGCAGTCCGCTTCTTTGCAGTGTGTGCAGGTGCGCTCTTTCACGTACACATTCAGTGCCAAGAGAATGCAGCACAGTGAGACAGCAGAACATGAGATTGACTGATAACCCTCCATGCACAGCAGCCCCCTCCCATTATGCAACCCTCCCTATGTTTCTTACTTAATATTTTTATTATATAAAACCCATTGTATTTGACTGCTTCACAGATTAATTTGTCATGTGTATCAAAATAATTTGCATATTGATTAGTCAGCAGAAAAAAAGAGTAACCAACTGAAACTCTTTGACATTTTTTTTGCAAGTTTAAGATTTGATTAATAACATGTTAGTTTTATACAGTAGTTAATATTATTTTCATAGCCTGACAACTTTAGAGTTTTTATTATCAATTGTTGTAAAAAATTATAATTTCTATGTTTCTCAATCCTAAAAACAATTATATCTCAAATTGAGTCAAATTCATTGTGTTTGTGCTCCCTCTAATGGTTGCTTTTGAATGACATGCAGCTCCATTGCCTAGATTTGCTTTAATTATGCACTGTGATATTAGTCTTTTGTAACTGCTGTTTATACTTTCAAATAGCTGATCGTAACATTGAAGAAAGTGCAGGATAAAAGATTATATCATTGTTTATAATTAAAGATCTGAGCAGCATCAGAACAACTAGAGCATGTAAATGACCACAAAATAGTTTTTATTTACGCATTATTCTGCCTATATGTTCATATTATGCATTTACTCATTTTAGTTTAGCTTTTCCTTAAGCATATCAGAAGCATCTTTGGGGGCATGTTGAGATATTTTACTACTGAGTCATGCATTTGAATTGAACAATACATTGTCTAAATATTTTCATTTTTACAAAGAGTACAGTAGCACATATACATGATTACACACATTCCAGTAATGCAGGACATACAGCAGGGTTTGCATAAAGAGGATAGAGGAAGTAAGTACACCAATGAATAAGGAATTGGCAGAAGAAGAGAATGAAGGGTGAAATATACATTCTCTACCCATTTCTTGTTTGATTGTCTATGCATTTCACCCAGCCCATTGAATCCAGATGGAGATGAAGAGAAAGAACAAGTTAACAACTCAGAGTATCTTGGGAATTTTGGCTACACATTTGCTAGATCTTGCCATCACCGAGTGTAAGGTTGATATACATCTGTCATGCATTATTGGGGGGGCTGCCAAAGGTGCTTCTCTGGCTTTAGAAACTATATCAGGGGTATCCGTCAGGAATGAGTTTTATCTTTGACTGCTCATTCCATGTTAATTCACATTTATCCATTCTTTAAAGAAATAATACGTTGTAACATACATTACAATATAAACAAAGCTTAACCGAGTCTGGAAAGGCTTTGACCCTACTTCAAACAAACATTTTCTCCCAATCAGTGAGGATTGTACCTCTGGGGTCAGTGACTGTCTCTGTGTATTAAGAGGAAATTGCTTGATTTACAGTGATTTCAGCACATGTTTCGCAGAGCTGGAGCCTTTCCCAGCTTTCCAGACATTTTTAAGTGGGTTTCTGTGTCGGCCAAGACGATTGGACATAAAATGCTGAGGTGTGTTGGACTAAGGTTTAACCCCCTTTGGGTAATCATCATTATATCACTACATGTCCAATTTGGGTTCCTCTGGGTGCTTCAAAACAAAGCAGCCAATGCTTGAATGCTGCGAGTCCAAGCCTCTGTCCTGAAGAGAATTCCCCCTGAAATCTTTATGGTGGGATAATTTGTTCCACATGCCAGAGCTCACCCACTAAATCACAGGGTCCTGGTAATCAATGCTTCCCCGTCTCATTATGGTGTGTTGTGCTGTCTCAGAGCAGGCTTCTGGAGGATAAATGTCCTCTTAGACACAGACAATTCCTTGAAGTCTAAGTCATGTTCTGGATAGGCATCACCAAGCTGGGTATGTGTCCAATCAGATGCGGTCAGCGAATTGGCCGAGAGATTTACGTTGCAATTCGCTTGCCGAGAGGAAGTTTTTGTTCGCGTTTCTGTTTCTAACTATCTTTGTTGTTCAGTCTCCAAAGCAGAACTCTTTTAACACATCACTCAGATACTGTTTTGCTGGAGGAACTCCTTTTCTTCCTCCTTGTATGTGTTCAGCATAGCTAATGTTTTGGATTATTTTCCCGTCCTTTAGGATTTAGCGAAAAGTATAATCACTCTCGCCCTTCAAGCTGATCCAAAGTCGTTTAATGGACTGGATTATATTCCTAAAGACTCAAAGATCTGAGGCAGATGAGAGTAAGACCATTTCCTCTGAAATCTGCAGCTTATTTCTGTGTAATGACCACGTGCATGTCAGTTCCGCCAGTTGTGTGTTTCCCAGGAACAGCTACTTCATTCACAGATAATTATACCTTGTTAATCCGTTTGTGTGGCTTTAATTGATCTTAAACCTGCTGAGATTGTCGTGATTACAACATCTTGATTTGTAAATGTAAATTTCCTGAGGTGTGCTATTAATATGACATAACATTCTTAAGAACGCATTTACTCAGACATAATACATATGCATGAGTAAACTGTTTGGAAGAGTAGAATATATTTAGGAACGAGGTGTTTAGAAGTGCAGAAGACATAAGCATGAAGTTATAGGATAAAGGGAGAATTAATGAATGTGGTGGGAGTTCTCCGTTCCCTCGAGGGCTCTGTGAGATGAATGGTCTTTGTCCCCATTCACAGAGTTTGGATGACTTTCCTCTTGTTATAGCATTGTATGGTGATAACTGGAAAGGAAGTCCACTCACTCATTTACGAGACAGAACCAGCGTGGAACTAACGGTAAACCAGGCATTAACAAGCGTTTTTTCTACAACAGATAAAGCGCTGCTTTGTGACTTGCTGACCCACGGGCAAACTGACTGTCATGGTTATTGTTTCAAAACACACTTTCTCACCGAGTGGGTGACTCAATGACTAGGACCACATCTCCATCTGCTCATAACCACCATTACTCAAACATTAGTCATGACGACTTTGAGGCGTTGGTATTGAATTGATCATATTCCATTGATTTAAACTTTGTCAAGTTTTCATGTTTTTGGAAACGTATTGCCTTGCATTTTTAATAACCCTATTTTACCTATTTTATTGTTAACAGAATAATGTTTTTTACTGTCATAATTCTCTTTCTATATAATTCTAATTAAATTACATTCTATAGCATTTACAGAATTGTATTAAAAAAAACTATTGGCAAAATGGTATAAAATATTTATAAACATTTTCTTTTTATATTCCGTGGAACATTTGGAATATAGAAAAGAATATTATTTCGGACCACATTATCTGCCTTTATTCAGTTCTGCTCAAATAAGTCATAATATCCCAATTTAATATAAAACAGGCAGTTTGTCAGATACAAGGGGTGCAGGAAGTGAGTTAAATTGTTACTCCTTCTAGTCAACTGTCACAGAATGTAACTTTAAATGATTATCCATAATAAGGCTGAAGGTAAGAATTCTCATTAAGAGATTCTTCTGGCCCACAGGTCTTTTACAATGGAAGATATACTACACTGCTCTAGATACAAGACGGAGGGCAAAGACAGAAAGAAGGGAGGAATAAAACGAAATAGGCAAAATGACTTGGAACTGTGTGGGAAGACATGGGAGGAGCTTACAAAGTATAAACTTGGATGTTTCCTAGCAGTGGAGAGCTTCAGGACGGTAAACGATGCCAAAAGTAAATGAAGAGGACGAATGCACCGTCTCGTTAACAGAACATTTGGCGGATTTTCTTTAAAGTTCAGTCTTCTGGAACATCCGCGAGACGCCAGCAGCTCAGGAACTGACGCGGGATCAAGTCTTCGGGTGCACCGGAGCTGGACTCGGTGTTGCATGCGTGGATCAGATATTCCTGCATAGTCCAAATACACTCTCTTGAACTAAAAGAAAGAAAGCGCACTTATTTCGTAAGATGATCTGCTTATTGTTTTTGTTCCACTGTGCTGCCGGCGTGTTGTCGTCTTCAACCCGTGAGTACATTTATAGCTCTCTCTCTCTGTGTGTGTTACATGCGTTCTTACGTACCTTCTTCATCGAATGGGGTTTGTTTCGGAACTTGACGCGTTCAGTATAGAATTAAAATTAGAAAACAGAATAGAAAGAAAGTTAAAACTCTAATACAGTGTAAATGAAGTTATTTACAGCGGTAATAAAACAAAATCCTCTTGAGTGAATTTTTAAGTATCCTGCATCTGCAAAACATTGTTTTTATATGTATAGGGCAAAAACGTGCCAGGTTTCCTGTAATGTTTATTGGATTATTTTTGTTTGATTATTATTAAACTACAAAACTGTGGTTTTTATTTTTATTTAAAAAACACCTATTTTTATAAGCGAAAATAATATATTTTAAAAACGTAATAATCCTGACACAGGCATAATGGTTTAGAGAGATCTTCTCTGTGGTATAAAATATAATTTTATATTTTTCATGTCACAATAAAACAAAATTGTCTATTTACATGTTGGTTACCCTGGACCTAAATCTGGTGGACAAGATTTCCAACAATCTTTTTTTTTTTACAGTGTCCAGAAAATTACACCACATTTAGCCTCCCAAAATGTCCAACTTATCTAATTTTAACTGAGTTTATTTTTAGCTCAAAAGTTGGAAACATCTTCATTAGAAGGTAATTTATAGCTTTGCGTTTGTAATGTATTTTTAATACATTTAATAGATACGAACGCTATTGACCTGTATGCAGAGTTTTAAGAAAACAAAATCAATGTTTATTTACATAGCAATGCTATTGTTGTAAATTGTCTGGTTCAACAAACTGATCAACTGATGATATCTGTATGGGTCGCAGCATATTGCACTATATTGAAAAAGTCTGCTAGAGGTTAACATTTAAGGTCAGAGCATAATTCATTTAACACGTGGAGGGTTCAGCCTTATGAACCACAACAAAACTCTGACATCATGCTTCTTATGATTATTTTTGTAATGCACATGTTACTGAATGAAAAAGTTCACCTCAAATCAACACTTATCACAGAGACGATGGATTCTGTTCATAGTGTTGGTGAAATATAGGTGTTTGTGAAAGTTTAATTTACTTTTAATGAATAGCAGAGAACAATGTAACCGGATCAAAGGGCATAATTGCATTGTAAATAACAAAGGGCTAAATTATTAATAGCTATTGTGAAATACATTTACAATGCAAGGGTATAGCACATTCCCCTTACGTGACATTCACAGGTGTTGGTGCAGGGGAAGATTGAGACTAATTGCATCTAATTAAGTATTGCCTAATTCACACCCTCGTTCCCTTTGCAGGAGTTTAAGAAAGTGAAGTGCAATACAGCCACTGACAGACTACATTTCCCCCTCTTCTAGTAAACATTAAACGCAAAAGCATCAGGCCGGCTTTCCTGGGCCTCAGTGAAATATAAACAGAGAAAAAAAATGTGTAGACAGAAGTAACCCTTTAAAAGATCATTGTGGTTTAACAACATGGAATGTCCAAAGGGTGGTCTCACTGTTCACCGTCTCAGCGGTAAGATGTGCATCCAGGCTTTCTCTCTGCGTTGCATTAGTGATGACAGAAATACAGGCTTACCTCATGAGACCTGCTGATCTGAAACCAAATATCTTAATGCTCATTTCCTATTCAGACACCTGCGGTAAATACTTGTAATTGCTCCTGTCATTAAATGGTTTGAAGTGACATGTTTTCAAGTCACTTAAATCAAAACAGCACCTTGTAAAGACTGTTAAAAAGTAATACAAGACCATATCGTGATTCTCTTTCATTAATTCCGTAAGATAAAATTACTGATTTTTATCATTCCCATTTGTTACGGAGAGAAATGTCACCCTTTAGGCTCGGTCTGAGTGTGTGTTGAAAATGTAATCTCTCTTTTAAGGTTAGTCTATCAATCTATCCATCTTGATGTAATTACATGTAATCACTCAGCAGTTCCTTCATCACCTCTATTACTCAGTTGTGCTGCACTGACACATTTTTTGAGGGATTCCACATTGTCACATTACAAGACTGATAATGAACTCCAAAAGGGTTCCTGTTATATTAATTATCTGTGATTGTTCAGTGCAGTGATAGATGTCAAATTTAAGAAGCACTTAAAGAAAGGACACAACTGGAACACTAAACCATATGTATATTTAAAGTTTGACCCTGACATTGTTTACACTTTGCTAGTTTCATATATTTTTTCACACATTAATAAAACCGATATTTAATATGCATATATTTATTTGAATGTCCATTTATTTATTTTATGTGCATTCTACAGTGAGATCATTTTTAATGAACAAACCATATGCATATATAAACGCTGACCCTGTAAACAATATTTTTTACACTTTGCTAGTTTTATATATTTTTCTCATATTAGAAAATAACCTCAAACTAATATTTTATACGCATATATTTATTGTTCAATTATTTATTTTATTTGCCTTCTGTGGTCAAATAATTTTTAATGAACACTAAAACGTGTATTTAAATGCTGATCCTGGTAAAAAATATTTTTTACACTGTGCTAGTTTTATATCTTTGCCTCACATAACAAAATAATCTGAAACCAATGTGTTCATTTGCATATATTAAATGTTCATTTATTTACTTTATGTGCATTTGGTGGTCAAATAATCTTTTTAATGTACACTAAACAATAGGTGTATTTAAATGCTGACCCTGCCAAGCAATATTTTCCCCGCATTGTTTCACAAAATAATCTCAAGCAATTATTTCTGGTGCATATATTTATTTAATATGCATTTTGTGAAATTTATTTTATTTGCATTTATTTAGTATTTTAGTGTAGCTATGTAATAAGGGGGAAATGTACAGTCAGACGGACCATCTGACTGTAGTGTTCCCTTTCATAGTAAATGGATATTATCTCCTTTTGTGATCATCTTGCATATCCCACATTGCTCTGATTTAGGCTGTCACTATCAACTTTTCTGATGTGTTAGTCATGAGGTCGGTCTGTCTCCTCCTTTAACATCACATAACTTGAGCTCACCCATAACCAGACAGCTCATAATAACCGTGATGCCTCTTTCCAGCTTTAATCCGCTATATCTCACCCTCCCTTAGAGGTGGCTACAATCTACCCTCAAGACCCGGCCCTTTCCATCGGCTCCAGCCTGACAGCCACATGCTCAGTGAATCCAGACCACGGTGTTCATGCAGGCTCACTCTACTGGACGCTGAATGGGAAGCGTCTTCCCAGCAGCACCTACAGCATTCTGAGCCCGACTGTGATCAGCGTCACCCTCCCTCGGCTCTCCGGGTCCCGCCAGCGCTCCGGAGACAACCTCGTGTGCCATAACAGCGGGGGTCATGTGCTGGCTGGCTCCTGCATCTATGTTGGCAGTGAGTCCTTCTACCATATTGTTCGGATTTACTCTAGGCTCCTGTACAACTACCGAGTGTGTTTAATTGGTGAATGTGCACGCAGTCCAACTTAAATACAATTAAATGGATTTTGTGGGCAAGCCTGGAGCCTTGGGGAATATGGGTCAGATGTGGAAGTATTAGACAGTCTTTATGATTTGACCCCCTGCCACTGAGCCACAGTTGTTGCAGTATTTAATTTTTTCTGCCTGTCCGCCAATGAACTCAAGAGTTGTTTAAGCCCCTTAAGATAGCTATCTGTTCCACTGTTATGCTTTTAGCACCTGTGTGGTCCATTATAGGCGCTTTCCTCGACTGACACGTATGACAGAACAAATGTACTGCATTTGTCAAGTTACATGGAATGGTGGCAGTTTGGAAAATTACAAACACAGACACACACACACACACACACACACACACACACACAAGAGTGAGACAAAGTCAAGGAAGCGAGTGTCTGTCTGGTCATTTGGAAAAAAGATTGAAAGCCAAAAATGGAGAGATGTGGTTATGATAAGTGTGTGTGTGAAGTGCTTTGTTGATTCAAGCTTTCTATGTCTCTGAGGTCTCCTCTGTAAGGTTTGGTTCATATAATCACAGTCTTATACTTAGACGCAGTGTCCTTTGTTCACAGCTGAATGGAATCTTGGCCCCATTCCTGAACTTAAATGAGGATGACAGCTGAAGACACTCATCCATTATTGAAAATATTTAAAGTCAACACAGAGTCAAAATTTACCCTATTTACTTTCTTGATACATGTTACTCGTCTTATTGTGAATGATTCATCTGTACGCATTATTCCAAAAATGGTAGCATTCATAAACTTTAATGTTTCTTTTTTTTTTTATTACTTGTATTTTGCTCAAAAATACAGTAAAAACCGTATATTGTGCTGATTTGGTTTTCAAGAAACACTTTATATTATTTGAAAATGAAAAAAAAAAACTGGTGAAATTGTTTCTGTTGTTTTGAATAAGTTTAATGTATTCTTGCTTATATTTTTGTATTGTTTATTATATATTATACATTATAACATAATTATGTATGCATTATTATTTATTTAATTACTTATGATTATAAGTATATAATATAATATATAATACATTATTTTAATTGAATGGATCCTTGCTGCATCTACTGTATCCCTCTCCCTCTCTGTCTTTATATAGTATTAGTATTTTCAGTTTATATTTTCATGTCTTTCCATTTATTTTTGTCATTTTTATTATTTGTTTCATGTTGACTTCAAACCAAGAAACTATTTTTTTGACAGATTTTCTGTATTAACCAGCAATTACAGTATGTACTTTTAATGAAGTGTTATAAGAGGCATGAGTCATTTTGCACTAACTCACTTTGACAGCTAACTTATTCTTGTCTGTTTTTGTAGTGCCTCCTGAGAAACCTGTGAATCTTACCTGCTGGTCCAGGAACACTAAAGACCTCACCTGTAGATGGGCCCCTGGGAGCCAGGGGGAAACCTTCATCAAGACAAAATACACACTCAAATATAAGCTCAGGTCAGGGCCACAGGTCATTTTCACTCATGTCAATGCCTCTTCCCAAATTCACGCTTTATCTTGTTTGTATATGTCATGTTCTTGTTCTTACATGCCCATTCACTGGAGGACAGTGGAAGGATGTTTAAGGATGTCTCAAACCAACAATCTGTGCTAATCCCTCTTGATGGGCAGATGCCATACACTTTTTTTTTTTTGACAGGGAAAATCCCTTAAATTAATTGCTTCTAAATACTTAAAATTTGCCTAAATTTTTTTTTTGTGCGTTTCAGTATTGTCTTTCACATTTTATTTTATTTTATATTTATTTATTTATTTATTTATTTATTTATTAATAATTGGCTTTCATGCCCAGTGGGCAGATGGATGCAAATTCCACACAGCAATTTTCACATCCCCATTCCCAAACCAGGAGCAATAAGCCCTTAATTAAGGAATCATTCCCACATTTTAGATTATATGTCTTATCTATTGCCTCATAATTTAAAAGACTCCATGTAGGGAACCTGCAGGCATATCATTCATTACAAACGTACTGTGTCCAGTTATCAGTGCGCATCAGAAAATAAACCTTGTTCGCACACCTGTAGGTGGTACGGACGAGAAAAGGAATGTGAGGACTACAGCGCGGGAGAACCATATACATGCTACATCCCCCGCGACCTCGCCCTCTTCACGCCCTACGAGATATGGGTGGAGGCCTCCAACCAACTCGGAACCGCAACATCTGACGTCATCTACTTGGATATCTTAGACGTGGGTGAGTGCTTGACCTTTGACCCCTTTTTCGGGACAAGCCCCAAGTGTTCTCCTCATGAAGGACCATGTGCAACATGAGAGCGCCACTCCTTGTAAAAACTGGGTGCATGCCTGACGAATTGCAGCAGTCTGTCCCAGCGCAATCAGTATCGCTTTGCCTCATACAGCATCTATCCACCTCCTCGCACATACCTGCAAAGCCTTGCAGCCCCCTCCTTAACAGACGAGTGGAATTTTTATGAAGTTTTCCGCTAATACCAGTACCGTGACCTGCCCGGGGCTACTGTTTAGCAATGTGACTGGAATAGGGTGAAGTCTGTTTTGTTGAATCCTTAAGATCTTATGTGCTTTGAGTGCGGGCCAAGCTTGCCCATAATCTCTTCAAACAGACATTTTAAATGACAAACATCTTCATAAAAATGGAATTAGTATTGTTAGGACTTAAGTCGGGGGCATTTTGTCTTGGCAAGACATTAGAAAGTATTTGAAATTAAATTAAAATAGCCTGAGCACAAACCGAAGCCCCCCATCCTCAAAAAAGAGATGAGAAAGGTTATAAACTTTTACATCCTCTGAGTGTAAATCAGGGTAACTGCACCTGAAGGGGGAGGCAAGGTGATTTTGAATGGAAAAATTATAAGAGGAAGGTGGGTGCTCCACCAAACATGCCATAGTTATGACACAGACACCACACCTAGTGCCTCCACCTTCTTAGCAGCAGAGACAATGCTCATCTATGTTGCCAGTTAATTAAACAACAGCTTTGAGATCCAAGCAGACTACAATTACTTGGAATTTTAAGCACTAGGAATGCTATATCATTTTATAGCAGGCTGAATACAAAATGCGTGCAAAGTGGAAAAATACAGAGCAATTAGTAAACAAGATTATCGGAAAGCAGCATATATTTCATCTCAGTTGAATCACAAGATCAAAAGTCTCTAGTCTCGGCTTGCAGACCACACAAAGTTCGCTCACTGATCAGCTGGTGCATATTGCACACAAAACATGGAAAAAGCGTGTGATTGGCTAGTTTTATCAAACTTAGCGCAGCAAGTAAGCCACACAGGTTTTTTCATTATAACAAACATGAGACAATACCCTGTTTTTTGTGATGAAGTAATTACAGGACAAAATTCGCAAGGTTAGTGGCATCACTGTGTTCTAGATAGATATCCATGAGACCAGAACTATTAGTAATTATCAAATAAGTTTATTCTGTGTTTTCTGTACTTATTTGTGGAGACTGACTTTATTTGAATAATTTTTCTTTCATACAGAGCTGAAATTCATAAAAAATGCAGAATTGTTAGCGTATGATGCGATAGATAGATAGATAGATAGATAGATAGATAGATAGATAGATAGATAGATAGATAGATAGATAGATAGACAGACAGACAAGACTGCAATGATGCATTAAAATGAACTAAAATGACTAAAGTGGTTCAAATAGTAAGATGCAGAATTTTTATTGTAATTTAAATGTAAAGAAGTAATGGAACTGAATACAAATTCTAAATATTTTCAGTAATGGATGAATAGATGGACGAGTAGATGATAGATATTTCATAATATTTCATAAATAAACATTTGCGGATCAGGGTGGAAGAAAATTTCATTTTCTACAACCCTTGTCAAACTGCAGTTCAATAAACTTCTTTTTCCATGTAATTTCAATTCAAATTCCAGTTCAAGCTTTCAAGAAGAAGTTACAATGAGGTCTTTTGTTGCAGCGTCTCCAACCTTATCACATGTTGTTTGTGTCGTTTCCTCTCAGTGACGACAGACCCACCAACTGATGTGACCGTGAGCCGAGTGGGCGACCTGGAGGACCAGCTGACTGTGCGCTGGGGGACACCGCCTGCATTAAAAGACTTCCTCTTTCAGGCCAAATACCAGATCAGATACAGACTGGAGGAAAGCAGCGACTGGAAGGTACGGTAGCACTCTCAGTGAACACACATCATCGGCTCTCTGCCCATTATCCTGCTTAATATTACCACCTTCCCACTTCCACACCCACTTGTTTTTGTAAGGCATAGTTTGTATGTATGCTAGTTAGTGTCAGTTTCTTGATTTTAAAGCATTTGCAGAGTGCGGCGATGATTAATTGGAGTGGTTCAAAAGATAACAGCAATGTTTCAGTAGAATTTGGGTGTTTGTATTACTTGTCCGAAACGTCATTTCCAGCTGTAGCAGAACAGCACATGGTTTCCAGTCCTCTGGCCACGGAAGAGTCCGGCTAAACTTTAGGCCGGGCTTCAAATAAACTTAGGCTTTCACTGTCCCCATTTCGCTCATATGGATCCAATCAGTTGGCAGGTTTTCTTCTGAAGCTGGGCAGAGTTGTGTTACATACATTTTTTTCCCCCCTTACCAATCATTGTGCTGTCAGATGCGCAGTCCTACATAGTTAACAAAGTCAAAATATGACAGTGACCATCAAAAGCACATCACAGAAGACGATCTAATGTTTTCAAAACACATTTAGAGAGCTGTTTTATCACCCAGGCCCGTTGTCAAACCCACAGATTGCTTACACAGCCTGTGCGAAGGGAAATAATTACCCAGCATGCCTGTTATATGGCAACCTGATGATGTTAACATTCTGCCACTCATCACGTTCCAATAGTAACGATGGTCCTCGGATTACGGAGCCGTGCATATTATTAGCCATGTTTGTAGTTTTTGAAATGTGAGACTGGGAAGGGACTGATTCGGGGGTAACGGGATTGTAAATAATTATACGGGGCCCAGGCCGTTTCAACATTCATGCAATCGAATCCCATATACCTCTGCTTTAATGCACATGAAGGAGGTAGCACGAGACTGGCATGGCACTTTCTGTGTGTTGTAGGATGCTGTCTGTGCCCATGCAATTACTCAATCTGTAATAAGCAATAGATAACAGATTTTCTCTCAGGGTAGTGTTGGTGCTCTTCATGTATATGTAGAGCCAGAAGGCAGACCAATTATTTATGTGTGTGTCCCTGTTATTTACCTCCTGTCTTTGTCTCTGACATATGTTGTATATCCCCTAGGAGCACAAAAGGGGGAAATTTCTTTGTTCTACTTCTTTGTAGATGAACTTGCTTAAGGGTTTTGAAAGTCAATGGCTTTTTTTTTCCTTATATAGAACATTAAATATGCCCGTTAGGGTAACAGTGTGTGTGTGCTATGTGGACTCTGTAGGTGTTTGATGTAACAGACTGTTTTGGGTGTCTTTCTCTGCAGGTGGTGCATGATGTTGGGAACCAGACTTCCTGCAGGCTCGCAGGGTTGCAGCCAGGCACGGTGTATTTTGTGCAGGTGCGCTGTAATCCGGTCGGGATTCTGGGATCTAGGAAAGCAGGCATTTGGAGTGACTGGAGTCACCCAACGGCAGCCTCAACACCACACAGTGGTAAGAGAAATATCATTTAAGTGATTCTTGCAAAAGAAGTTACTTAGAACCTCTTTACTTTTCTATGTTAATACTATGGTTTTTTTTTTAAGTACCTTATAAGTACAATGGTAAATAATAAGGTTTCATTGCTTTATTTTACACTTTTCTAGTTTACAGTTGAAAAGAATACTATTTCTGAATTTTGAACAATAACACATCCCAAATTTGCTTTTTGTTTACTGGTATAAAACCAGATCCATGTTCAAAGACATTGTAAAACATAAATAAATGTAAATGCACACAAATTATCATAATCTCTTAATGTGTATTTTTTATTTTCTTTGCATGCTTGGCAACCACAAAAAAACGTACTGCTAATGAACTATATTACATTTTGAAAGTAATGGTTATTTTCCGGACTATAAGTCGCACTTTTTTTTAATAGTTTGGCTGGTCCTGCGACTTATAGTCAGGTGCGACTTATTTATCAAAATTAATTTGACATGAACCAAGAGAAAACATTACCGTCTACAACCACGAGAGGGCACTCTATGCTGCTCAGTCCTCCTGTAGTCTACACTGAAAACATAGAGCGCCCTCTCGCGGCTGGAGACGGTAATGTTTTCTCTTGGTTCTAAATAAATGCGACTTATAGTCCAGTGCGACTTAAATGTGTTTTTTTCCTCATCATGACGTATTTTTGGACTGATGCGACTTATACTCAGGTGCGACTTATAGTCCAAAAATACAGTAATTATTATTAAAACCTTAGTTAACTACATTAGTGAACAATGAAAAATACAAAGCATTTTTTGTCTTATTGTTAATTTAAACATGTATTAATTTTATCATTAGTAAAATCAAAAGTTGTGCCTGATAATATAGTTTAATATGAAATTACAATGAACAGTTAAATTTGCATTAAATAAAATTAAGAAGTAAAGTTGAATGATTGCTCATTGTTAGTTAAAATTATTGAATTTACTCAATTTAACTAAAGAGCTCACAGTTAATTTTATTAATTAGCATTAACCAACATTTTTAACATGGCTAAGTTGATTAGACACTTCAGCTTTGTGAAATCAATGTTAATATAATATAAAAAATATAAAAATAATAAAATACAATGCATTTTGCTTTTTTTATGCTATTACATTATAATAGAAGATCCATTCATGCAGATTATGAAAGTATAATTATTTAAAACTTGGACTGATTGAAATCATAGCCTAACAGTCTTGTAGTGCAGCGGGCCTCATGTGGGAACCATGAGTGTGATTCCAGCTTGCATTGTACAAAAATCCCTCTCCCAATTATTTCTGGTATTATTTAATGTTTGTATTATTAAAAATGACAGAAAGGCCAAAAGCAACATAGAAAATAAACAATATAACCAGCGATACTAGTTAAATGGTAGCAGCGATACTCGGATTGAGATGTTGCCTTTGCTGTCCTTCATCATATTTTCACATTTTGAATGTGTCATGCAGTCCACCCTATAATCAGATACATATTTCCAAGACGATGCTCAGTCCAGCAGACACCAACTAGCAGATGCAACGCATTACTTTAGTCATACATCTCCTCATTTTGTGGCTTGCCAGAGAGCCACGGGGGAGTGTTGGATATATTTTTTCAGAGGATTTTTTCTGAAGATTAACAGATTAACTCCTCTGCACATTAACTCTTCTGGAGCAGCCCACATCTGGAGCTCAGAAACCCGCTGTTTATTTAAAATGGAAAAGGATTTATTTTTATCCCAATATGTGTTTGGTTGGCTGTGTAAACTGTGGCCTGTATCTGTGATAAGCTTGATGCATGTACGATGGCCGCTTGTTTCCCCTGGATGGACACGTGTTGATTTTTGTCTTTCGCCCCGCAGAGCGGCTGCTAACAGGGTCATGTGACTCGAAGGTGGGGCAGCAGAACTCCACGTTGCGGAGGGATTTGAAGCAGTTCTTTGGCTGGGTGCGCAAACACGCCTACGGGTGCAGCGGTATGAGTATCAAACTTTATGATCAGTGGCGGGTCTGGCTGCAGAAATCTCACAAAACACGCAACCAGGTAGGTAAGGAGCTTTTTATTCACATTCTACTTGTTTTTGAACCCAAACTCCATTAATCACCCTTTAGGTGTCTGGTTTGCTTCAGCTTTAGTTTCTTCAACTGTTATGCCAGGATTTTTTGCTCTCATAACACTGCGAGACTGGATCCAAGCCCTTGAGTTATTGGAGTTGCCCTAGTTAATTGAATTAAAGTGCTTCTGGTGTTATTGTACTGAGTTTCCTGTGTTTTGCTCAGCAACCACTGAAGTAAATAACATGAGGCGACTCATATGATTTCAGGTAACATTTCATAAACCATTGTAGCAAATTAAAATAAACTCGAGTAATGAAGCTCTGCACGCCGATTATCATTCAACATATGTGTTCAGTTCTGTGAGATTCCACAGTAATCTTGTTTTGGAAATGACAGGGATTGTCCTTCACTCGAGAGAATACACTCAGCTTCTTTCATGTGTCCCTAGTGTGTTGTGGTCTTTGTTCTATATGAAAAAAACAACTTGTCAGCATCTGGAAAGTTCTGACTTCATACTAGATTATCCGCCGGTACGTCATGACAAGAACAACAAGAGATAAACCCATAGCAATAACACTAAGAATATCTCAATATCCAAACCGCAAATGTGACCCTGAACCACAAGTGTTAATTTTTTTTACAATTGAGATTTGAAAGTGATGTGACATACAGCCAAGTATGGTGACCCATACTCAGAATTCGTGCTCTGCATTTAACCCATCCAAAGTGCGCACACACAGCAGTGAACACACAAAAACACAGTGAACACACACCCAGAGCAGTGGGCAGCCATTTATGCTGTGGGCATTTATCTGATTGCTATAATATTGTCTGCTTTCAGGTTCTTCAAGGAGATAAATCATAGCACGTCGCCCCTGGCAGGCAGAACATTTAACAACAACAGCACACTGTGGAAGAATTCACATTTTCCAGACTGCTGCTTGGCTCAGTGCAAGAAACTTAACGTACAGCTGGACTCAAAACGGGATGTTCAAACAACAAAAGGTGACGGGCATTTGGTCCCTCGGACACAGATTAAATTGTGCAGTTCTCTAAAATGCCTTATTATAAAGGAAAACAAACTCTCTTTGATATTAGCCACGGAGATCAAATGGACTATATCTTCGCATCTCGTTATCCTTGGAGACAAGTTCTTGATCGTGTTGGGGAGCAATTAATTAAAGGTCATAATTTGCACATTTAGTGATGACTATGCATGAGCCATGCTTAGTCGACCTGACACATGGTCTTTACGTGGACCCGTGACGTTTTCGGATCTTGCTAACATTACCCGACCTGTAACATTAAAGGGGTTCCTCACGGACAAATGGAAAATGTCTGAACGTTTTTCTTCAGCCAGCGTTTTGTTTAACTTCAAGACAACTGGAATAATATTAAAACCATCCAGTTTTACCAAAGGTACCTTTCATGAATGTTTGAGTGACTACAGCAGTTTACCTAAAAATCTGACAGGTATACCTCACAATACATCTTGCCAATTTTCAGTCTCCTGTTTCTTTAAGTAACCAGTACATGCCGCCATATCAAAAGTTGCAATGCAATGCTATGCTGAAAATATCAATAAATCGAAATAAGCCTCTCTCTTAAATAAGTCCCACTGCAGTCGTAAAGGAGGATCTACAGACATTCACTATATTCAGGATCAACACTACGACAGAGTTAACATGTTGGAACCCCAGGACGGACTCATGTTGTTTCTCATGTTTATATATGTGTTGCAGTTACAAAACTGTGACTGTGTTTGTAGCATTGAACTGTTTGGAAATAATTTTATGTATTGAGACATTTTACTGCTTTTATTTTTGTACTGAATTATATCCGCATATTTAAATTCAAAGTTATGTTTTGACTCTTAAGTTATGTGTAGGTAGATTATATTATTATTGACTGAACTGTAAAACCCTAATATTGTTCATTAAATCCTTCTTTAAGATAAAACCTATGAGCTCTGTTCTTTTTGACAAAAAAACAAAAAAAAATACACTCTGAATCGGTGTTTTGGCATTTCAAAATCTATTTGTTTACAGATAATAAGTTTTTTAACCATATTAAAATGTAATTGTTTCATTATTGTTTTAAGCTTTAACATGAATAATATAATTTTTTTTATAGTCTCTGAAAACAAGTCAGTTTTCATGTTCATTGCTATTTTTTCACAGTTATTTATCTTTAACTACTTAGAAAACGAATGAAAACAAGAAAGTTAATGATTTGGAAAGAAAGTGGAGTACAAGGAAACAATTACAAACAGATACAGAAATAGCAAAAAACAATTGCACAAAGCAGAAGTGTTTTGCCAGAGTATGATCCTCTTCAGGGAAAAAGATTAATGTGTGTACGAGCAGTTGTCTGGTTAAATTAGTGCTCTTCCACTGGCCTCTTCCACGGTCAGTATTTCACTTTTCCCTAAGTAACACCCACAAATAGCAAAAAATAAAATGCTTTAGGCCACTGGGTTTAGAGTCCTTAACATTTTAGCCCTGTGATTTCAAAACACGTGATTTAAAATAAAATACGGCCTATGCTCTTCTAAGGGTTGTAACAATGACCCTTACTGTAACTGTAATCCCTATTCTGCTTATTGTTTCTCGAATAAGTGTTTGTAAAGTGAGTCCTCAGGCACTTTCATGGTGCAAAGATCAATAATATGCTCGATATCAAGTTGCAGAATAACATTCCCTGCTTTTATTTAAGCTCTTAAAGTATCCATGTTGATTATGAGTTAATGTACCAGCTATATGAAAACCAGGTGATGGATATGTTTGGATGCAAATTCATATTGCTTTTTTTTTTCAACTGAGCTACATGCCAGAGGTCATCTGTTGTGTTACCTGCTTCTACACGAGGCACCCAGTCTGGAGATAGAGAAGGTTAATGTTTAATGTCCGCTCACTGGTCAGGGATGACGTCTCAGCTTTCACAAGACACACTTTCTTAGCATGCTAATTACATTTTGCGCTGTTTTCAGTCAGTTTGAGCTGCCGAAGAGAAACGGATTTTGTTAAAGCAATGCATTGTTTGTTCAAAGTAGCTTCAGACTGTTAAATCAGAGTAATTAATGTTACAGAGGAACTTGATATGCTACATCCTACTGTAAAACTATGCCACAGAAACAAGAGCAGCTTTCCAGAAGTTTCATTTGTTTTGAGTACTGGTTGAAGGTTGCCATGGGAACAGCGAGATTGACAGATCATATCAATCATACAATGTTACATCACCCACTTTAATAAAAAATTATATATATATATATATATATATATATATATATATATATATATATATATATATATATATATATATATATATATATATATATATATATATATATATATATATTTAGAGAGAGATTTATAGAGTAGTCTTTTGCTCAACACTTTAGAACTGATCACAATGAAAGAAGAAAAAAAAAAATATATATATATATATATATAACATTTTTAATGTTATTAGGAATATATTCTGTACTTTATTTAATTTCCTTTATAGTGATATGAGACATTTTCACCACATCCATACTTCAGTGCATCAATTCATACTTTAATACATTTAATAATTAATATTTTGAAGGTTTCCTGCACTCCTAGAAATATCTGGAACTTTAAAAAATGTGATTTCCATGTCTAGTAAATTTAGAAATTTAATTTAAAAAAAAATGTCATTTATAAAATAAATAACATAAGGCCATTGGGGGCAAAAAAAACTTTTGTATACTTTTCTATAGCTAAAAGGTACTCTGTAAATGTGATAAATAAAAATTTTTATCACAAGCTGATGACAGAAAGTACAGAATATCTCTCAGTATTTACATTTGAGGCAGCTATTAGTATATAATCTTTTTATCTCAAAAGAATAAAGTGGTCCTACAATATAAACATTAGTCATTTCAAATAGCTGTCGGCTGTCTATTTCACATTATGTAATTAGCTCATTAGCTGCCGTTTACAGACAAGATGCCAAGGAAATCTGTAATGCGTAAAGATATTTAGATGGATATTGTTGTAGCCTGGACATGGATAAGGTTTCTTGCGCTTGTAAGAGTCATTCATAATTCAGGTCTCAGTTGTATCTCTCCAGTGTGTCTAAACTGAAACTTCAACCTTTCCTGGACCTCCTTGAGCACTCTTGCTGCCGATTTTGCTGTCAGCTCTTTAAGCTCACCAGAAAATATACGCAGCATGGGGGAAGTGGTGAGGCGGCGCCCCATCATTGCTGGCAGGGAAAGAGGTAAGTTTGTGACCTCTCATTTCAGTGGATTCATTTGTCCAAATGATTGTGTCGAAAGAATTATTGAGCAAAGTGAGGAGATCTGACTATTTATTTTAGCACAGGGCTCTGTAAGTAGTTCAAACACACTTCATGCTCCTATTTGGCTCTTGAGACTGGATTGGCAGTTTGATGAAAGAAACTGTCAGTTAGGTCTTTTATTGCAACACCTGCTTGTATCTTTCTGAGAACAGAACGTCTTTTCTCTGGTCTTTTCTTGTTTTGGCCAAAGCTTTGAAAAGACTGTATGACATTTAACTATGTAGCAAAATTCATACGATTTCAAATGAAAGTTTACAGCCAAGGTTTTAGAAATGTGCACAGCATGTGTGACCTCTTATGTCTCACATGAATTACATTCCATAGTTTTATTTTAGATTTAATAAAAAAGGAAATGACTCATGTATAGATAGCAGATGTATACCTTATATTTACTAAGAAAACTAATCAGCTAAGCAGACATACTTGCATCTGTTATCAATTACAAATCCTTGTTATTTTAGTATTATTTTACTATTATAGTTTTATTAATATCTAGAATTTCCATTTATTTATATATTTTTACATTTATATCTTTGTTTATTTTTTTTTGGTTTTCGTTTTAGTTAAATTTTTAGTCAATTAGTTATGTGCTTTTGTCATTTTTATTCTTTTTTATTTTATTACAATTCAATTAATTTTATTATTGCTATTTAATTTATGTATATGCATTTCAGTTTTAATTTTCTTATTCTTCATCTTCAACTTGAAAGTAATTTCAATTAGTTGCCGAGGCAACATTTCAAATTTTTTCTAATCTCATATTTATACATTTTTTTTATTTTAGCTGTATTTCAATTAACAAAAATGTTTTCATATTTCTATGAGTTTTAGTTAATGATAATAACCCTTCTATACCGTATAAATCCTACCTTAAATATATATATATTTTTTTACATTTTGTCATTGTTATAATTATTTTTTAAAATAGTTCTATTTAGGTTTCATTTGTCTCTATTTCATTTTTATTTTTTATTTATTTTCAGTTATTTTAATGCTTCAGCTAAGTTATTTCAGTTATTTGCCAGTCATTTCAGTTAGTCTTTTATTAACAAAAATGTTTTTGTTAATGGTAATAACCATAATTACAGTATAATACTTTCATTTTAATTATTACTTTCTTATTATAGTGTGTATGTGTGTGTATATATATATATATATATAATTTGACTCTTAAGTGTGTGTATATATATTATATATATATAATTTCAGTTTTAATATTTAATTTTTTTCTTTTCAGTGCCTCAACTTTTCTAATTTAGTATTTCCATCTCATTTGTATTTTAAAGCTTTATTTCAATTAATAAAAATAGCTTATAATACTTCTAGTTTTAGTTTTAATTCTACTTATAAATACAATTCCAGTAATTACCCAACACAATTTCAGTAATAAATGCTAACAGGCTGCGCACTCTGTGTTTTTGTTTATGTCCACAGGCCCCGGGCCGGGGCGTTATGCTCTTCCCCCCACTATCGGTTACATCAACCATGACTACACCAAACCCAGCAGCCCGGCCTACTCCTTCCACAGCCGCATGAGCAGCAACAGTGAGTGACACCACACGAAATCAAACACTTCTCACACTGACAGATGACATGATCCACTCAACTAATGCTGGCTTTAATCATCTGAGAATGCTTTTAACAAGCATGTTCATGGATAAAATGGATATATATCAACGTGGCATTCCCATGAACTGATAATTTCATAGATTAATTAGTGTCTATTATGCAGCCCTGAAATATTAGGTGGATTTACACACACACCCTCAAATATTTAGATGCCTAATTAGTGACATGTAATGTGTGCTTCCTCATGGAAGAAACTGAGAACACCCAGTCGGATCAAAGTATTCATACAAGAATCCTTGCACATCTGGACTTTAT
Organism: Carassius carassius; assembly: GCF_963082965.1. NCBI lineage: Eukaryota > Metazoa > Chordata > Actinopteri > Cypriniformes > Cyprinidae > Carassius > Carassius carassius. Next base: position 7,723,117 of record NC_081774.1, on the reverse strand, counting down.
ATTACAAACAACAGCATGCAATATAATGATTAATGTTATTTCACTGGCATATTAAGCTAATAAAATCCACATGCTTGATTTTAATCCATATGTTTGATTTTAATTCACTTTAAATAGCATTTCTCTAGCTCAAACAGCAGAGCATGATACTAGCAACGGCAACACTGTCAGAAAAAATGGTACAGTACAAAACTTGACACTGGGAGGGTACCCTTTCAAAAAGGTACATTTTACCCTCAAAGGGTGATATTATTACCTAAAATGAGAACCTAAATGGTTCCTTTTACCATCCCAGTGACAGCTTTTCTACCAGTTTTTTTTCTGAGAGTGATGTCTGCCAAATCTAATTCTGATGTGTTTTCTCATAATGTTGCTTTTGAATAGTGGTGTCTGTGGATTCCAGTCCAGGGCCGCAATATCATGTAGATGCCAAAATGACACGCTTTGGTAGAGACGGTACTCCATCGTACTCCATGCAGGGCAGAAAGAAGAAGACAGGTGGGTTTTCATCTGATCTGATGCTAGAGTTTTCACCTTTTTTATTACACAGATCTGATGTGTATGAAGTCAACATGGAATGGCATAAAGAACATATTTACTTCTGTAACTTTACATATTCATGAATAAAATAGGATAGTCAGTAGAGTCCAACCGTCAGGTTCCGTAAGGAAAAATCCCATTCATTTTATCCATAGGGGAATTGATTTTTAAAATATAACTTTTTAAAGCCTACTACGAGCTACAAGGTTGTTAATTTATATTAGGTTATACACTTTTGTTTGAAGCCAGCAGACTGCTTTATTTCAACTTTTTCTAAACTCATGTTTAACAGCTGATTCTTTAGTGAGAAGCTGCATTTCCCATTACTTGTACCTTTGTCTTTTTGTCAGATATTCAAATATGTTTGTAATGTTGAGGTTGAAAAAAAAAGGGCACTCAATAACAAACTCTCACTCTATAAGAAAAGAAATTGGGTCGGGCTTACATTTTATCCATCTGGGATTGGTTATATATAAAATGAAAATGGGAATTGCCAGAATGTAAGGGTTCACTGAGAGAAATTGGTAAAGGCATCTGAAAAAAAACACACACAAAAAAAAACATGCACATGCACTTTTTGGATGAATCAAGCAATGGTAATGTGTATCCAGAAAGTAAATAGCATCATTTTATGTCATATTCACTTAAGCTTTTAAGAGGGGATGCATAATCATATAAAGAAATTGCTGATTCTGTGTTTTTGATCAGCTGATACATTCCAGACTCCTGGACCCGGAGCCTACAGTCCTGAGAAAGCTCCACCTTTGAACCTTCACCACAAACCTCCGTCTTACACCATGGCCTACCGCACACGCTACCGCAGTGTGGACCCTGTACCGGCCCCCAACCGCTACACCTTACCCAACCTCTTCGGCTCTCATGTTCCCCACAAACCCGCCAGCGCTAGCTTCACAATATCAGCACGCAGGAAAGCAGGCGGCCCATCGGAGGACCTGTCCATGACCCCAGGGCCTGGCCGTTACAACAGCACAGAGCCAAGCATTTACCTGAACAGACAGCCTTCTTTCTCCCTGCAAAGCCGTAGTAATATTCCCAGCGATGCCACTCGGAAGCCTGGTCCAGGCACGCACAGCCCAGAAAAGGTGACGGCACACTTGCCTCGTGCACCATCTTTCTCCATGGGTGTTCGTCACTCAGAGTTTGTAACACCACTGATTGTTGACGTATTAGAGTATTAGACATATTAGTATTAAATGTATTAGAAGGGTTTCAGGCACTGCTTTGTGGGCAGAGTAGGTGAGTGAAGCGGAGCGGTGTGACATAGTAGGCCTAATTGTTTACTGTTCGTACCGAAATTCTTGGATAATTATGTACAATTATGCATGCTGATAAATGGCAGTTATCGTGTTTCAAAACATAATTCTTACATTCTTCTTAATTGTATAAATTGTATTAATTAAAATATATTCAATATATCAATCTAACCTAAGCAAACATACTCTACCTAAAATGCAAAAACTGAAGAAGTGTGTTTGATTTTCGTTCACTTTATTTCCGTGAAAATAGCTAGCGTTGTTGTGCAATAGAACAATCAAAATAGGCTGATTAAAACACAAACGCACACACACACGAGATGAAATGTGCATAGATCTTTACAAAATACATCTGGATTATAAAGCATGTGAAAAGCACACACAAGATAAAAGGCACTTAAAGAACGCTTGGATTATGGACTGCGTTGAGCGAGCGGCGCTTAGCGTATTGAGCGAGCGGAGAGGAATCTTCAGAAAGGCGATCAGTGCTCTTAAAGAAATATGACCTGCTCTTAAAGAAATATTACCACTCTACTCCACTCACATGCTCTGTTTGTGGGTACCTATAAAAAGGATTTGGCTGTAAGTCAAAAAAATATTACGTTAAGGGAAAAATAAAGTCACAATCTTCATTACCTGACCTGACCTATTTTATGTAAAGAGATGCTGAACATTTTTCATTTAGCTACATCAGTTATTTTTTAAAGGTTCACCCATAAAATAAAAAGCTGGATCTTAATTTTTTGTGTGAATTATTTCTTTAAAGAGTAACTAAACCCTAAACCAACTTTTTTTAGTTAATGATCTATAAGAATGGGGCTTTATTAGTGCTGTTCATTGATTCGAGTAACTTTTTTGACATTTGAGTATAAAGTGTTTTAATTCTACAATATATGGTGTAAAAACGTGTGAGTGCTGCCCTCTTCAGGTTGAACGGTGGCTACTGCAGTTGATTTTTCCTATTGGATGTTGCGGTGGCAAGTGACGTAAGCGGTGGCAGGTGACGTAAGCGGTTTCCAGCTCACCACGCCCCTTGGTACGAGCTACCACGCCCTTGGCAGTATAAAACCATCAAAATCACTGTAGTGAGTCAGGAGCTGGAATTGCGAGTATTGGTAACGACCAGGATAGACTAATATAGCATCTATTTAGCATAGCAATTATATAGTTATTTAGATCTTCAAGTTAGCTAGATTTATCTGTATTTAGTACAGTGGTCAGGATGGTACGGAGGTGTGTTGCTGGTTGCTACAGCACTGCTGGACTGCATAGTTTACCAGCAGACTTTAAAATTAAGCGCCAGTGATTGCATGCATTTGGCCTGGAAGACCGCAAGTTCCCGCCTAGAGCTCGAATGTGCAAACTGCGTTTTACACGGGATTGCTTCTCCAACGCAATGGAGGTGGAAATGGGCTTCTCCACACAGCTCGCGCTGAAAAGCGACGCGGTGCGGGAGGTAAGACCGCAGTTTGAGCCAGCGGCTCGAATTGATATGAACAGACACCTCGACACGCTCCACTTCAGGTAAAAGTGGGGGAGAAAAGTCCTCTACTTCAAATGATCGCTCTGTTGCAAAGCTACTTGCGTCATTACAGTCACTCTCCATTTTAGCGTCTCTGACAGCAGCTGTCAATCAATCCGTCACTGCGAGTCTCAGGATCCCGCCGCACTCGCTCAGCCCCACCCTAGGTTCGTCCCAACTATCTCCGCTGTGATCTGCCCACTTTTCAGCATTTTTCAAATATTGTCAGTGGGTGGAGTCAGGCTCTGAGCAGGGGTTTAGTTACACTTTAATACTTTTCTTGGGTTTATAAATCTTTTTTTTTTTTTTTAATGGAGGGTCTATTTACACTAAGTGCAAATAGCCCGCCTTGTTGGCTGAAGATATTTACACTAACTCCGCCCACCAATGTGTGATTCGGCTAATCAAGACTGCAAAAGACAACCAATAACCATCTGCGAAGATAGTAAAATGTGTGACGTATTCATTTTGACACAATCAACCTGGGTTCGAATCTGCCTTTTGGCACACTTTTTTCTCCCTTTTCAAATTTCAGATCACATCAGAAAAGCATTTATTTCAGTGAAAATGAAGAATATAATCAAAAAGTTTAAAAATAACGTATCGGGTAGGGTTAGGATAGGTGGAAAGGAGGGCTTTATTGTCCCAATAAGATGACATTCATTTAATAATTTGAATTAAAATTTCAATTTACACTCAATTAGTTAATATTGTATACGGTTTTAAAATGTACTACAATACTGAGGTGCAGATAATTGTTACTATTTGCAATAAGTTGTAATTTTAACATACTGTTGTTTAAAAAATAAAAAATGCTGCTATATGCACTTAGCTGCTGAATTTGTTTTATTAAAAATTAAATAAAGCTGAAATAAATAAGAAATATAATAAAATATAAATATCAATTGAAAAACATTAGACTTATCAAACTTAAATAAAAATTAGAAATGGTGCCTTGGCAACTAATTTCAATAAAATTAGTTGCAGTTAACAGAAATAAATAAATGTTAAGTTTAATTACAAAGCTTAAAAATAAATTAAAGCTAAATAGATGTATAAAAATAATAAAAAGAAATTAACTAAGAAATACAACTAATATTAAATGATAGAAACTATGAAATCATAAAACTATATAAATCAAATGAAAGAAAATAAATAAAATATAAATATTATAACGAACAACCTAAAACTTTAGAAATATTTTTTAATAAAAAGTACATAAACCTAAACTAAAATTAAGCCTGAAAATATAAAAACTAATTTTAAATATTGTTAAATTCTATAAGAGTGTATAAATAATACCACAAAACACAGTTTATAATACACTAGTCAACATTTGAAGTGGGTCAAAACCTTGATGAAGTCTTTTTGATCCACTTCAAATGTTGACTATAATAAAAACACGAGTATACAAGTCTGAATATATATTTAGAACATTTTTATTAAACTTTTCTGTACAGCTTTTTTATTTTGTTACATTGTTTTTCTTTTCTTGTGCTTCTTGAAAATGTGTGATTTTTATTGTTTCCCAAACCAGTTAAAATCTGTTAGGTAATAAAGAATAGATAAGAAAATTTTTTACAAGCTTTGCGATTACATGAAAGTGAAGCCATACTGTCTATTATTTTAACAAAATTCTCCACATTGAGCTTGCAGATTGGTTGTCATTGCCTTTATAAACACAGTTTTCCTTTGGTGACACAATAAGAACTAATAACAATTCTAAAACATTTGGTTAATGTAGTGTAATGTCATGATTCACCACATCAGTTGATAGGTACAGTGGCACTTATTGGTTCACTCCAGTCACTGCTTTGTCCATCATCCAGGGAGTCCTTTGCAGATATTTGGATGTAGTAAGTCCGTCCTGCCACCAGACCACTCAAAACCATTTTATTAGACTCATAAGGGCCCATCTAGAAAACAAAGAATGTTAAAGTATTAAAAACCACTATATGTCCTTCCTGTAGCATGAGGTGACTTTTCAAATATTGCTTTCTGTTTGGTGCCTTTGTTTCAGTACTTGACAGCTAGGCATCTAGTTGCATTAAACACCATTGAACATGGTTTACACAGGAAACTCACTGTTCTTGCTGTCTCAGGTTTGCCCCAGTGGAATTTCACTGTGTATTTAAGGAGAAAGTTGACAGGATCCGGCCAAGTGGGTGGTGGACCCCACTGCACAGACAGCTTCCTGCCTGGCATTACCATCATGCTCACATTCACCGGAGGATCAGGTTTCACTACAGACCAACCAAGAACAAGAATTTAAACACTCAATTTGAGCTCATGGCATATGCATCAAGATCTAGACATTGATAAATCCTTTAAAATACAGCAAAAGCCGCTGTTTCATCAGAGCCAAAGCTTAAACTGATATTTTTGGATGTAAATACTTATTAAGAATGTCAGATTTTTTTACATATTCATATGATTAGGTTGTATTATAATAACATTTCAAAAAATACAAATAAAGACAAACCAGTGGAATAAATAAAAAGGTATAAAAGAGGACTATGAAAATCTCACCTATCTGTTCAAAAATAATTGGCCATATGCGTGTTGAGCTACCCAGAGCGTTAATAGCTGTAATGTTGATGAGAGTCCGTTCACTTGCAAAGATCTCCAGTTGCTCTAACGCACATTGCCTGTCTTGTTCTCCCCATTTCTGGCACTGACGGGCACTTGACACCGGGTCTAAAAAGCTCCTAAATTAAAATGGAGAAGAACTTCAGCAAATATTCTGAACAATTATACTTTATTTTTGAAATCATCCAAAATAAGATACAATTATACAATTAGAGCAATTTACAACGGGTGTACAATTTAAAGTACAGCTCAATATTCAGAATAAAGAAATATTTAAAAACATTTTAAATGAACACTTAATTCAAGAATTCTGTCATTATTTACTCACAATGCTCATTAGAATCCAAACCCATTTATTAAAAACTATGTCTGATTCATGAACAAATCATTATTTTGAGTTGGAACTTTTCAATTAATCAATAATGATTCACTTAATGATTCACTCATGAATCAGACACTATCACAGATTCTCCAGAAGACTTGGAATATAGAGCACAAGTCATATGGACTATTTAACGGTGCTTTCACATTGCTTTTAAACCATTAAACGGTTATTTATAAAGACGATATGTATAGCATTAAAAGGTAATCATTCAGAATTCAAGGCACTAAATATACTGTATAATTTTAAAAATAGATGTTTTTTTGCAATGATGCCACAGAAGAACCGTTTTTGGTTCCCCAAAGAACATTTAAGTGAAAGTTCTAAAAATAATAATTTTTCTTATTGTGTAAAAGATTTGAATAATGTAAAGAATATTTCTTCCGCTTTAAAGAACATTTTGTGCAATGGATGGTACAGGTTCTGCATGGAACCACTAATGCCATTAAAGGACCTATATTTTTAAGAATGTAAGATACCTGTATGTAGCAATATAATGTGTTGGAAGTATTGGGTCTGGAGTCAGTGTCCAAGAGCATATTGCCCTTTTAGGGTAACTTGGAGACCAACAATGCACATCCGGAAGAGAAGGGGGATCTGAACAGAGCAAACATTACACAGTGATGGAATTTCAGTTTAAGCTCTTTGTCTCATAGGAAAATAGTGTGACATTTTACCAGGCTGTAAAATGTATGTACAGCAATAAAGGAAAATATGCATAAACCTACATCCCAGGTGTAGAGATACTGTTTGTATCAATTCTCCATTCGGTTGGTGGCAGGTGTAGATGCCTTGGTCCTTCAAACTGCTGTTCTGTATGGAGAGAACAGGGCTTGAGACAAGCACTGAATCGTTGAATCTCCACTCCACCCCTTTTTCTTCTCCGTCAGAGCATGGTATCTTCACAGATGAACCCACTGCTACAAACAGGTCTATTGAGGGAGGTGAGGAGGAAAAGAGACAGGCTTGGACAGATCCAACACGCTGTGTGTGTGTGTATGTAGGAGTTTGTGTAGAGGTGTCTGTGCATGAGAGAGTAAAATTTGTTTAAAGCTTACCTCGAGTCTCTGACAGTAAGGTGCTCGTGTCTTGGCTAAAAACTCCACTTGTTATGGCCAGCGCTCCAAAAACATATATCAAGCACATTTTTTTGGTGTTTTATGGTTACAAGAACGTAAACTTGGTGCTTTTATAATTGAAGAAACTAGGTATGTGTGTAGTCACACACAGAGGTTCAAGCTGTTCTGTTGTGGAATTTAGTTAATCATTAGTTGGTAAATCTATTTGCAAAAGAAGGCAGGCTACTGTTGGGCACCAGTGTGGAAATAAATATATGAAATTTCAAAAATGCAATGCAGTGTCAGATAATAAAAAAAAGGAAAATGCAACTAAAACACTTCAAGTGTTTAGAAATTTAGTTTTAAATAATGTGCAAATTCAAATTAGTTCATGAATAATAGATCTCAACAACAACAAAATTGTAGATTCAAAAACTAAATTAGTCATTATGTAAAAAGGAAGTCAAAGAATGCATTCAATAACCCTTTGTATTAAAACGTATTAATTGATATTAAAAGGAATGGCTTGTCAAAAATGAAAATTTAATTATAATTTACTCACAAATTAGTTTATTTTTATCAGAACTATTTTGAAGAAATTTATCATTACAGCATTCTCTCACCAATGGATGCAGTGAATGAGTGCCGTCAGAATGAGTCTAATCAGCTGATAAAAATCTGATTATGATCCAAAAGTAATGCACATCCAGGATAACACTTCTTCCAGTGAAAACATCCCCTGTCGTCTTCTCACATCAAAATCCACAAACAGATTGACTGTTTAACTGTTTTTGCTCATTAACAGTGCTTGAACTCTTTATATTTTTACAGGAGAAAGCAATATTATTGATAGGAGAAGAACCGGTTTAAAGTTTAAAAATATCTTGATGCTGGATTTGTTTTTTTGTTTTGAAACACACAGCTTTTCACTTCACAAGATGTTAATTGATGGACTGCAATCGTGTGGATTACCTGTGGATTATTACAATGTTTTTATCAGCAAAGCAAATGTTAATTTTTGGGTGAAATATTCCTTTTAAATAATGTTTACTGTACTACTACCTACTGCTGGGTCAGCGCATACAAATAACCACTGATAAAGGGTTATGAATTATTAAAATCACAGTTTCCTCAAACAACAGATCCTACAAACAATGAATGCATCAACACATCATTAGTTTCATGTTTGCAAAACAGAAACATGACACACTTGTGGTTAATAAAACAGATACAATCCAGGAAGGTATTTTGACATCACTACAGAATCCCAATCATTTATGTGCTCATAAATGACAACAGCACCCAGCCGTCCAATCACTTGATTCATACCTCAAGGTGCATCTTAGCAAATTGTTTTATAGTGCCTTATGATTCATAAAATATTTTATCCAGCCCATCAATTATAATTTAAACTGAGAAAAAAAATTCTCAGTTTACATACTGCAGGGTTCAGTGAGTAGTTTTCGGCTACCATGTGGACTGTGATATAATGAGGTCAGAATCCTTCTGTAAACAGCACAATGTGCTTGTTTATTAAGTGTGTGGGACTGTTCTCATTCTTCCATGTATTTTCCCAATCCTGAGTGAAGACTTAATTCACATAAGCCTTGAAAGTGCAACAACTTTAAATGAAAACATGTTTTTCATTTGAGCCCCTTGGCTGAGACTGAGAATTAAAGGAGACTGAGATTACTACAATGAGAACTGAGGACTCAAGTACACTGACAGACAGTATTAAGGACATTTCATATTTTTTTTTTCATATCATTTCATAGAGTTGTTTTTTATGTCTTAATATTACGCTGTTAAAGAGTGAGGCCTGCTCTATACGGTGATGTCTTTATGCATTTTTAGAGACAACATGGTTGAATTTGTTGATTGAAAGTTTATTCAAAAATTATCCATGTAAATTTTATTGCTCAGACATGATACTTTCATGCTTTAAGAGGCTTAATTGCGTTTTTTTGATAGATTTAATTGAATAATAATAATAATCTTTTAGGTAGCTATTTATACTTAAAGATTGCTTAGGAAAATATATGCATAAACTATTGCATACGTACAGTAGGCCTAAGCCTTTAATGTAAGAACTTTACAATTAATGATAGCAGAGACCAGATAATCTGGTTTTGGAAGAATTTGATGAGAACTTTTCTGAGATCAGACACCAGCACATGTCTTTTTAAGGCTTTATGAATGTAACTTGCTGTGTCTTTCCAAATCCCAGATATGAGGTAAGAAGTATCAACTGCCTGCAAACAAACAATGTAATTTGGATTATTATGGTTGTAAAGGGTAAGATGTTATCTATGAGCCTTATGACATCACAACAGAAGCTTTAAATGATTAAAAACAGAATCATCTGGCCCTTCTAAAGAGGAGCATTTGCTTTAAAGACAGCAGCATTAAAATTCTACCTGAAGTCTGTGAAAAACCTGATGAGCATGTTCTCCAGCATGATTTGAATATGGTTTAAATTAGATTTTCAAAGTCGGCTGAGACCTTTAAACTTTGAAAACGGGAGGAAAGAAAGAACCAATGAACGAACAAACTGGGGTCTTTAGGCCCCATCTAGTGGTTGTTGAACATTATTGCATTTTGTTGGAACTTAGCATTTTCAGTAGCCCACCTGCGAGAGGAGCTACTGTATATTTCTATTTATTTTCTTTTACTGTCTATGCTATTTATCCATTCAAACAGGTAGTCCATATGATTGATGAGCAGCTTTTCTAAGTGTTTGTGTGAAGAACACACTAAAATGTAGGTCACTATTACTGATACTCTTCAGTCAACCTGTAAGTTTTCAGTCCATAATGGCGGCCGCGCCGTCACGTCATGGGGGCAACTGTTGCTACGGAGCGTTCTATTTATGGCGCTCGCTTTGTGTCATTCGGCGACGAGACTGACAAGCACGACAGATAACACACGTGTATACGTGCGTGTACGTCTCCATTTGTTTTATATGGAGACGTACACGCAAATATCACGTCACGTAGACACGTCAATAACGTGTAGCTGTTGATTTTTACAGACGTGACGGCGGCGTCACGTTAGAAGTTAACGTGTGGATTACGTCTGTACGTCTTAACGTCTGTACATCTGCCCGTCTTAACGTCTGCCCGTCTGCACGTCTGCCCGTCTGCACGTCTTAACGTCTGCCCGCCTAATTTTCCTTATTTTCTCATACTTTTACTGTTATAGACATTCTAGATAATCTTATTTTGGCAGTTTACTTAGAACTACATTGGATTTATTTATTTTTATAATGCTGAATGTTAAGTAGGCTACATACATTTGGTATCCCAATGATATACAAGTCTATTGTCATGTATATACGATCTTATGAGAGACAAATAAAATGGGCTAGTAAAATTCAGAAAAAGTGGGTCATATCATTATTTGTTTGTTTAAGATTTGTTAAAGCCCTGCAGCAGCCGGTCTGCATGCCTCAAGTTCATTCATAGATGCTGCATTTAGTTTTAATTAACCATTCAGAAACGTATTGGATTTTAAACTAAAATAAATTATCAATCATTCAATTTAAAATCGTTTAACATAAATACTATTTAATAGAGCTACACTAAATATAAAGCCTAGCACTCTATTAAATTGAGCCTAGTCATACTGCACATTTTTTACTACTATGTTAAGAGCCCTGATAAATAAACTGTAACAGGCTTAAACGGATGCATCTTGTTTTCACCTGCAGGAAAAACAAACAGTTAAAACAAAAATGACAGTAAATGACCACTAAAGTCAGTAGGTGGCAGCAGAGGGACACTTATCTGCTCATTAGCCATGTCCACTCCTTGATCTATTTGTAAGGAAGTTTCAGTAAGTTTTGGGTCATTTATTCCTGTACATTAAGGGCTCAGTGCATTAACAATTTCATAAAGGAGCAATGTTCGATATAGTATACATTTGCTTTTCTAAAATATTTTCAGTGCTTTAAATGTCTTACAGATTTGTATTGTATGGGGGTTCTGCGTCTTTGGAAAAGTTATATTCCACTAACACAAGATAATTAATGAGTGAAATGTATGACTGAATGATTTTTTTAATTTATTTTTATGTCAAAACGAAGCGTTTGTAATGTCATTTGTAGCATCTTTTAATAACAGAATAATAGACTTAAATGGTCAGAGTATGACTGATTTATTCTGTGGTATTGTCTGCATGCTGGTCCTATTCCTGTCTACTTATTGATACACGAGATACCCATACCTTTACCCTGCTCTTAAGCACACACAATAATCATAAATGCAACACTAAATCTTTAAATCATGGGAAATAAAGTTTGTTACATAAATAAGAATAACAGTAAAAAGCATTTTCTTAACAATTTTGCAGTTATTGAAGTACATGTTTTTCATTCCATATTGCTCCATTTGCACAATCTGTATTGTCATCACTGGAATTCTTGTAAGAGCAGATTGACATCAATTAAAAGTCAAATTAGTAGTCAACACTGCAGTTATATTGTATAAAACTGACTAAATGCTATGGCATAATCATGTTTATATTACTTATATGATTAACCAATATTATCCAATATCCAAAAGCAGCCATATCACCCTGTAGCCTAAGACTGGTTCAGTGCCGGCCCGAGCCTCTTGGGGGCCCTAAGCAGAATTTGATTTGGGGGCCCCCCTCCCACCACACAGAGTCACCTGTGCTAGATTATTGACACAAATGTCACGCTATAATGTTATAGCGAATATTATAAACGTATACAGTGAGGTTATAATACAAAATAAATAAAAAAAACGATACTTAAAATATTTCACTCTTTTATTAAAACTTCTGAATACAATCTGTCACAAAACATTAAATAAACTATTTACAAATGTGCATTAAATGTGCAATCTTTTAAATAAAACCAAAATAGACATCAATATAATAAAAAATAGAATGTTACAAAAAAAAAGATCCTTAAATAATGAAAGCAAACATAAGAACAGCAAGGGTTCAACAATGACACCTCACAACTGTACAACAATGACCTCAAAATCGTTCCTTTCTTGCTTTTCTGGAGGCAAAGTCACTGATGACATCATTGTATGGTATTGCTTGGCCAACTTTGTTATTAATACTAATGACTGCAAGTCCACTTAGTCTTTCCTGGGCCATTGATGATCTCAAGTATGTTTTTATCAATTTGAGCTTGGAAAAGCTCCTCTCTGCTGAGGCAACTGACACAGGCAGAGTGCAGGCTATCCTGAGAGCTACCCAAAGATTTGGGTAAAGCTCACACATCTCATTTTGTGAGAGGTATGTGAGAAGCTCAAAGGCAGTCATCATAGTTTGGGGAAGTTCAGGAAGACTCTATATCTCTACTGCCAGTGCGCTACCATCAATATCAGCCTCCTCTCCACAAGAGAGTTTTTCCCCAAGAAGCTCACATTGCTCCCTCTGGACCTTTCGATCTAGCTCCCTAAAATTGAGCAGCACTCCAAAGTTCTCTTTAACCTCACTTAGAGACTTAAATCTATCCTCCAATGACAGAATGCTACAGTCCACTACAGCAGTAAAAAATGACACTTCCAGCCTCTTCATAGCATCCACTATTGGCTCATCTGCAGCCTCATAGGCAAAGTGCCTTTTTGTAGAACGCAATCGCTTCTCTTTCAGCACTGCTTCTGTGTTCATCCGCTCACAAATTTCTTTAGCAGATGTCTGTGCATCATAGAAGCCTGTTTTTCGGTAACTGATCAGTTCGCCTTTGTTCTTTTTTACAAGGTTAACCGCTACATCAAGCTGCATGTTGGTTGATTGTAGAAGCTTGCTCGTGATGTTAATTTTAGACAAAATGTCACACCAGACAACACAACAACGCTTTCAGTCGCATGTAACTCTGCAGTGGATGAACCAGCAATGATAAAATAAACAAACAAACAAACAAATAAATAAAAAAAAGCTAAATGTGTCATGTCATATTAAAGGACAATTCCAGTGAAAAATGAACCTAGGGGTAATTAACACATGGTCAAATGTAAAGAGTTTTATCTCTAAAAACAGATTAGCTTATAACGCTAGTATATGGGGCACATAGTAAGTATAAAGTATCGTTTAAAGTCTTTATAAAGTATCTTCTTATTAAACTGTCTGTACACTTACAAAGTTCTCAATACTTCGGTTTGCATGTAGGGACCCTCATTATGCTACCGTGTTAGTGTGAGGCTATTTTGAGCTTTGTTAGTGGTATTAACTAGCGATTTACTTTTACTTACTCTGTGCCCCATATACTAGCGTTATAAGATCATCTGTTTTTAGAGATAAAAATCTTTACATTCGATTATCATGAAAACGCATTCCAGGGAACGATCGACTCAGTAACCATGTGTTAATTACCCCGTAATTGTCCTTTAACAGGCTATGTAACCATTTGCCATAAAGAAAAACCTCACCTGCTGTATCATCACCTGAGGAGGCTCTGACACTTGATGAAACATTAGGGGCAGGTAGGGTTGGTTGTGCTCCAAAATACTTCAACAGTGTTCCTGGGGAAAAAAATAGCATTTCATAAATGCATAGTTGATCGAGCAGAATGAGTTTATTTTGCCATCATTACTTACACAACAAGCAATTCCACAACACACCTAACATTTCATATGCTATTTGCCAAATGAGGCATAATTGCAGTATGGTGAAAACTTAACATGGTGATCTACTACACTGCAGCCTATAATTATAAGGATAGCACTGCTAACGTTACATCAATCGCCACCATATTAATTGAAGTCTCCCTCCCCACCCACCAACATGGTTTTGGTATATTTTTTTCATAAAGATAAATACCGCATCTCTCACAAAGATCTTAGAGCAGAGAGCGCACGTGCATTGCCTATGAAGCTGGAACATTCACTCATGCCAAGCTGGTTAAGCTGGCATCGGTGTTTTCTCCAACTTAAAAAGATATCTATCAATGTGTAATACACACCTAGCTGCTACCTAGATAGATAAATGTATATTAATAACATTTCACTGTTGATGGCGGGGATTTAGCTCTGGTGATGGCTTATAAATATCATGAGTCATGACTAGCTAGCTGCTAACGTTACCTCAAGTAACGTGAGCACAATTTGTGCTGCTGCTGCACAAAACATACTGTAAATAATCATGCAAACATACCTTTATCTCGCTCTTTTTTCTCCTCCTCGGCCCTTTTCTTTTTTCTTTTTTCGGCACCTGAGGGATACGTCCTTTTTTGTGACATGGCAGGTGGCTAGATTCGTGACGAGTGACGTGTAATTCCGCGTGTGCGCCCGCGCCTGCGCGAGTTGTCGTGACAGCCGTCTCAAGGTGTCTAGTGTGTATGCGCATGACTCAAACGCAGGCACAGCAGCAGTTGTCGACAAATTTTTATTTTCTTGAATTATTCCTTCATTCATTCATATTCATTAATTTATATCACTTGTTTAAGTTATTTAATTGTAAAAAAAAAAAAAAAACGATTAGGGGGCCCCCTGGTGGCCAGGGGGCCCCAAGCAGCCGCTTAGTTCGCTTATGCCTCGGGCCGGCCCTGGACTGGTTGCCCACTGAAGCTCAGCAGGGTTGAGTCTGGTTAGTACCTGGATGAGAGACTCCTGGGAAAACTAGGTCACTGCTGGAAGAGGTGTTAGTGAGGCCAGTAGGGGGCGCTCACCCTGTGGTCTGTGTGGGTCCTAATGCCTCAGTGTAGTGACGGGGACACTATACTGTAAAAGAGCACCGTCCTTCGGATGAGACGTTAAACTGAGGTCCTGACTCTCTGTGGTCATTAAAAACCAATGACCTGCACATTGGTGGTGGAGGTGATTCCCCCCCTTCCATATGTAAAAGTGATTTGAGTTCCTAGAAAAGCGCTATATAAATGTAATGAATTATTTTTATCATGTCATACTAAAATAAATAAGGTATAAAGAATAAAAGACAGTCAAGGTTTAGGGCATACAAATTAATATTTATATGATTATTACTTTAACACAAGCAAACAATACACAATACATAGTATAAACAACGTAAAAACAACAACAACAACAACAGGACAGCTGGGGAGTGAACAGCCATGCAGGAGTTACCCCAAGTTTTAGGCTACCCCAAATACTGGTGACTGAATGATTCCAGTTGTCATAAAATGACAAAAGTCTTCATATGTATGCCCAATGGGCAACTTCAAGATGATGGCACAAGTGTTTGCTTCTGGGAACATCCGCCGTTTGCCATTCAGTTCCTCATGAAGAAAAGTAATGGCAGGATTCTCTTGAAATCCAAATGCAGGTATGGCAGATGCCCCAGAAGCAAACACAAGCACATCTTCCAGGGTGATATCAAGGATCCCTCCACCTTCTACCTCCACTGCTGCATCTCCATCTGTAACATACAAACCAAAGAAACAATCTTAAAAAACAAACCAAAAAAACAGATTGCTAAACATTTTACTCATTAACAACTACAGTTGTAACCTGACATTTGACACATTTACACATTTGACCATATAGACAATTAAACATGTCATCTAGTACAATCCATTGACAAATACCAACGTGTAACATGGTGCATGTACTTTTAAATAACCATAACTTGCTCAATTTTCTACTGATTTTCAAACGGTTTGGTTTGTTATAAACGTCAGAGATGTAGCTATTATACTGCATACATATGAATAATTATGTTCAAAATGTTTAAGCATTCAGAATTATAGCCACGTTAATAACGTTTGTAAGAAACCAAACCGTTTGTAAATCCGTCCAGATTTCAGCGAGATAAGAGGATTTGTGTGCGTGCTGCTCACTCACCTTAATTCACAGAGCCCTGTGGTAAGATGGCCGCCGGTGATGCCGGAAGTGACTCCGCCTTAAGACATCTAGCCTTTATATGATATCTGTGGGTGGTTCATGGAAAAAATAGTAGGCATATCCCAGAGTGCAGTCTGGACGATGGGGCGGGGCCTATTTTTTAGTCTATGGGCGGGGCGACACATTTGAATTGCCAGCCCAAATTGCCTGGCAACCGACGTCACTGCGCAGTGCATTCTGGGACGTAAACGATATAGCGCCGCCATTTTGTGAGGCCACATCCTTTCATTTACTGTCGGGCGAGACGTTTATATAGCCTACTGTCTATGCTTAAAACAACCGTAAAAGGGAATTGCCTAGCAATCTCATTGGTGTAGTAGACGATTCAGGTGGTCTGAGCATGCGCAGTACTGTAAGATTTAGGAGAATGATTCGGCCATATTAAATAAATATTAAATGCTAACTTTAATCTTTTCTTTTTTTATCGATTTACCATAGTAATTTTACTAAGCTATAGACTATATTGGCTAATGTTTTATTGTAGGCTACTTAAGACACAGAATAGATACAAAATATTGTTTAAAAAAGAATGCTTAGGCCTACTTGGCTAATAAAGTTGTCATTCACTTGGCTTCTTTAAATTTCCATCAAGATCGGTAGATCAGAACAAACACAGGATTTTATGCAATTTTTAGTAATTAGGTTACTTTCAGAGGTCACAGCAAGATGTTATCAAGTGAATCAGATTAGCCTCATTTAAATCGATTTCTCCACCACTGACATGCACTCGAGTGAATCTCCTCTTTGATGGATCTCACAGGTGTCCAGGAAAAAAAAAAAAAAAAAAAACGTTTCACTCATTTCAGGGTTAACATACTCAAGAGTTTTCACTTAACCTTCTTTCTGAAACAGACCCCAGGTATTAAAAATCTAATTATTTATTTATCGATCCCGCATTACGTTTTCATGTTTTACAAATAGTTTCAAATATTAACACTCCAACTAAGGAATTGCACAAAATTCCCCAGAAGATCTAAACTGGAATTTACCTGTCAGCACAGATAAACATACAAGTTATCAAGTCATTTGAAAGACAATTCTATGTGTTAAAAAAAATAATAAAGATGTGATGGCTGTTGTCTGTGGTTTGTTTATTGACTTGGAGCTTAGGCTCCCATGGTTATAGTCTGAAATTGCTATTAACTGTATATTCCTCAAATCTTCTTGGAATGTTGCTCCATGATCAAAAAGGACGTGGATTCTGAGATGTTACATTTACTAAATCCCCTTGCACATAGCCTGCTGTTTGCCCTGAATGTCCTTTTACAGTTTCTCTCAGTCACTTTGGTAGATTTCTTGAATAATCCTTAAGATTAGCAAACCAGTAAATGCTTTTCTCAAAATAATTCATAGTAACACCACACAATGGATTACCTGCAAAAGCCTGTAACCTGCTCAAAATCTTTAGTTCATCTCTCAAAAGTCATGTATTTATGTCAATGAACATATAGTGCCATCAGAATGAATAGTCCTTGTGTCATTGTTCACAAACAAGAGTCAAAATGATTAGTCATGCTGTCAATATAACAGTGTTCACTATTTTCAGATTTAACCTATGGCTACGATTTACATTTATATTCTTTATATCACAATGACATGTGTGTGTGTGTGTGTGTGTGTGTGTGTGTGTGTGTATATATATATATATATATATATATATATATATATATATATGTGTGTGTGTGTGTGTGTGTTTGTGTGTGTGTAGTTCAGATACAAAAGCCATCTGAAATGTTCTTCTAGAATGATAATTTTTATCAAGCTCGTATGTTTAAGTTCAGGAAATTCACTTAAATGGCAATGAAAATTACCTATTAATTATCATTTAAGTGAAATCACTGAACTTAAACATATGAGCTTGATAAAAATGATCGTTCTAGAAAAAAAATTCAGATGGCTTTTGTATCTGAACTCTTCATTCATATATTATATATATATACACATATATATATATACACATACATACACACACACTCTGTATATGTGTGTGTGTGTGTGTTCGTGTGTGTGTGTGTGTCTGTTACATTGTCTCTATAAAGTATATTTGCTGTATTATGTAATGCAAGTGGAGTACGTATACAGTATTACAGTACAGAAAACAATGTCTGATTACACACCTGTTCTGTCTACAAACTTTTGAATGATTGAAGACACTGTTGTTCTCCTAACATTCGCCTTTACCTTTTGACACCCCGTCATTGTAAGGTCATGACTGATAACATCGTCTGCAATAGTGTCCTTATTTCATTAGAAACATGTCCACAATCTTGACCTCTTCCACTGTTTTGCCTCCGTACCCTTCTTCCACCACACATCATTACTCCTCTTCTTCGACTGTTGACCCTGTTTGTTTCTGTGTTGTTCTTCCATTATCTAAATGTGTGACATTGAGTTGTGCTCTGTCAATATGCTTGTCAAATGAAGCTTCATGAGCTATTTCAGAGACCTAGTTGATTTAATGCTTTACATTCCCCTTAATTAGAGAAATGTAAAATTTATAGCCAAGACACTGTCATTAAAACGTTAAAATGTAGCATGTCATGGGACAACCAACAACAGCACATACATTTAGACTATACCCATATTTCTATTTATAACGCAGCCACTTTAAATTCACATAATGTTTCACTTCTGAGTAACAGAAATATATATATATATATAATGAAAATGAATTGCCAACATACCAAGGATATAAAAAAATACCAAGTAAAACACAAATTTGTAAATATTTGTTTGAATGTTTCTGTTATGAGCAGTTTTTAGAAAACCAGAAAGCCTGTAAATAAACAATATATTAATGACTGGCATTTCACACAATAGGCTAGTCAATGAAAATACAGTTCCAAACAGCACCACAGCAGAACAACTGCAATTGTCTAAACAGAGTAGGCTAGTTGTGTGGATGTTAAAATATATTTGTGTTTTTGAAAGAATAGGTTGAACATCAACCAGTAATCTCAATAGAACAGGGCCTTGGCGCCATCTACTGGCAATTATATTGATATTTAGTAGTTTAATATTTATTTAGCCTCCGTTCATTTCGGCATTTACAACTCGGTTTAAATGAGCTTGCTAGAAGTTCATAGTACGATTTTTTTATAACATCGAATTTAAGAATATAATTAAGTAATGCATCCACTCTACTATGGAGCTTTTTTATTATTATTATTGTTGCCTATAGCCTATTTCATATTCCCATGCATGATCGTGCATAATATATTCCAAAATACATTCAAAGACTTTTTCTGTTGAGATTAGATTTTTCTTTTTTTATGTATTCAAACCTAAATAGTATTTTCTTAATATTCTTCGAGGATGTTAAAAGCTAGGTCTATGTTAAATAGCTATTAATGTGATTTTCTCTGCTGGAAATTACTTCATCTAATTTAATAATAGCTTAAATGATCAAATCTTCTAGCCCACACTGTTCAAACAGTGTCTCAAATAAGACAAGTCCATTCAATTCAATTCAATTCAATTCAAATTTAGTTGTTGGCTACAGCGCTTTTCACAAAACATATAGTTTCAAAACAGCTTTACAGAAAATGCATTTCAGAAATGTACATATAAAAATACAGTTAGTTAGTCAGTCATTTATTAATCCAACAAGTAGCTGCATAAAAGTACGTGCGCTATTTTTAAATTAGCCAAGGCACGTTTTGCGTTCAAACGGGCAGACGTGCAGACGTTCAGACGGGCAGACGTACAGACGCGCAGACGTTCAGACGGGCAGACGTTCTCCACACGCACGTTATCACGTCTTTAAGCTTGGTTAGGAAAGAAATGACACAAAGCGAGCACCATACTATTGAGTTTTGCCTCTTTGCTCAAATGTCACTGGCAGTAGCGTAGCGTCTATAACGTCACACGCTATACTATGGTGTTTTGCGTCATTACGTCCAGCAGCACCATTTTTAACTGAACGTCACTGGCACTTCAATAAATAACAAAGTCCTTTTCATTTTGATTTATTGTCTCTGTAAATAACGAAAATTCTTTGCGCACAAAAAAATAAAATAAAAATAATAATAATTAATTTTTGAATTACAAGCTCACGTTAACCAACAGATAAAGTCCTTAACAGTTTACACTACCCCATGAAATCAGTTTGAGCTTCAGTTCAAATGTGCTTTTATTGCTATATAACTGATATACAATAATACATTTGTCAAAGCTTTTTCAGCTGTGGATAATGTAAATAGCAGTAAAAAAATAGGCAAAGGAGGCTTGGGTGACTAATTTGATCTAGTAATGTTGACTTTGAATAATTAGGATTCTGAATTTGTAGAATAAAAAAGTAGTAAAAAATGTTTTAGTGGCAGATATCTTAATTTCTTATCACAAAATCTGTAAAATAACTATGCATAGTAACGACTTTCTTCTATTTCTGCTGACCCCTGGAGGTTAGTTATGGGAATTGAGGACACACCAGCAGAATGTTTTCCCCAGCTATATAACAATTATTAGCCCCACGTTAACAAATTAGCTATTTTTTATCAAGGTATCCAGCACCAGTCACATTAGCATAACAAACACCAATGATCAGTCTAACACTAGACAATGTAAATGCATGTGCTTGATACATTTTGCAGGCAGTTTAAATGTTAAATGTAAAGGAAAAAACAAGCTATTAAAAGATTAGTGGTAAGCCATTTTCTATTCATAAGTGAATATGATATAGCACCCTTACAAATATTGCTGCTACACTTACATTGTTACATTTGTTACTACAGTTGAACTGTGGTAAATTTAAATTAGCCAGCACTGTCATAAATAATTAAATAAACTTACAAGAAAGATTCTTGAAGCTTTTTTTTTTTACCAATGCAAAGAATTGGTTAATTATGTTATATTAAAAGTTTAAAGAATAAGACAACACAGACAGTGACAATGATAGGCCAATATAAAAACAAACATTTTTGTGGAAAAGCATGAATCCAAATAAATTATTTTTTAATTTGCCACCAGTCAACAAGACTTTTTATACTTATATGCAACAAAATATATGTAATTTCTTATCTCAAGCTGCCAAGGTTTTAAATTGACTGAAAATGTCCGGAATGGCAAGATTCTCTAATTTGTTAGTTCATTAATATAATCATAACCCATTCCAAATGAGTGTGGAATTATACTAGAAATTTGGTTAAAAATATCATCTTAAAAAACACTGAGTGTAAAATGCTTCAAGATCAATCCAACTTTTAAATCTGATTTAACGGGCATTGTGTACTGTAATCTGGTCTGCAGAGACCACACAGCCTTGACCTGAATAATGTTTCAGTAGTTTCATCCATGCTGGGCTGCAGTTCAGTACCTCCTGATTGCCTAAAGCACATAATTAAATACATATATTAATATCTTATAATAGTAAATAAGCAATGGTAGTAGCCAGTATTGAACTATATTCCTCTTCCATAAAACATTCCGATTTTAGGATTCATTGGTATATGTATTTCATTAAGAATACATAATTTAAAATCATTCCTAGAGGAATGTAATATAGGGATTACCCAGAATGCATAGCCCATCCTGTGCTCTTGTGATGCCTACATTGATCTGGTTTTCATCACCCACAAAGCCAATGTGTTTGGAGAGCCATTCTCTTGAAGGAAAAGGTTCAATCTCATCTCTGGGGCAGGAGCGAACCATCGATAGAATCACATACTGCCACTCACTACCTGCAGTCACATCATTATAACACTCCTCATTATCACATTTTTAACACAGGTTGAAGATGAACACAGATATTAATAAAAAAAATTTAACAAAAGAGTCTTCAATAAAAGTGTCACCTTGGCTCTTTGTAATGGTGGTGACTGTGATTCTCTCCATCTGGGAGTCAGTAGACTTTTTCAGTCTATCTCTGATCTGGGCCACCTGTGCATTGTATGGTGACAGAATGGCAATGTCCTCATGCCTCACATGGCCCACCGATACCAGCTGACCACAAATCTCAACCTGCGTAAGAACACATTTAAACAAATCTGGTCCTCTAACTGTATACTGTATAAAAAAAAGACTCATATAATAAAAAATTCTCTCTCTCTATATATATACAGTATATATAAATAAATAAAATATATATATATATATATATATATATATATATACCGTATATAAATATACATATTTTATTTTTGAATTTAAAGTGTTAATAGTTAACTGTAAAATAAAAAAATATGTGATGGTTACAAATACATATTGTAGGTTTTGTGTAGAGATTGTTTTATTGTGTAAATAGTGTTTGTCTTTTTTATGTTTTTCATATTTTTATCTCTCACTTACAGCTTTCTTAACCTCTTTAATGTTGGCTTTCGAGTTCTCATTCCCCCGTGCAGTTGAAACAACCAAACTGATCTCGTCACCTCGTATGTCTCCAAACAGAATGTGTGTGCTGTGTCTCGTTCTCTCAGTTCCAATGTGCAGCACACTGGTCCGTTTATCCACTTTAGTTTTTAGCCTACCCAGATAGTAAGCCTCTGATGGGAATCTGCAGATCTTTTCTTGCTGAAGAAAGAAAACACATTAAATATGTGTACTTAAAGGGATGGTTCACTTTCAAATTAAATTTTGATATGTTTTAGCTTAGCTCAAGGGCATCCGGGATGTAGGTGTCTTTGTTTCCGCAGTAGTTCCCATTTTGATATTTTTAGGTCAAACCGTTCTTGTCTTTGACTCATATAATATAGGTCTATGGTCACCACCTCAAAAAACATGCACAGAGGAGTCCAAATTAAACAATTCCCCATCGTAAATACACATTGATGACCTACGACATAAACGAGCGGTTTGCACGTCTTCAAGCCTCAGAGAGACAGAGATCTCTTTAAACTTGGTGGTGTTTTAGTAGCAACTGTTGTGAGATGCCAACAGAAGTGGAGAGCATATGTTGTCATGAATGGAACAACTACAAGACGACGAGGACATTGACAGTATCGCATCACACACCTGCCTGACTGAAGATACTGAGTTTTCTCCACTGTTGAGTCGCAGCGTTATGCACGTCGTGTTTTGTTTGCCACGTATAAACTGGAGGGGACGTTCAATGCCAGAGGGACCCAATGGCACTCTGTCAATAGAGTGAGTAATGTGTTGTATTTTTATTATAATCGCAACGATTATAGGGTGCATTATAAACAAATTAATTAATTACAATTACTGCATTATATTTCAGACAGTGCAGATTGAGTAAACAATGAGTGACGTTCATGCGCGAGTGACCACTTCCGGCACTTTCATCGCTTGCTTGCCAGAGCCCGCGTACACGTGACACATCAGGAAGCACGCGCGCCCTCAGATCAGTTGGACGTGGTTGTGTACAAGAGGTAAAATCATGTAAATACTGTTCATTTTCTCACACAAACCGCTCGTTTCGCGTCTTAGGTCATCAATGTGTACTTACGATGAGGAATTGTTTAATTTGGACTCCTCTGTGCATGCTCTTTGAAGTGGTGACCATAGACCTCCATTATATGTGTCACAGACAAGAACGGTTTGGCCTAAAAATATCAAAATGGAAACTACTGCGGAAACAAAGACACCTACATCTTGGATGTCCTTGAGGTAAGAAAATTTAATTTGAAAGTGAACTATCCCTTTAAGTGTGAATGTAAAGCATATATGTGTTTGTCTTGTACCATTCTGTACTGGGTGTCAAGCAGCAGAGATCTATCCATGTAACGTTCAAACAGAGAGTGTGTCATGCCCAGTCTCCGCACATGCTCATTCTTCACAATCGGACGCAACTGCTTGTGATCCCCCAACAGCACAACCTGCAAAACGAGTATTCTTGATCCTTGATTGTGTGACAAGGAACTGAAAACCCTCACAGAAGGCTCTGAATGAATGTTTGGAAAAGTAAGGGGAGAGAAATGTAGCAGTTCCCTTATCAAGTTTGCTTATGCTAGTTGACCATCAGACAAAGTATATGCATTCATAGTTAAATGTGATATGTGATACATATATTATGTTGTTATTATATTATATTTAAAATTGACTAAAATACTATAATCCACCATCTACTGTTTTCTCAATTTTTTTTGTTGCATTTAAATCTATTTTGTTTTTAAATGCTTTTCTATTTTTTCTTATAATCAAGCATTTCAGTGCTGTGCAAAATGTGAAGTTCAAACTTTATGTGTTTACATTGATTCTAAGTTTCTGCTGTATTGTTTTCAAAGGTGAGCTGGTTAAAACGTCTTTGTATCCAACAGCTTGCAGTGAATTCTTTGTTTAGTGTGGTGTAAAGGGTGTGCCTTAAAATGAGTGTTCTTCCAAAACTAGGTTTCTGTGCTTTAATAATTTCGACTATTCAGGATGTTGTTTTTTCTAAGTCTAGGTTATGTGGTTTGAAGAAAGTTTTTGCTTAATATTTCTATTGCCAACAATTTATGTCCAGACTGTATAGTTTATATAGTTTTGATGGACTTGTTTGCTATTGATAAGTCAAGAGTCAATCTGACCTTCTCAGGTTTAAAGCTGACCAATGGGACAAGTGTCTGGGGTTCTGTTGCCATGGCACACTCGTCGATGAGGATCTGTCGTGCACTAAGTGTCTTGGTGAGGTTTGGGGAGGCAGCAGCCGTGCAAGTGCATAGAATAATATCATGACTTTCCAGTTCATACAAACGTGCAGAATTCAGCAGCTTCTTATATCTAGGGATACACACAATCAAGCGTCATGCAACATGCATTTATATGTAATTACACACATGTAGACACTGTTAGATGTGAAGATGTGTTTTAGTCGGGTGCAGAAAATGATTATGGAAATTAAGCTGAAAGTTTTTACAGTAGTTTTTTGAGTTTCTAAATAAGAAAAGAAGCATTAGTAAAACAGACACTTCTACTTACTCTTCTATATCTGCATCTTTCAGTGAATGGGGGTTACGAGCAATTCTTTCATCAAAGCCAGTTATTGCTTGAGAATGAGGGTTGTGACTCATTCGAATTCTGTGATGAAGTGTTATGTCCCTAGATAAAACAATGTGAAAATAGAGTACTGTTCAGATAATCTAATGCTCATTGAGCACATTTACATGCACACTGATACCAAGATTTCTATAGAAAGAGATTTGCATTAAATAAATCTGGCTAGTGAATTTTATATTTTTTTTTTGGAAAGGGCATTTAATCACAATTCAATAGATTCAATAACTGACAGTAAAATATCAAAAGTGATGTTAGTTGATCGCAAAATTGCAATTTTTGGCTCATTAATTGGTAGTACCTGAGCTCAGGTTTAGACCGCTCTTGGCGCAGTGATTTTTGTGATAACTGAACGATGCTGCCGGGGTAGGGATACTCATTCATCTCCATCTGTCTGCTGTACACACGTAATTGCTTCAGCTTATGTCCAAACCTGAGCAGGTATTCTGTCGCACAACACAGTCACATGAATTTAGAAGTGTCTTCTTTACCCAAATTCTAGCTCTCAAAAAGGTGCTTACTGTACCTGCAACTACATCCACAGACTTGTTTGAGGGTCCACAGTAAAGAATAACCTCTCTCTTCTTTTTGTCTTTCAGCTCCTTCAGCTTCCAAGGATTCTTAGAGTTCAGCTGTGAGAACCAGTACACTATGTATGCTCCAACAATTGTCTTACCAGTTCCTATAAAGGATAAACAAAAGGCTTTTTTCAGTCCAATTAAGAAACATTTAGGAACAAAAAATTAAAAATCCCTGTGACTCTGAGTCCATAAGCTGCCTGTGATCTGTAAGATTAAACTGAAATAATGGTATGCTCAGAATGTGTAACCTGGAGGCCCTTGTATGACGGTGAATTTGCCGTTCAGAGCTTGTTCCAAAGCTTTAAACTGGCTTTCATTCAGTTGAGGCAGACTTGCTGGTGGTTTCTCTCTCATGAGCACATGTAGGTATACAGCTTGTTCAGAGCCTGTGAATTGATATATCCAAAAGTACATTAAAAAGGACTAAATTGTATGCAATTAAACTCCAGTGTATATATATCATTCTAATCTCACATTGTGGTTCACTGTAGTGTTAAATGTAGAATTAAATAAAAAATAAAAAAAATTAGATATGCTAGTGAGCCGCTAACATCCTGTCTAGACACTGTATATCATTAATAAATAAACAGATGCATACTTAAAAAATATAAAATGTTACTGTTACTTATGAAGTCAAAATGATGTTGTACTTGCAAAAAAGAAAGTACTTGGAAAAGAGAACATTGTAATTAAGAACAGTCTCATTCACGGAGCATGAATACACATAAAATTGTTTACACAAACATTCATGATTGACCAAACATTTCTGTATTAAATGTATTGACAATCTACAAAAAATTTACAGTAGGAACAACTGAAACTACAAACAAAACATATGTACAGCTAATGAGAGGTCTGTAATCTGGGTCTGTATTATAGGTGTTTTATGTTATGTTTTTTACTTGTTTTGGAGATAGCACACGGCATTGCTTAAGGATCTTGCTGTTCATGCTCTTAGTTCATGCTTGCACATCTTTAGAGCTCGTCATGTTTGCTAAGAGTTAAAGAATGTACTGAAAAGGCTGTATAACAATATGCATCACTATTTTGACTGCATAGTAGTTTCTCAGAACCACACATTTTAGCTTTAAAAATGTTTCTTTCACTCATCATATGACATATTATGAATTTAATGCATACTTTCTTTCCGAATCCGGTGTCTTAGTGCAATGTTCTTGACAAGTTCATTAGCTGCTGGTAAATTATTCACAGCACTTTCCTTCCGTCTGGATGAATCAAGCAAAAAAAAAAATCTATTAGACACCAAAACAACTGCTTGTCATAAATTTTCATCTCAATGCTGAAAAAATATATTTGTGAAATGATACATTAATATACAAAAAGGAAATAATGTAATAATAAGATTTGGTGTTAGGCAGTATCTGGTAATGTTAAGGGTTTAGTTTTAGTGTACTGAAGACTCATAATATGGTTGTGGTGTGATGCATTTGTTAAATGTCACATGCTTACATGTCTGGAATGAGTTTAGGGATCATCTCCACTGTGAATGTGTCATTCCTCTTAAATTTTGGAATTTTCATAGATGCATATTTAATGCTAAAGTGAATAGTTTTTGTCCTATTCTCAGTGTTATCTGGAGGTTCCAAACATTTGGTTGTCAAACCATGGGCCACCCAAGTAAAGTATTCTGGATCCAGCTTTAACTGATCTGCATGGTTCTGATTCATAACTCTCTTTCGGATACAGATCAAACACTTGGCCAAGTCAAATTCAATTGCCCATTTCTTGACATCTTCCGCAGGCAAAAATAATGTTCCAGAGAGTTTGGAATAATCAAAGGATGGCATCCAGGTTATGAGCACATTCTCTATGACAACACAATCACTATCATCCACAGCAGTAGCAGCAGACTCCATTTCACAGAGAGGCTTCCATATCTGCACATATTCCTCTACATCCTTATAGTTACCTTTGGATGGGCAGTTTGCAAGTTTGGAAAAGCACTTTATAGGATTGTCAGTGTGTTCCACACAAATCTCAAAACTTGAACTCACACTCAATAACTGTACAGTTGGTGCCCAGTAGCCCCTGTCCCTTTCTGAGGTCAGTTGGACCTGCACAGTGTCTCCAGCTTTCAAACAGAGTGTGACATCAGTGTAATGATCCTTTTCAGACATGAAAGTGCGATCAGGATCCAATTGCGATGTATCATGCACTTCATTGGTCTCACTGTGATCTCTCACATCTGTTGCTAATACAAGGGATTTTGCCTCTTCCCACTGCTCGTCTTGTACTGCCTCAACAATGGCCTGCCAGGTGCTTAGCTGTATCTCTGAACAGAATCTCAAGTTCTGAACTGGTGTCTGGGTCATGCTCAGTGAGTATATCCGTTTTTTCCAAGTCAGTGTCACCTGTTTTTGTTTATTGTCAAATATTGGTTGATCTTTAAGCTGTAAATTTCTGTACTTAAGAGGAAGCTGGTCTGGGAAAGTTCCTATGTCAAACGGAAATGATAATTCGAAATTTTCACTGTCAGGTTGAACAATGGTGACAAAAGCCACTTTGTATGTGCTTTGTTTTTGTAGACTGATTGCAAGGTAAAGTGACTCTGCTTTGTTTTCATACTCTTGTGCCCTCATTTCACCTCTTTTACACTTGTCACATAAGAGATCAATGTCTATCTGAGAGTACTCAACAGGACGTTCGCAGAGAACTGAATGCATGAGCCTCTGAAGAACCACATCTATGTACCGGCGAATGGGTGAGGATGCATTTGTATATGAATCCAGATGTAATGAATAGTGCCCAATTGAAGCATCTTTGCATGAGCGGGAACGAATGAAGAAAGCTTTATTGACATTGGCCTTTAACTGAACAGTCACTGGAAATAAATGTGGATGAATGTCATCTGTAGAAATCAGATCAGCCATTCTGTAAAAGTCAGATGTCAAAGCTGCTGATTTTATCTTTTGCCACACAGATGTAAGAATGATGAAGCTGCCATAGTTCTGCCAAGGATATGAATCCAGACGTTCCTCCAAAGCATGGAGGGACCCAAGCTCCTCATTGTCTCTCTTCAGTCTCCTCACCACATCAGGTGAAGCTGTCACTCGACAGCTAAAGGTGTTTGGAAATGGGGTTTCTTGATCAATCAGCTGATCACAAGCTCTTTTAAACATCAGCTTCAGCTCCTCCATCATGATCCTGCACTTGCTGTCATCTGTTGATCTGAGATCAGCAGGACTAGAACTGTCCACATGTCCAGAGAGTCTCTTTTTCTTGTGATCAAGTGCAAAATGATAAGCCACAAGGATGCAGCCTTTTAGAGAATCAGACCTCATCTCATTTTCACCTGGCTGGTTGATGATGCTGTCAGTTTCACTGTAGGACAATGCCCTACTTGACTTTATGCGGGAAAGAACCAACTTTTGCTTTACTAGTTTTCCTTTTTTCTTTTCTACTTTCAGAATTAAAGAGATTGCGCGACGATTTTTGCCTGGCATCAAACTCCACATGTCTGATTGTGCACCCAAGTTCTGTATGTTGTCCCCAGACACATAGCTAAAAAAATCTGCTTTATGAACTCCAATTTCAAAATGATATTCAGAGTCACTGACAGAGATGGCATCTCGTAAGTGGCAAGAGTTTCCATCAGGGATGGGATTATTGTTAGGGTGAACATCTCTAGACCCTGGAGAATACACAGTGAAGGTGATTGGGTTATTCAGGTCCACTCGATTTCTGTCAATGTGAAATGTCAGGTGTGAGGATAAAGGAATGATTTCCATATGTTGATTAATGAACATCTCTAATTGATCTGCTATAGGAGGAGCCTGACAACTCAGAGGAGTGCAGAGTTTAGTGCCTGTGTGTTCTGTCAGAAATTTCGACACTTCATGGTTAAACATTATGTTTAACTCTTCAACCATTAAATTTGCTTCTCTCTCTCCTGGTTTCCGGTGTTTATCAGGTTGGGCATAGCTCCAGTCTTCTTTAAGTCTTGCTTTGCGTTGGCTTCTGGCAAAAAGGTATGCCACCCTAACACAGTCCTCCAAAGTATCAAATCTTAGCTCACCGTCACACTGACTTATTATATTCTCAGCCTCCTTGTATGTCAGCTTCTTTTTAGATTTGACCACAGAGAGGTCAAAGGTTCTTTTTGTGATAATGCCTGATTGTTTTTCCACTTCAACAATTAATGAAATGGCTTTACGTTCTTCACCTGGGAGAAGACTCCAAAAGGTGGTGGCAAGATCTTCTGGGAACATGAATGTAGGTTCTTTTCCAGGATCATAAAAAGATGCTCCCATCTCTTTTGCAAAGCTATCGAAGAAACAGTCCTTAGACACAAAATTTGCCACATCTGCAACATGAACCCCTATTTCATAGCAGCTTCCCAGATCA
Source organism: Carassius carassius (assembly GCF_963082965.1). Lineage (NCBI taxonomy): Eukaryota > Metazoa > Chordata > Actinopteri > Cypriniformes > Cyprinidae > Carassius > Carassius carassius. Next base: position 7,693,041 of record NC_081774.1, on the reverse strand, counting down.
TTAACACTAATGGCATCATCTAAGTTTTTAGCTTTGGGTGGATCAACAGTAAAAGTTTGTAAACCTCTGAAATCTTTTCTTTTCTTGTCATCAGTTCCATCAGTTTTCATCTCTTGAAATGCATCCTTTTGCATCAGAGGAGGAGACATTAGTTTGAACTCTGATTTTAAAATCTCAAGTCCTTCCTTTAAACATGTCCCAATCTGTCGAATATCTGTAACTCTGCCTATTGGAAAGGAACAGTGTTCTTTCCAGTCCAAAATCTGAACAACAAAAACATAGTTTGGTTTTGTTTGTTCATCAAGATGAAAACGTCTTGTTATTGTCCAATTGCCATTGTCATTCTTCCATACTGGAATAAAATTGCGAGCCTCTTTCCTAACCAAGACACATATTTTGGTGGCATTGTGGTTTAGAGGTATCATAATTTTTGGCAACAAGTTTTTATCAGTGTTCTGCTTTCGTTTGTGGTCATTTTCATTCTCTAAAAAACACACAAATTCAGAGGATGTTGGTTTTCTGTTTGTGAAACCTAAAACTCTCCCAGTAAGAGAGCCTTCATCATCTTGTCCTGTCTCAACCACAACTTCATCCCCAGGGAAAGACATGACAATGTTTTTCCTTCCTTTAATATCAATGTGTTCAGATGGATTGTCATAGGGCACTACATAACCTAACTGAGGTCCCTTCATCACCAATTCTCCATGCTTGTAGATAGCAGGTTGTTTCCTGACCAGCTCCAAGAGGTTTTCTTTTTCAGAAGAAAATATCAGAGGCCTGTTTTGTTCATTTGATTCATCTGAGTCCTGTACATCAGAATCATAGTCATCCATCTCTTTCAATATAGCATCAGTTTCAGCCTGGAGAGGTACATCACTCTCAGACATTTCTATCTTTTCTGTCTTCTGAAATTTCAAAATTTCCAATACTTCCTGTTGTAGGATGTCTCTGGTAAAGTTATCTGGTTGAATGCTGCCCTTACTGATACAATGTTCTATGTAGGACCTCCAGATTTTTGAGCACTTTCCAAAACAACAAAGAGCACCAGAATCTCCAACTACAATCACCAGTGATTGGGCTCTGGTCAAGGCAGTGTTCAATGCGCGAATGTCATCAAAAAACTCTGGGCTGCTTGACTCTGACTGAAGAAGTCTCTCTCTCGTCTGAACTGTTGTTATGATGATGACTCTGAACTGTTTCCCTAAGGACACAGAATTTTATAGGTAGGTTGTATTAGCCTTGACTATAAATGTTGTAGTGTGGTACAGGTTTATTGTTCACACATGTCCCTATTAAATAAAATTAAATAAATAAACATATAAATTTTAAAAATAACAATAAGTAATTTAAAATCAAATTAACAGACAACATTTGTTACTGAAATAAAATGCAAGCCTAAGATTATTTCATTTTTTTTCTAGATTAATTAAACATCTTTCCTAAACTCTAGCAGACAGTGGTGTTCTGAACCCCCTTGTACCTTGAATGTTTGCTAAATTTTGAACAGACACTCCATGAACTCCTTTCCGGCGGAGATGATTTTTGATGACATCAAGCTGAAGAATTGAAAGAGAAAGGATGTATTGATGATGTATCAGTACTGGAATTGTGACAGAATTTAAGTCTTGATGGAGAATTGTTAAATTACTTGCATTTCTCATCTCTGTTTAATTAATATTAACAGTTGACATTTAATTATTGTTAATAGAGCATGTCCCCATGCAGCACGTATATAATTTGTTATTAATAAGTTTTAGTCATAACTAATTTGTCATATGAGTGATAAATTATTTAAATTGTACCTGTTGGCCTTCACTAAGAACACAGATTTGCTTTGGCTCTTTAAGACCCCATTCCATTGGCCAGTCAGTCAGAAGTCCTCTCACAATGTTGATCACACTATTGACCTCAGCAAGATTGAACCAGGACATAGAGGTGGAGTTCAGACGGCATTCTCCTCTGACATGGTGAAACATCAGGGGGTGTAGTCTTGGGTGGGGAGGGATCTCTCCTTTGGCCTTGATCCCATCACTCACATAGAAGTAAGTGGATACAAAGTCCACTATTTCTGCAGTGGAACGGTAGTTCTCATTGAAGATGATTCTGCTATTCTTGGCAATGTAACTGCTTTCGTCCTGGTAGTAGCGGAAGAGACGATACAGCAGTGTGTGTTCTGATCGTTTGTCATCGGTTACAGAGAAAAGTTTTGGAGCCATCTGCATATGGTCTCCTGCTAAAACCACTCGAGTGTGTTTGCCTGCTAAGCCCAGAGCCATGAGTGCTTCACCCTCCAGCATCTGAGATGCCTCATCAATCAGGATATGACTGAAGAAACCTTCAGGAATTCTCAGCTCACGGAAATGTCTTGCCATCGATGTGGTGGTTATAATGATACGGTGTGACTCTAGATCAGACCGTGCTGGGCGAATGAAGGACTGTCTATCTGGAGAGCAAAGACAGTATTTCTGAGTGATGTCATCAGTTGCCCTGATGGAAGCCCCACCTTTGTTTGCCTTTATCCTGAGTATTTTGAGGTTTGGGTGTCCATTTGTAATGTATGGATGGAAGTGTTCTCTGACATACAAGTCTGCAGAACTATAGGGAACAATACTTAAAATTAGATTTCTTATACATTTTAATAGACAGAGGGAATATATCTATACAGAATAACTGTTGAATCTCTTTATTCTAATAAAATAAATTTTGCGAACACATACAGTAACAAACACTTTTATGCCATTCTTCTGAATAATGAATTCTGATCTGGTCAGTTCGTTGGTCAAATACTTTTGTATAATTACTACTAAACTATAATTGTTGTATAATGTCTGATATCATTATTCAGTTTCTTTCTTCTCACATAATTATGTAAAATGAACATAACTTACCTGTTAGTATATGTACAGATGAGCACTTTGTTTTGAGAACGAAGGGCCAGCTGTTTGGCTGCTGAGGCGAGACAAAGTGTCTTCCCAGTGCCAAATGGCCCATATATAAGCAAGGGAGGAGTCACTTTGTTGACCTCACGCTTGCCAAGGATGAAGTTTAGGGCAATTTGTTGCTTGTTATTCAATTCAGACTGTTTGGTTATGTTCACAGGGACACAACTGTTACTAAAGTCAGGCAGAACATTGTGCAAGTCTGGTAGGTGATCAATAGCCTGGTGTATCTGACAGAATGACAGTCTATCCAACTGAAACTGAACTTCCATTTTACACCTGGTTTCTTTCCTCAGCTGTAGCTCAGACACACACTGTGCAGACAGATGAAGACCGATGTGACCCTCGCCAGCAACCTTTTTGAGCACCAATGCCTCGTACACATGGTTTTTGTGATCTACTGACACACTGGCCTTGGCTGGTATGCAATTCACCAAAGCCATCTGCACCCCTCGCTTAAACATCAGCCCTTCAGGAGAATCTGGTGTGAGCAAGCAGGACACCTTCAGAGTGGCAAAAAGCTTCCCTGCAGCAGTGGAAAACTCTGATATGCCATCACTCAACTGATTAGATAGAGACACGCTCCCACAAACATTTAATCTACAAGTGTGGAAAAAGCAGAAAAGAGGATGTACCATTAATATATTACATATTTAATTTAAATATAAAAAGAGGAAATGAGCATGGCATTATAATATGTCAAGAGTTCAAAAGAGTGGAAATAGTGTTGCCACTGAGACATATCGAAATGATGGGAGTATTCAATTTGAACGTTTACGCCAACCCATTAATCCACCTCTTCATTCAGCAATCTATTTATCTTTTTATACTTTACCACTTAAGCTATGAATAACAACGGCAACAGATTTTTCAAGCAGCCCTGCCCATGTTTTAATGGAAACAGCAATTAAGTTGTTAGAAAAAAGAATGCCTTTAATCTTTTCATTGAGTTTGTTTTCAGTTCCTTTTTATTTCCAGTTTAGTGAATAAACCTGCTTAGCATTATCAAACTCAGAGGCCATTACATGATGTGACATCATGGAATGGCTCTTGTCCCTCAATGAGTTCAAATTCCAGCAGTAGAGGCATGTGATGAGGAATAGTTAACATTTCAATACATTATTTTAGATGTAGACATTCTATTAAAGGAGTATAATTTGTTTAGGTAGCAGGACAATGTTGCCATGTGACCGACACTAAGCAGTCTGTGACACATCTATATGCAGATGATTTAGAAGCCCCAGGAATATACAGGAACTTATATTGCTAAAGAAACTGTGTCTGTGGATGTGGCTGACAATGTGACGAAATAAACTATACTCCCTTAATCATGATGTGGCACTGTAGATATCAGCAAAGGTTCTTGGACATAGATCAGCATGTAGTACTATTTTAATTACATTTTGGATCGCTGTTACCATACGGATATAACCTCTCTTGGCACTAAAGAACCAATCATTATAATAGAATCCACCTGCAAACCCTAACCCAATCCTGTTTTTCCACCTCTCCATTAAACATATCTACATTACATCAATGTTTGTTGAACTTTGCCCACATTTTATACTATCATTAGAACAAGCTTGAATTTGCATTTATGAAGGATAAGCAATATTTTTTTTCCCCTAGACCAGCAAACTCTGCAGCTGATTCTAAAGATTTAATTAGTTTCAGCATGGTTGATTGCCTAAACCAGGGGTGTCAAACTCAGTTCCTGGAGGGCCACAGCTCTGCAGAGTTAAGTGAAGTGACATGACCCATACTCAGAACTCGTGCTCTCCATTTAACCCATCCAAAGTGCACACACACAGCAGTGAACACACACCAGGAGCAGTGGGCAGCCATTTATGTTGCGGCACCCGGGGGTTCAGTGCCTTGCTCAAGGGCACCTAAGTCATGGTATTGCCAGCCTGAGACTCGAACCCACAAACCTAGGGTTAGGAGTCAAACTCTCTAACCACTAGGCCACAACTTCCCCGACTTTTTTAGTTCCAACCCTGCTCCAGAACACAAACCATGTAGTTTTGGCTTGTGACGTCGGAGCCTGTTCTTTTATCTCTGTTAACTGGAAACCTTTTCAGGATTCAGATTGGCCAACATGGCTTTACAGTTGAGATTATATCACCAGTTGTGGCATGCTTTTGACAGTGCATCATAGCATGTGTTTGCATTTTCATGTGGACAGAGATTTTTTTTAAACAGAAGAAGGAAAAACTCTGCTTATAAAAATACCCATGTATGTGTGGACGTGGCCTTAGTTGGATCAGGTACGTTTAATTAGGATTGAATCTCTGCAGGGCTGTTGCCCTCCAGGAATTGAGTTTGACTGTCCTGTTCCTGGAGTTCTACCTACCTGCAAACTTCAGTTCCAACCCTGCACCAACACACCTGTATTTAATTATTAAGTGATCCTGAAAATCTTAATTACCAGTTTCAGGTTTGTTTGATCAGGGTCGGAGCTAAACTTTGCAAGAAGGTACATTTCCAGGAAAAGGATTGGGCACCCTGGCCTAAACGATATTTAAACAAATACTGACACTTGTTTCACACATACTCCATCTGCAGTGCGTATGAAGTCCATGTGCGTTACATACAGTATGCAGTGCAGAAGCAGCACGGACCCATTGTGCTTTCACACAGGACACGTTTGCAGTCCGCTACTGATCCGTGGCTGTTTAGACCACAAACAAAACATTTATCCATTCATTTGATTTCAAATCATGTAAAAATAATCAATAAAATAAAATACTTTCACAATACAGTAACAATCTTTCATAGACATTAGTTTAAACTCAATAAATATAAACAATGTATTATTCATAAATTTGACTTCTAGGTTTGTATTGCTCAAGCAAGTGGCAACACATTTAAACAGCATACAGCCTAGTTTTCTTTCGTTAAAGCTATCACAAGCATTTTAAATTAAAACTCACCGCTCATACAATGGCGTTTAAGTGCCACGTAAAAAAAAAAAATCTAAAATTACAAGATTAAAGTCGCCATATTTAGAGAATAAAGTCTAAATATTTCAAGAATAAAGTCGAAATGTTTCGAGAATAAAGTCAAAATGTTTAGAGAATAAAGTCGAAATGTTTTGAGAATAAATTTGAAATGTTTCGAGAATTTTAATGGTAGAAAGTTCGAAGTTATAATATTTTGAGAGTATAGCCTTTATTGCGCATGCAAATGGCCCGGATTGAGAGTACCAGGAGAAGTTGCCAGGCCACCGGAATTGATTTGAATATTTGAATATTACTGGGATGAGGAAGAGTCTGTTTAAAGGACTCGCGGAAATAGCTTAATATCAAGAATATGATATTTATTAACAGACTGACTGAATAGGAAGAACGTTTTATCTTAACATCAGCTCACACACCCAATCGACATTCCTTTGGGGGGCACTGTAGCTGTCTTAATTAACCCTTTTTTAATACAATACATGTGTGGGATAATTAGCAGAAATCATACCATGTGTCATACTCGTGATGACAGTATGCTTGCAAATAATATTTAATGTCTTCCACTGCATTCGTTATTTTTAGTGCACCAGCCACCCAATAGTAATAAGCTTTGTGCTTTTGGTAGGACTACTTTTAATACAAGATTCAGCTTTCAAAATTTGTTTTATGGCGGAACACAAATTATGTGTCTTACAATAATGTGTTTTTCAAGCTCAGCATCAGACTGCTGTATTTATGTAAACCAGTTCATAAAATTTTTCTGTTTTCTTTGGGAAAATTCCAAATTTTGAAAATTCCACCATCTAATCTGCAAAAACGTCTGTGGAATCCAAACGTTTATTCCTCAAATGCAGCCTAATAAATAATGTGTTCTAAAAGTTAATATAAGTTATATTGTTTTCTTTTCTGAGGTAGTCTGTAGGCTATAACATGTAAGTGACCATTCACAAGCTGTTTTATTCATGATTTAATACAGTAAATGATTGGAAATAATATTTAATCTCTTCCATTCATTATTTGTAGCATGCCAGCCACCCAGTAATTGCAATAATTTTGTGCTTTGTTGCTTTTAATATAACATAGCTCAGCTTTCTAATTCTGTCAGTTTTATCACGAAATATCAATTATAAATGTGTTTTTACTTTTTATCCATTTTATAGCAAGATATAAAAGTGAAGGAACATCAGAAGTCATGAAAAAAACAGTATAGCTTAATTTAAAATGAATATAATGTCTCATTATTGTAATCGGAAAGATGATTCCACTTAAACTGAAGCGAATACAGTGATCTGTCACGCTCACTAATCAATATTCTAGATCAGTGATCACGTGACATTAAAGACCATGAAAAAAAACACATGATTGTAATATATTGTTTGTATTTCGCTATAAAACTGACAAATGTTGAAAGATGAGATGGAATATCATAAAAAAAATCTAAATATTATAACCAGTGTTTATTCTCAAAACATTTCGACATTATTCTTGGAATATTTCGACTTTATTCTACATTTTTTTTTTACTTTATTCTCAAAATATTTTCGACTTTATTCCCTAAACATTTAGACTTTATTTTCGAAACATTTCAAATTTATTTTTGAAACATTTTGACTTTATTCTCATAGGCTAATATTTCGACTTTATTCTCATAATCTTGATTTGTAAAAAAATTTTTTACATGCCACTAAAATGCCGTTGTATTCTCGTGCCTCTTTTGTATTTAACTTTTACAAGCAATCCCATGGGTCTTAAAGAACTTTGCTTTTCGAGCCCCACAAGAGCATTTATTATGTTGCCTTGTTTATTCAAAAGTGCACCTTTCCTTGTTTTAGATCTAACCAAAAAGCCATGTGTTTACTGTGAAATTTGTTTACTGTGACTTTAATTATATCAATTAATTGTGAAATTACTACATTTCAGTGTCAATCCATGTTACTTTTTATAGCGACCAAAGCGCTGTCACTTTAATTCAGCATGTGCAGCACAGCAAAAATAATGGCTGCACTGCTGCAGATGCGCCGCTCCTGAAACGCACACACATGCAGCGTGAACGCTCTAATCCCCTTAACATGGGTGCGTAAAAAAATGCTATGAATACACACAGCAGATGGAGTATTTGTGAAACAGGCGTAACCCATAACCCAGGGATGTTTCAAGTGATGTACTACTTCTACAAGCTATTTGTACCTGCTAATGAGCTCTTCCTCTGCGATTTCCTCTCTGAAAAGGAAGTGGTGAGCTCTCTCTCTGTAATTGTCCCGATGGAGTGGGGAGCTTTCATCTGCATGAAGATTGAACTGTAGGTTAATCTGGGGTGGTTTGTATTTACTAAGTAACTGCTCATCCTCCTCCCTTCTGGCAAAGAAGGGCACGATAACCTTGTTTCCTCTGTTCCAACGCTCATCCGAAAAAATCTCAGCACATTCGCTTTCTTCTGCCTCATTTGGCTGGACATGGAATTGCTGACCGACTCTCACTTTCAGTTTCCTGAGCAGAACTGGACGTATGTCGAAATCGAATATCAACCATTGCTCATACACCCCGGGGCGGAATGACATAAACGACACACTCAGCTGGTAGGTGGAGTGAGAGGAGCGCAGGTGGTGGCCTGCCATGTATGAGATTGGGGGGAAGGTGTTCTTTAAGCTGTCACTCAAAGAGAAAACAGCGCCATTTTCTGCTTTCAGTAGAGCCACATGAGCCAGGGACCTCTACACAAACACAAGACAAACAAGGACATAATTAGTAACTAGTGTGCAATACGGAGTGTAAGATGATGTTGGTTAGTGCAGTTTAGTATTTCTGACCTCCGTGGTGACTGTGAATTTCCATCTGATTTCACTGTCTTCTCGTAAACAGTCCAAACTGAGATTCTCATCATGTGTAACACACACATCGTCCACCTGCTCGGAGATCTGCAAAATGAATGAAAAATTCGGTCATCACTTGTCCTCAAATTGTTCCAAACCTGTATGAATTTCTTTCATCTGTTGAAAACATAAAAGACTTTCCTCTTGTGTTTCGTGAGGTAAAAAACATTCATTTGAGTGAACTATCCCTTAAATTTGCATGGTTTCAAATTCTTAAAAAAAACATATTTTTAAAATATCAAATTTACAGGGTTGTGCACTGTTGCATTGTGTAGCTTTTTGTGCATTATACTTACAATAAGAATCTCATTGCAGCTGCGTCTGTACTCTTCCAGGAGTTTCTCCTTGTATGACAAAGGCTCATGATCTCTTAACTGACCATCTTCTTGTCTGCTCTGTTTGTCCAGGTGCTGTCTCTGAATTATCAGATGAATTAATCTCTCATGATTAAGGTTTGTGTGTTTTTGTAAGTTCCACACCGCAGCTTCTTCTAGGCTTCTGGCAAAAGTGCAACGGTCATGATGCACATAACAACCGACATCCTCCTTAAAGTACCAACACACTTTATATCGATTAGGGCGTGGGTAAGAGGGTCGCTTAGACACAGGGCTCCATTTGTGACCTCTGACCTTTGATCTAACTAGCAAAAGGTTGTGAGAGCAACAGTGAGGGGTTTCAATGATAGAGTAAGAGATGTGTGATCGTTGATGAGTACAGTCGTTACAAGCAGCTCTCAGTTCATACATCTGCATGAACGCCTGCAGCTGAGCATCTCTAGACTGTACTGTAGACATTTCTAGATATTCAAGCCATAACACACATACAGTCTGACATGAACAGCTTTAACTGACACTCACAGCTTCAAATACTGCTGTAGAATCATCCTAAGGTGAGGAAAGAGAAGAACACAGCTCATCAGATGACCCCTGTATTGCATACATAAGATAAATAGTATGCAAATTGAATTCAAATTTATAACAGAGCATAAAAAATCCCCACTGAAAAACTGCTGATATATTGCTGTATTTAGACCTTTGAATATCGTTAGGGAAGTATAAAGGATCAATTATTTTTCATAATAGGTAGAGATCCTTCATTTCAGATTTTGTTTCTTATGCTGGTAATTGGGAAGAGGTTTTTGAACCCCTATTTTTCTGTCATTTTATGGATAATTTTTATTTTAAAGAGTGTAATATTTTATTAACTAACTGTTTGAAAAAATTTCCGATAATTTGCCTGTAGTACTTCTATTTAGTTCTAAGCCGTTAATTGGTAACAATAAGCATTGATGTTAAGCTGTAGAAAGACAAGTGTTCTGTAAATTATCTTAGTTGTTATGGTGGTTATGTGAGAAAGAAAAGCTGGGGTGTGCATGTACAAGATTATCATGCACAGAAGATAAGAAAAAAAAAACTTATTTTCCCATTTGAAAAGTGCTCAACACCTAGCAACCAGAATTAAACGGCATGTAAAACCATGAAAACAAGGAAATCCATAGAACAGGTTTTGGGTCAAGCAGCACTCAGACAGATATTACTGTGGTTAACCACAAACCTCTTAACCTGGAACCTGTGAATGACAGTGTGCAGTATATATTTGACGGAGTGGATAAATGGAGTTGTAGGTCATGTTCGGATTATTTTATGTCAATATGCCGGAATACAAATGGCTTCAGATCATGTAAGGATTATTTTAGATCAGTGTGTGTAATAAAAACTATGTAAAGTGCCATTGTAAATATTGCACAAATGCATCACACAAAACCTGCATTTACATAAGGATTGATTTCATTGCATATTTATCTTCTGGTGCACAGACATGGGTCAGATATCAAAGCACACAGGTTGTTGTTGAGCAGCCCTGCCTAATTATGAGGTGATCATTTCAGCCTAGAGTACTGTTTTTATCAGTGCCCAACACTAATACTATCATCAGCTCAACCTCATCTCTCAAGTATGCAGAAGTTTTTGTGCTGGCACCAGGAAATTCTACCAGTTTGACAACTCTTGAGCAGTCCGGGGACATTTAAACAGTTTATCACTTCAAAATGAAGTGATAATGAATACTTTCCAGTCATTCGTTATTTGAATGTGTTTACCAAGGAAAGGTTTACCAATAAAATGTGCAGGGAAATTTTGAATTTGAACCCTGCACTTTGCACGTTAAAGCACATTTTTGCAAGACTTTTATGTAGCCTCTATAATAACCGAAAAGTTGGAGAGCTTTTGTCCTACTCGTTGTGGTTCCTTTTTCTAGTTTGTGACTTTCGGTTGGATTTAGGCAGCCCTTACGTTTTGGAACGTTTTGGCGCTACTCTGTTTCCTTCTTCATAGTTACATTTTAGTTGAAACGTTATGACACAATAGCAACAATTTCTTATTATCTAAATATTGTGAATGTTGTAAATTAAAGACTACACTTAGTGTTAAAGCGTCGCACCCAATGGCTAATGCAAAGATACGATACTGTTGTACTAATAATGAAAATTCCCTTTATTATAAACCAAGGTCAATGGAAAATATGAACAGCGCGCGCTGTAATTAGACGCTTGGTGTGGAAGCGGCACGCCTAGACGGACCGGTAACATTAAAAAAATAATAATTTTTAACCTACCTTTACATTTTTTTAGTAGAGAAAAGTGAGCTCATCTGCACTCAAAACCATCTCCATCAAGTGCACACAACCCAAAACCAACTTCATCTTCCTGTTGCCTATTATTATTACCTTCGCCGCTTAAATTTAGTTTCGTTTTCATACAAGTGAAGAGGTTAGGTGACAGTCACTATTGGTCATGTTTGCCCTTCCCTTTTTCTGTTTGCATAACGACAGAGCGCAAGTAAAAAAAAAAAAAAAAAAAAAGTATCCGTCCATCTACATGGCTGTCTATGTACTTGTGCATATATATAGGTTATAGGAGGAGGATTGATAGCCTATGATCAAAGTGGATTAGGCTATTTTTAAATTTAGCATGTGCACGTTTATAATGCATCAGAAAATATTGAAAGAGAGGTAGACTGGGTTAAACTGGCCCCCAACCAGTGTTGGGGAGTAGCTATAGTTATGGAATTACGTAATTTAATTCCAAAATAGCTGTAACTGTAATCAGTATGTGAAAAAACATTTGTGAGAAATTGATAAAAGTAATAAAAAAATAATCAAATTAGTTTCATTAATTTAAATAGTTACAGGTTACTTTTAAATAGGGTAACTTGTAATCAGTAACCTATTACATTTACAAAAAAAAAAAGGGAACTTTTATCCCACAACTTCGGGAAGTTGTGGCCTAGTGGTTAGAGAGTTTGACTCCTAACCCTAGGGTTGTGGGTTCAAATCTCGGGCTGGCAATACCACAACTTAGGGGTCCTTGAGCAAGGCATCGAACCCCCAGCTGCTCCCTGGGCGCTGCAACATAAATGGCTGCCCACTGCTCCGGGTGTGTGTGTGTGTGTGTGTGTGTGTGTGTGTGTGTGTGTGTGTGTGTGTGTGTGTGTGTGTGTGTGTGTGTGTGTGTGTGTGTGTGTGTGTGTGTGTGTGTGTGTGTGTGTGTGTGTGTGTGTTCACTTTGGATGGGTTAAATGCAGAGCACGAATTCTGAGTATGGGTCACCATACTTGGCTGAATGTCATGTCACTTATTTTATGATTTATAAAGGGGCATATATTTACATATTCAATTTCCATTATTTTAATTGAAGATATGTTATAATAGCAACACTTTTAATGCAAATTAAATGTTTAACCTATAGGATTTAATGAACGTGAAAATGTCTGAAATGTATATTTAATTCATGGAAATATTAAATAATAACCCCATTAATTACAGCACTACATACATCTCAACCCATGGTAATTTTATCTTAATTGTAAAACCTTTCAACAAACCATTGCACAGAAAAAAGAACCACAACAGAGGTACTCAGAGGAAAGATGAGATTTATTGTAGAATATTGGAATGTTACAGTATATGTGCTATAATACATGCTGTATGTTTTTTGGACCAAATTACATTGAGGTGAAAATATATTGTTACACAAGTTTTCTTCACTGTGACATGTTACACTGATCTGATTACTGTCATGATGATCTTATCTAGCCATATGACTGTGAGTTCTACTGTGCTAAGCATTTTCGTAGGTCTAGACTGATCACATGTAGACTGCATTCTGAACGAACGTGATCTTTGGACTGAGCATTCTTGTCTTCATATTGTCTGCACGTCTCTGCTTGCTGTTTTAAATAACCCCTTGACCCTTTCTTGATCATGTGCGGCCTATTACACAATTTCCTTATTGCAACTCAAGTACATATTTAAAGCTAAAACAGGAACTTATAAATTAATAATAATAAAAAATAAAGTTATTTCCATCTTTCCATAACTTTTCCATAACCTCTTTGCATCAACATAAAATAAGTGTTTGAGCTGGGACTACTTTTTATCCAAAAGATGGACTTTTCACTGAGAAACACCTGCCATTTTGCAAATTCTGTGGGTGCTGCTAATGGTGTAGAAATGACATTGTGCACTTTCAAGGGTGCATAATGTATGTTTAGGATTCTCAGCACATTAACTACCTGCTCTATTAAGCGCATGCTTTAGTAAGTCTTTAAATGCTATAAAATCAGACTCAATAGAGATATGTCAGTGAATGGAAAATATGAATCAAGGAAAGTTTTGTATCAGGTTTTAACGTTTCAGTCCCTTTGCCAAGCTTTTCATCATCGATCTCTGCACAAGGAGGTTGGGAACTTTTTCTACAAGAGGGCAAAGAAATGGCATCACATAGTCCTTAAATACGCCACCACCATGTAAGCGTTCCTTTTCATTTTTTAACTTCTTTAATTCTTCCTTGAGGTTATAAGCTCCCTCCTCGAAGCCTTTCTTTAGCATATCCTACTGCTCCTTGAGTTTGCTCTCAATGGCTTTTTCCATCTCCTGCTGCTGCTGCTTCTTCTCCTGAATTTGTTTTACCCTGTCCTCATGCCGGTTCATGCAAGGTTCCCGTTCTTTCAGAAACTCTTCCAGCACAGCCTCAGTCTGCACACAAACATATCTTAGACCATTGATTCTTAAATCAAGTCATACTGAGCTGGATCATGAACACAATTAATTAAGATATAAATGTACTTGAGTCACATACACTCACAGATGTTACCCTGGACCACAAAACTAGTCATAAGTAGCATGGGTATATTTGTAGCAGTAGCCAACAATTTATTGTATGGGTCAAAATTATCAAATTTTCTTTTATGCCAAAAATTATTAGGATATTAAGTAAAGATCTATATATAGTAAATACATAAACTTTTTTATTTGTGATTAGTAATATGCATTGCTAAGAACTTAATTTAGTCAATTTTAAAGACTCAATATTTCGATTTTTTTTAACCCTCAGATTCCAGATTTTCAAATAGTTGTATCTCTAAATATTGTTACTATCCTAATAAACAATACATCAATGGAAAGCTTATTTATTAAGCTTTCAGATCATGTATAAATCTCAATTTCATTTTTGTGGTCCAGTGCCACAAAAAGACTCTAAAGAGTCCTTACCCTTATTCCTTTGTTGGGTTCTCTGCGGTACTGTTCAACAATGGCGTCTCGGTCTCTTTTATAAAGTTCAAATCCTCCAGACTGACTGTACTCTCCATCCTGCAGCCGTTTATTCATGTCAGAGAACAGATTCTTCAGTAGATCTCTGCACTTTCTATCTGATGCCATCTTATTCTCTTCCAACAAGTCTGTATAGCACATAGATACATCGTCCTATAAACACATAAAAGCAGAAATTATCTAGAAATCTCAAACATTCATAAATACACTTATAGAAAGACAGAATGTATTGTATCTGTAAACATTGTTGTGTGAATTAGTTGTTTTTATCTGATGGATGTAATTTATGAGGTCACCGGATATCAACACAATCTCCAACCTAACACATCCAGTGAGATCTATAATACTTGCAGAAAGTCAGTGTTCCCTTCCCTTTAATGTCAATGTCATTCATTTCCCAGATACATAAAGGCTATAATGCATACATGAGTACTCAAGTATTAGTCACTCTTATAAATTATAAAACTCACCTCCAGTTTCTTTAAGAATTCCATTTTCTCATCTTTAAATGAGCATTTCGCAAAATTTAGCAATGGCCAGACTGCTGAATTTCTGGTGCTCACAGGTCAACTTTTCTATACTGATTGGTAATGTCTTCTTCAACTGTAAAAACATAGAGTGTGTTTACTTAAAGGGTGTTTGTGCATTCATTGAAGATGTTCAAGCCAACATTGGTGGTTCTGATTTTGGAGACATATTCAAAATGCAGCTGCATACAAAATTGGTTTTCTAGATTTGCCAGAACAACCACTGCATTTTCCAGACAGGGCACTTCACCACTGCTGATTGTGTCTACATAAATCGCAACCAGATGCCCGAGCACTGACAACACACACAGCTAGGATTAAATGATCCACGGTATCTTCAAACAACAGATGAAGAGTTTTACTAATCAAATGTTTAATTCATTTATTTGTTTGATTATGCAAAACTTAATGTAAATCTGAAATGTGTTAAAGATTCAAATGAATGAAACCTTTAATTTGGTAAAACACTCACATCGGCCAGTAACTGTGTGTCCTCCTTTTCAGTCTTTTCACATCACTGTTGACAAACACGTAGTCACAGAAATGTCCCGTGACCTCCAGAAATTGATCTGCAAGGTTCTAATCCTGTAAGATCTCCAGACGTGTCATGTCATAGTGGGAGGTAATAGGAAACGGGAACACAAAACACTTCCGGCTAGGGAAATAACGCTTGATACATTCACGAGGCAAATTGTAGTCTCTAGTTTTTTTACTCACACCTAAAAAGAGATAATTCAGGAAAGAGAAATAAATATTCACCAAAATCTCTGGCACCGAGTCAGTCAACATACTTCATTTCCGTTTTTCGGGCATCGTTCATTTACAGAAATACATACACGAATATTCAAATAGGCTGTGAGTGCAGACAAATATGTGGTCCAATAATGAAACAGCAATCATAGCAGTAGTCTGGATTGCAGGCATCAGTGGTTATTTTATAGACCTCACAGAACGGATATCATGGGCCAGTGAGCCTATTCGTGTTTATTTTTACTGTGTTTTGAAATTCAAATTCTATTCCAGAATAGAAATGAATCCAGTAGGTGGGCAAATAATTATTTTAACCTTCCTGTAGCTCAAATAGAGAATGGTGCAAACAATGCCAATATCATGGGTTTAATTCCCAGGGTAACCAAGAATTAATTAATTACTTGTAATGTACACCTGCTTATACTGTATCTAAAACTTTTACTGCATAGCTGCTTTGGAAATCAGCTACTGCCAAATGTGTAAATGTAATTCTGTCTTAAATACCTTTCTTCAGATTAAGGGCAAATTCGAGGTAACCGTCACCCATCACTTTCTTTCCATCAATTTCCAATTCCAAGGTGAAATCTCTCACAGTCACAGCCCAGATGAATGATGGGAAAAACCGCACAAACTCAGAATCTTCCCCTTCCTCCTCCTCATCTGCTGCTTTGGTCGATTTGATCTTGATCTGCTCAGTGAGCTCAACAACGTAGCTGCAGCACATTAAAGAATAACAGCATCTTGTGAAGTGTATATTTATATATGTGAAAGAGAAGTGGGTTATTTGGTTAAAGGATACTGCAGCTTTTCCACTGCAGAGTTATCAATAGTGCCACGGCTGTTGTACACCAATGTGCTGCTGAGCAGAACAGCCAGACAGAAGATCCAGCTGTCATTCTTAGAGTCTCCCTGAAACACAAAGAGTCTTCAGATCAAAGCATTCATTCAGAACACAATACAACTTAATAGTGTTTCTTCTGAGGTACTAATGGCAAACTGAGACTGAAATTATTCATGATAGTTAGTGACTGTGCTCACCTTCGCCAACATCCCCAAGTCCCTCTGTGTCCAGCAGCACAAGAGTGTATCCTTCTTTTTTAGGGTGAGGTACACACCACATCCAGATGCCTTTGGTCTTTGATTCAATAGTGCTGCCGAGAGCAAAGCCTGAGACAATAACATTATTATTATGCAGTTACTGTTGTCAGATGTTCTCGTTATCAGATGAACATATACTGCACTTGAGAAGGACTTTGACCATTTTCTCTCACCGGACTGTTGTCCTGCCAGGCGGTTCATGAGGTAAGATTTGCCCATACGGTAGAGTCCCACCACAGACACCACCACCACCGGCTCCTTGATCCCATCCAGAATGCCTTTGGCCTCTTTTCTCACACGCAGCTGCCCATTTTCATCATTTTCAATGAGACACACTGGAGCTGACATGGACTTACTACAAGACATGATCCTAAGTAAAAACCATACATACAAAATCAAACAGACTTAACGCACAGTGTCAATATGTGTCTGAGTTTCAGCATAGCTGTGATAAACTGCAGCTAGGCTGGGATGCATTATAGTGTTACAGCTCTTGATCATGTAGTATTTCTAGGATTTTAGTCTGTGTGTAATGTCTCTAAATTTTCTTCTGTAATTAAAGAAATATTGCAAATCTTTAGGCCTGCGTAAACCACTGCATCAACATACAATTAAAGAGAAACAACTAAACACATCTTCTGCCTATAAGTTTCTTATCCTCTGCATTATGCATGATATTGATTGGAAAAAATTCACTGTCACTGGCCTATTCGTTATGGAGGAATCAAAAGTGAAAGTGTTTTTTTAGATTCAGTCCACAATGACAAACAGTTCTTTCTGTTATCTGAAACCCCTTGCACACATGGGCTCTGTAGAATAACAAAACATGTGCATGCTTATTTATTTATCTATTTAGACAGAAATTTCATCAAAAAAAAAAAATATTTTCTTTTTTATGGGAGCCCATTCCCATCATTAATTTGCATTTTAGTTTTAATTATAGCCTTCATACATTAGTTTCATTCCTCTGCAGTACGATAACTGGAGAATATGAGGTGTGGCTGTTTAAGCAGTGCTGTGCTGCCCCCTGCCGATAATACAATTTACTGCTCTTTTTATTATTACCTATAGTGTTCATTAGAATTTAGTCTGCAAATACCAAAAGGACAGTAAAATACCAAAGGAAAAATAAAAGACAACAAACAAAATCCAAGCAAATTAGTTGTTTTGATATCTTTTTATTGCCTTTTTTTATATCTATGCATATGATGCATAGCAACACTCTGATGCTAGAGTTCACTTAAATATGAAAAGCAATCTTGAAATATGGAAGGCGATTACAAACATATAAATTATTATATTAGCCTGTAGGCCTATTATTATGTGTTTTAAGATATTTTATTTCGAATGTCTGTAATATAAAGAGAAAAAGAGATCCTACCTCTGCTTGTCTTCTGTCGTGGATGGTTGGTTCTGACTGAAGCTCGTGTATAAATACTGAAGAGGTGGTCGGCGCCGTCTCAAAAGCGCCCTCCCAGAAAGTCCGTAAAATGAGGTGATTTCCCCGGGAAATCCGGGAAGATGATATGATCTTGAGCTCTAGTGGTCAATACTTATATGAGCCTAAAATGTAATGCATATAATTGGATGGCACGTATGAAGGTAAATCAGTAGCAAAACTCGAGAGGTTGAAGATCTGATTGTGAGAACTTGTCATATTAATATTTGTATTTGTAAGTTAAAATTTACACTCACAGCTCTGATGTGAAAAGCTGAATCTTTCAATTTGCACACACAGACAATGATCAAAACACCCGTGTTTTGAATTGGAAGTTGTAGATTAATAGATACAAATGTGTAGAATGACATTCACACAAAGAAAATGACATACACACATGTTTACAACATATTGCACTTTACTTCAGTTTCGCTGCACAACGTCAAGTCGGCACTTACAACCTCTCAGATCTGGAAGTACAAGTTCAAATCCTAGCGCTCTGACTTTTGCTACTCTTTTTGCGGTATTCTGTTGCAAAACTCACTTGTGCACTTGTATATGCAGATGTGAGAGAGCAGAGCTGGGGGCGGGGCTTTGGTGCGAATGAAGACATTTTATTGGTCGATGCCCGACCAATGAACAACGCCAATTGTTTTCACTGAATATCCTTAGCTTTGACAGGATTTTAAGACACTGCATTCATTTTGCCATTCAGGTATTATCTAGTAGACAAATAATGCAACATATTTTATATGTATATCCCACTGCATATTACAGAGTAAACTCGCTGTACCAGAACATGCTTTGATCTCACCGCCACGCGGTCACGTGGTTCATGGAGCTATCAATAGTACTAAACGAAACGTTTTGTCAACATGCTTGAAATGTATTAATTGGGATAGACAGCAGTTTCATTATATTTACAGCTATTCCTAGTAATTTGTAACACTTAAAGTGCATTGATTATGCATGGATAACTACATTGACTAATGACTATGCGTTACAATAGCATTTTATACTGGAAAATGGAACAGCATTATGTTCTCATACTCCTCCTTGGAAGTTAAAATGTGACTAAACAAGTAAGTGTAACTTTTAACCAATAAAATAACTGTACTACATGTTAACTCAGTCCTGTTTAGTTAATTTGAAGAGATCATGGTACTAAATAATATGCGCAATAATTATGGTCCATGAATGACCATTTGAAATATAACATTTTCTAATATGGTTATTATTTATACTACAATAACTGTAGTATTTAGGTTTAAATTCCAGTGCAAAGAGGCACGCTTTAAATTAGAGGCATTTGGTGGCCAGAAAGATAATATTCATATGCAATTCCATTGCTTAAACACTAGATGGCCTTGTTGATGTTTAATAAATACATGTATTTAGCTCTACTAGTTGTTCAAAACAGTATTTCTGGTCATAAGTGCTTATTTTTAGGCTTTGCTGTTTAATGTACATTTAGACATTATTAAACACTCGATTTTTATAAAAAAAAAAATAATAATAATGTTGCATTTAAAAAGGTTCATTACTAACAAGCAAATTAGGAATTTAACCCAATGAAGAAGTTAAAATTATTTTTACAAAACATAAAAATAATAAAAACAGCATTATATTGCAACTCTGGTAGAGTGATATGCAGTGGGATATACATATAAAATATGTTGCATTATTTGTCTACCAGATAATACCTGAATGGCAAAATGAACGCAGTGTCTTAAAATCCTGTCAAAGCTAAGGATATTCAGTGAAAACAATTGGCGTTGTTCATTGGTCGGGCATCGACCAATAAAATGTCTTCATTCGCACCAAAGCCCCGCCCCCAACTCTGCTCTCTCACATCTGCATATACAAGTGCACAAGTGAGTTTTGCAACAGAATATCGCAAAAAGAGTAGCAAAAGTCAGAGCGCTAGGATTTGAACTTGTACTTCCAGATCTGAGAGGTTGTAAGTGCCGACTTGACGTTGTGCAGCGAAACTGAAGTAAAGTGCAAAAGTAAATATGTCGTAAACATGTGTGTATGTCATTTTCTTTGTGTGAATGTCATTCTACACATTTGTATCTATTAATCTACAACTTCCAATTCAAAACACGGGTGTCTTGATCATTGTCTGTGTGTGCAAATTGAAAGATTCAGCTTTTCACATCAGAGCTGTGAGTGTAAATTTTAACTTACAAATACAAATATTAATATGACAAGTTCTCAAAATCAGATCTTCAACCTCTCGAGTTTTGCTACTGATTTACCTTCATAATAATACGTGGTTTCCGAAACCTTCTTAGTTAAGTATACCTTCTATAAGTCATGCGTTCGTAAGGTTGGTCTGGAGCGCTCTTAGCTATACCTTATCGCTGCTGACGGTTCATACCGCTAGTGGCCACCACTACGCAAAAAGATTTTTTACATCGCAGTTTAATTACACATAGAAAATTTTATATGAACATGTAATATAAAATCTGATTTAGTATTAAAATTACATTTTTACTTTACTTTAAAATTATACACATAAAATACTTAAGTTGTTATAGCCTACACCCAGTGTATGGAAGTGTTTTCATTAATAAAGTTTCCATACACTAATGGTTGTTAGCTTTTTAAATTACTATCCTAAGGCACATCAGCTGGCGAACCATTTGACAGAAAAGGCTTAGGAGTCTATATAAAGAAAGATGAGTTTACACAAACTTTATAGCTATGGCAGCGAGACAGTGAGTACTTGTTTTAAATCAAAGACGGCGGCGTCCGCGGAGCCAGTTAGTGTAGGCCAACTACTTTATAAGAGAACATTTTAGTCCACTGAGTACCATGTCAGAAGAGACCATTGTAAAAAAAAAAATTCGCCTGCCACGGGAGCAAATTCTGCAGTTC
Source organism: Carassius carassius (assembly GCF_963082965.1). Lineage (NCBI taxonomy): Eukaryota > Metazoa > Chordata > Actinopteri > Cypriniformes > Cyprinidae > Carassius > Carassius carassius. The sequence goes on along the minus strand of NC_081774.1, from coordinate 7,671,966 downwards.
TTGCATCTTGTTGGCCCAGATTTGTCAAGACAAACTCGACGGAGCTACCCCCTCAGCCCCGAAATTCAGCTGCTGGCAGCTCTTCGTTTTTATGCCGTGGGGAGTTTTCTGGAGGTTTTTGGGGATGGATATGGGCTGAGTAAGACCTCAGTGTGGCTGTGCGTTCACTCAGTCACAAACGTATACTGCTTCGCCACGCCACTGATTACATACGTATGCCTTTCACAATGCACGAAGTGATGGAGACACATCAAGGCTTCCATGCCATTGCGGGTATCCCGCGAGTAATTGGCCTTGTGGATGGGACACTTATTCACATCTCCAACCCATCAGCACTCGACCAGGCCTTCATTTGTCGCAAGGGCTTCGCGGCTATCAATGCCCAAGTGGTAGTTGATCACAGGGGAGTGATTACAGACTTAATGGCAAAGTGGCATGGTAGCACACACGACAGCTTTGTGTGGGCCAATTCAGCGGTGGGTCAAGACGCAGAAAGAAGAGTTTTTGGGCAGAGCATTTTTCTAGGAGACAGCGGCTACCCCCTAAGAACATACCTTCTTAATCCAGTCACCAACCCCACCACGCAGTCTGAGCACAGTTGCAACGCTGCACATGCTCGTACCCGCAACTTGGTGGAGCGCTCTATTGGGCGCTGGAAGATGCGTTTCCGTTGCCTTCATAAGTCTGCTGGAGGGTTGCGTCTGAAGCCACAAAGATGTTGTGCAGTAATAGTAGCTACAGCCATGCTACACAACATTGCAGTTACTGGAGGTGCAGCTTTGCCAGAAGAGGTGGAAGAAGAGGAGAAAGAGGAAGCAGGTTTCCACAACCCACCTGAATTACGAGATGCCCTACACGCTGCTGGTGTGCAAACGAGGCACCAAATGATTCAATCTATTTTTGGTTAATATTTTTTCAAGCAATTTCTTTTGTTTAAATCGACCACTCAGATTCCTCCTTTATTTGTGTGTTTCTCTAATAAATTGAAGTTGTGCACACAGTTCATTTGTCACATATTCCCATGCCATTTCACTTAAATGCTGAAACCCCAATCACCTTATTTTTTTACTTTAGTACTTCAAAAGGTGGTGTCACACTACCTAGGCTACCCGATCTCCTTGCGCTGTGTAGGCTACCTATTATAGCAGGTGTGCTCTTTGTACTTACAATTGGCTTTGCATGCATATATAAATAAAAATACACAGCATTAACCTCGTAGTGGAAACTGATGTGGATACGGGTATATTATATACTTGGGGAAAAGTATCACTCATAAGTTGCGTTTTGCATGCCTAAAAACACCCCAATTTAAATTAATGTAAATTTCTTACACACTTTCATTAGAGGGAAAATGATATTTCCTTTAAAGATGATCTGCAAACCCAACATTGATGACAACAGTTTTGCTTTTAATCGGGTTTTATTTGAAAATACTTTTGAAAGTAAATTTGAAAAGGCACACCACAGAAAACAGAAAAATGTGAATAAGCCTGTTACTGGGTCGGCGATGGTTCACCTGTAACGTAAAAGAATAGTTAGATTAAAAACAACATGCCACTCTACCAAACATCATAAAACCTTACCTTGATCTGGGAGTATTATTGGAACGGAAATTGATGGCCTTTGAAACTGTGCCTCGGACAAAGCATACTGCGGTTCCATAATATGAAGCTTTGCCTTTTCCACCTCCAGCGTGGCTCGGGCGATGTCGTTTGCTTCTTGTAGCCCTTGCTCCATTCCCCGCAGAAGCTGTAGCTTCTCTTTTTCTAGCTTTACCAGCTCATCACTGCATTCGCATCGGATTAAAGGACGCCTTCTGGAGCCGGATTGCTGGTGCTGGGCTACCTCAGTCAATGGTAGTGAAGGTGCAGACAGGTGTGGTGACGCCGGTGCTGAAGAAGCGCTGTCACTGCTGACAGGGGAAGAGGGTGTGTTGGGTCGAGGAGGTAAAGATGAAGTGCTTTGCGGCAATGTATCCACACCTGCTCTCAGATCAATCCCCCTTTTGTACACTTGCTAAATTATAAACACATACTCATATTTATTTCTGCATGTACTTATTTCAATAAGCCCCGATAAATGCAGTTTGTACTATTTCTAAAACGCTTCTTTATAAAGAACATTGTTTTCTCAATACTTTACCTATACCGCTGTGAAGGAAAGAGCGCACAATCGATCATCGAGGCGTCGATATCAACCTATTCAGCACCTCCACCATGGACAGCAACTGCTAAGGTCGAACTTAAGAAGGTTTACCTTAAGCAACATCCTAAGGTATAGTTCGGAGAACACACGTAGCAAAGGTATACCTGTAGTTAAGGTGTAGGCCTACCTTTTGAGTATTCGTAGCGCGCTAAGAGACAACGTTATCGGAGAACGCACCCCAGAGCGCTATTGTCAGTTAACAAAATAGAACGCGTTATATACATATTAAAACAAAGTAATACTGTTTGTGTGCAGTGTATAACAAGACATGTAGGTGGCGGAATTGTTACAGGCCTATTAAACATTCCTGAAACTCCGCTGTCACAACGAGTCTCTGATATGAATAATATAAAAAAACAATAAAGTACGCTAATCAATTACTCTTGCACAATTACATTTGCAGAAAGCAGATACTTTTTAGTCAATATGAGCCTAAAATTTAATGCATATAAATTGTAAACTGCTTGTACTTTTACTTGATTACATTTCTGAAGAAAAAACTATACTTTTTACTCCTTACAATTTTATTTCAACTTAAGACGTAATCATTATTTTTTATTTTATATCATGCACATTAAATATGGTAAACAGAAATTAAAAAGTGCTTTTGATGTGCAAGAACAAATTAGATTTTTCACGCATCAAGCACACACATTTCAGCTTCAGTTACTTTAACTTTAACCAGGTACATTTCTGGCATCAAAAATTTTGCTATCAAACCTGAGGAAGCATTTTCAGAATCAGAATCAGAAAGAGCTTTATTGCCATACAAGGAATAAGTTTTAAGCTTCCAATACACAGATACAACAACACACAGACAAAAAAAAACCTTTGCTAATAAAAAAAAAAGTGTATAAACAATTGTGCTATAAATGATAATGGAAAAGGATTAAGTAAGATGCAGGGATGTACTAGGATGGAGGGGTAACAATTAAATATTAGTATATTTCACATTTTTATTGCACAAGTGGGGAACATTTAACTGCTCATGAGGTAGATTGCCTCACAAGTGGGGAACATTTAACTGTTCATGAGTATTGAGTAAATACTATCCTGGTATTTGTAGCTCTGAAGCGCCGGCCAGATGGCAAAAGTTCAAAGATGGGGTAACTTGGTTGTGAGGGATTCAGAGTGATTTTCTGAGCCACTTTCCTCACTCTGGATGTATACAGTTCTCGAAAGGTGGGCAGGGGAGCACCAATAATCCTTTCAGCAGTCCGAACCGTTCTCTGTAGTCTTCTGATGTCTGATTTTGTAGCTGAACGAAACCAGACAGTTATTGAAGTGTACAGTACAGACTTTTTCACAATGGATATATTTTAGCTGTCTAGTATATTGGCCGAATGAACAAAATGGCTCAGTCCAAATACTATCAGAGATGAGAATTTAAATAAAATTCATGTTATTTTAGGGATGACAGCTTTTAAAAAATTAAAATATTTACTATTTACTATTTTTCATTGTGATTTTTGGTTACTTGTATTAAAAAAAAATTGAGTACGTCTGATCCTCAAAAAAAAAACTGTATTAGTTATGATATTAATTTATGGAACCCACACAAAAAAATAGATAGATAATCACAATTCAGTAATATTTTGACCACTGAACTGGGAAATGTCCCCGTTTTCATTTCAGAAATCTGGTTACCTTAGCTTAAGCTGTGTTTGCCTAGAAAGACCAAACTAGCAGCTTATAAAATCTCGACATCAACCCTAAACACTAAATACTTGCATCGTAGCACTGGTTTTTAAAATGAAGCTTTGACAGTTTAGCAAAAGGTTTTGCACAAATTACCCAAAAAGACAGTGGTGCAGGGTGTGCAATATACAGGTGCTGGTCATATGATTAGAATATCATCAAAAAGTTGGACACAAAGAGTGGACTGCAGCTGGAGTCAGTGCTTCAAGAACCAATACGTACAGACGCAAGACATGGGTTTCAGCTGTCGCATTCCTTGTGTCAAACAAACAGCGTCAGAAGCATCTAAAGACAAAAAGGACTGGACTGCTGCTGAGTAGTCCAAAGTTATGTTCTCTGATGAAAGTAAATTTTGCATTTCCTTTGGAAATCAGGGTCCCAGAATCTGGAGGAAGAGAGGAGAGGCACACAATTCATGTTGCTTGAGGTCCAGTGTAAAGTTTCCACAGTCAGTGATGGATTGGGGTGCCATGTCATCTGCTGGTGTTGGTCCACTGTGTTTTCTGAGGTCCAAGGTCAACGCAGCGTATACCAGGAAGTTTTAGAGCACATCATGCTTCCTGCTGCTGACCAACTTTATGGAGATGCAGATTTCATTTTCCAACAGGACTTGGCCCCTGCACACAGTGCCAAAGCTACCAGTACCTGGTTTAAGGACCATGATATCCCTGTTCTTAATTGGCCAGCAAACTCACCTGACCCCATAGAAAATCTATGGGGTATTGTGAAGAGGAAGATGCGATATGTCAGACCCAACAATGCAGAAGAGCTGAAGGCCACTATCAGAACAACCTGGGCTCTCATAACACCGGAGCAGTGCCACAGACTGACCGACTCCATGCCACGCTGCATTGCTGCAGTAATTCAGGCAAAAGGAGCCCCAACTAAGTATTGAGTGATGTACATGCTCATACTTTTCATTTTCATACTTTTCAGTTGACCAAGTTTCCTAAAAATCCTTTCTTTGTATTGGTCTTAAGTTATATTCTAATTTTCTGAGATACTGAATTTGGGATTTTATCATTGAATCATCAAAATTTTTATAATCATCAAAATTAAAAGAAATAAACATTTGGAATATATCAGTCTGTGTGTAATGAATGGATATATTATACAAGTTTCACTTTTTAAATGGAATTAGTGAAATAAATCAACTTTTTGATGATATTCCAATTATATGACCAGCACCTGTATATCGTCTGCACTAATATTGTAATTGTTTTAACGATGTGCGAAAAATATTAGTATTTTGCCAAAAACCCATGTGTGTGTGTATATATGTGCATGTGTGTGTGTATATATATATATACTGTGTATGTGTGTGTGTGTGTGTGTGTGTATGTGCATGTGTGTGTGTATATATATATACTGTGTATGTGTGTGTGTGTGTGTGTGTGTGATTTAAAAAAAAATCATATATATATATATATATATATGATTTTTAAAAAATGATTATTCAACCATTTATGTCTTATATATATCAAAACATTATTTCTGCTTTTGTAACTGCAGGCTCTTTCCACCTCTGAGAGTAGCTGAACAAAGAGCTGAACAGTGAACAGTTGTCTTTGAAGTAGCCTAAATAAAGATTTAGAAAAGGAACACAGGTTTTACTTGAAATTCAGCCAAACAGAAAACACATTAAACTCTGACGTAATTTAATTTTAGAACAGGAACACCGACTTCAAGGCTTATTATAACAAAATGATGGCTTTACAAAAACATATTAAAAGTAAAACAATAAATATGAAAATGAAGGTCCTATGATTAATATTTTTCTAACTAACATTTAACAAACCTTAGTACAGTAATTACAACTTTTCAAATGTTATGCTTAAGCTTTGGAATTTATATTTTCTATGCTTAATCAGGTTTATTATTTTGCATCTTAGGCTCATTTTTTTGACCACAATGTATGGACTTCTCACTTTCTGCGCGCGATCAACAAGTATATAGCTCGCAGCACCCTCTGCTGGTTAAAATAACAATCATATCACGATTGCTAGCTGGCTGCTCGGGCTTTTACTTTTATTTGCGTGTTGTTTTTAACGTGGTGTAAAACGGGGAAAGCACACTAAAAACCTGGACAGTACACGGAAAACGGGACGTCTGGTCACCCGAACCTAGAGTCTATGTTTAGCTGTTTCTGTTAAACGGGTGATTTCTGGGAAGAAGCTGTGTGCAGCTGTTATTTCAGCGATTTGAACCAGCATACTTTCACTTTCACTCTCGGTGTAGGGAGTGTATGGCAAACAACTTAGGAACAAAGACACAATTATAAGACGGGAGGAGCCTCGGAACATCGGGTTTGTGCGGTTCTAAATTTAAGAACGGTGTATATGCTTTCTGCTGTTCAACCTAACGTTAGTCGCTTTGCTAACGACAGGCTATAATCAGCTTCTTTGCCTGTCAGTTATGTATTGAAATTTAAATTTAATTTTTATTTTATATACTGTTTTATGTTTCTGTATGTAATTCTGAAATTACTGGCTATTGACTTTGTTGTGTTTTGTTGTTTTTTTGCAGTCATGGCGTGTGGCAGGCTCATGTCCGCTCCAGTGTGTCTCATTGAAAATGATGAAAACGGGAAGCTGCATGTGAGAAAAGAGGCCAAAGACATTCTGGATGGGATCAAGGAGCCGGTGGTGGTGGTGTCTGTGGTGGGACTCTACCGTACGGGCAAATCTTACCTCATGAACCGCCTGGCAGGACAACAGTCCGGTGAGAGAAAATGTCATTCTCATGTGCGGTATCTGTTATGCTATGATAATGAGGTTATGATAACTGAATACAGTCAAACCAAATATTATTCAGCCAGACACCAGATGTAGTCCATTTTATTTACATAGTTGTTTACTTGTGGATGCGACACAAGTTAGGGTTAGGGTTAGATTTTGACGGGTATCAGCAGAGATTGGTCACATGTGAAGACAGTTGCAGGCAGTGGATTAAAGCAAAAAATGTATTTGGTACCCTACTCACTGTTCGTCTCCTTATTTGAAACTACAGGCACTGTGCAATAAAATAATCAAACAAAGAACAAGACATTGTGTAAGAAGAAACATTTTACAGGAGTTCCATCGACGCATATGAACTGGGAATCGTTTAATTTACCGAATGCATGGCGTAAATTGAGACAGCACGCAGAGCTCGTGTTCGCGGGTCCATTAAAAAAAGCTGAAGACGAAAAGTGCAGTTATTTGCGTCTGTGGTTAGGATAAAAAGTGAAGCATGTGTGATACCAGAAACGAATACATTTTTTCGCCAGATATCAATTTCACGAGCGAGTACAAGGAGCCTACGAAGGTTTTGAGCAATTAGTGACCGAACTAAGACGATTACTGAAAGACTGCTTATGAAGACAGCGAGGAAATGGTTAGAGATCGCATTGTGTTTGGCATTCACTCTCCGCGAGTGCGAGAGAAGCTGTTGAGCGTCGGCTCTGAGTTAACGCTAGACAATGCCATAGATATTTATAGAGTGAGAATCATGCCAAAACCGCTCTCTCTCTCTCACACACACACACACACACACACACAAAACGTAGATAGCTCAGCTGAAAACATTCGCAAACAGCGCATACAGCCGCCTTGATTAAGCAGTGCACGCTGTCAATACTCAGAAAGAGTTGCATGAGCGAGCAGGGAAGGCTGGAATGAAAGCTTCACATCGGAGCAGCAATGACGTTGTGGTTACTGTGGTAACCAGGTTCACGGTCCGTCTGAGAAATGCCCTGCTAAAGGTTAACAACGTGGCAAATGCAGAATACGCAATCACTTGGCGAAAGTATGTCGTTCTGTTTTACAAAAGAAATGTTCTTGCCGTGCATATACAAGCACAGATAAACTGATAAACTTTTACGTAGTCAGCACGCAAGCACCGCCTTTATTAGGTCTCAAAGCATGGCTAGACCTGGATTTAATCAAACTAGTCATCTCTGTAAATGCATTTAAAGAGGACAAATCCATCCTGGAGGAATATGTTGATGTTTCTGATGGCATTGGATTATTTCCAGGGGAGTGCACAGTTCATTTAAAACCCGATGCAACTCCAGTTGGCCCTACGTGGCAGACTGAAAGAAGAGCTGCAAGATATGGAGAAAGAAGGAGTCATAGCAAAGATAATGAGCCCACCTACTGGTTAAATGCAATTGTAGTCGCGGATAAACAGAGAACTGGGTCTTCTTTTTGCCATAATTTCTGCTCAGGACGAAATCCTCCAACATTCTTCTTTACAAATCCTCGTTTTGAACATCTAATTTGTGACTGGCGTTTTGTTGTCTCTCCTTCGTGCTTTGGCGCTCATCACTAATAACTGGCGCGTGTGCGAGGCATACAACCTGTGTCATCTGCCAGAAAGGCTTGCACGTACGACAGTCAGCAGAAGTAAAAAAAATTCGCTACAGAAGGCCTTTATTCATCCCTGGAACCGTGTGAGGCTCAGTTTTAGTAAGGATGTGTGGACTGTTGAACAAAAACACCTGCGAACTCAAATTCTAAAGCTTGGAAGAGCAAGGATAATTTTTTATATATAACTCTCAATTGGATTCGTCTGAAAGAAGAAAGTCATATACACCTAGGATGATTTGAGGGTGAGTAAAACATGGGCTAATTGTCATTTTTGGTTGAACCAACCCTTTAAGCATTGCTGGGTAATTGGTTGATGTTATCTAATTATGCACTTTAATTTAACAGCTGACAGCTATTCAGCCTAATTCATTACATACCTTTTTATCAAAGTTATCTGACATCATCAAGATTAATTTATTCTGACACAGTTTAACTATGAGTTCTTGACATATTTTATTGCCATTTTCAAAACTATAGCGAATAAACTGTGATAAAATAGTTTTGGTATGTGCAAAACAGTACTATAATGCGATAATTTCATACATGTAAACAATAAATATCAATTGATAATAAAGCAAACGTTTAAATATTAATAAAGTGTCTTTTTGTTCTCATTTTGTGCTCAAAAACTAATTTACTGAAAATATGCCTTAAATTAAAATGTAGTTACATTTTTATGGGGTGTAAAGTAAACATAGTATAGCTATCCTGAGATGGTAATGTAGAAAAAAGTTTTAATTATACGTGTACTCAGTAAATATTTCTCTCATTAAAAATATTTTACACACAAAGACACAAATGATAGATACACTTAAAGAAACTCTTTAGTCATAACAACTGTCCAATAAAAACTGTTTTATTTTACTTGGAGTGGTTGAGATTACATAAGGCAGTGAATAATACTTTATCTCAGTAACTCATTATCTGTCATTGCCGCTCATAGAAACATGACTGAGCACTTCAGTAATGTCATTGTTAACTAAAAACTTATGATGCTGCATTTTCACCATTAAATAATGATGTATGTCCGAGGTAACTGGCATATTTGTCAAACCATCGATAAAAAAAATCTAGAATGCTGAAATCATTCAGCAGTTTTTGCATCATCATTATCATTATTCCTTAAAGAGAGCAAGAAATAGAGAAAATAATATTTATATTCTGAAAATGTTTGTCAGGTTATGTTACCTAACATGCAGGAAACCATATTATGTGGTTCGCAATCACATGTGACAATCATGAAAGAGGAAATGATGTCACAAAGAAGATATCACAGAGTCAGTATTCTTAGAAATAGTATATGTTTTCAGAGAAAACCGACGTGAATATAAAAATAATATTCTTTTCAGTTCTGGATTGGCATCTAGACTTTTAAAAGATAATCTGAAATCTGAATAAATAAGGTTTCCATTGCTGTATGGTTTATTAGGATAGAACAATATAAAACTGATAAAACTATGAAAATCTGAGAAAATCGCCTTTACAGTTGTCCAAATGGAGTTCTTAGCAATATATATTCCTAATCACAAATTAAGTTTTGATATATTTACGTTTTGATATGTCCAAAATATCTTTACTTTATATCCTAATGATTTTTGGCATAAAATAATTTTTTTTAATTTTGACCCATACCATGTATTGTTGGCTATTGCTATTACTTTGTTACTTATGACTGGTTTGGTGGTCCAGGGTCACATATGTCATTGACTTTAATAATTTGATTGTCTCAGGCTTTGCTCTCGGCAGCACCATTGAATCAAAGACCAAAGGCATCTGGATGTGGTGTGTCCCTCACCCTAATAAAAAAGGACACACTCTTGTGCTGCTGGACACAGAGGGACTTGGAGACGTGGAGAAGGTGAGTAGGAAAACCACAAAGCATCTTTAGCAATGTTATCTCTATATAGCAATAACATCTGCCGTCACCTTATGCTTTCACTGTCATTTAATTAATCACCAGATGAGAAGATTCACTGCACAGAATTATTTGCTATTAAATGTAAATAAGTGGCCACTTACTGGCACTCAAATACTTTTACTATTTCAGGGGGATGAGAAACATGACACATGGATCTTCTGTCTGGCTGTTCTTCTCAGCAGCACTCTAGTGTACAACAGCTTAGGAGTCATTGACAACACTGCACTGGAAAAGCTGCAGTATCCTTCTCTCTCTCTCTCACACACACACACATACATACAGTATATGATGTAAACAGAGTTTGCAGTTAATAAACACAGGTAATAAATGGAACCAGTTTTATTCTTCCTGAACAGTGCTGAATGTAGCTATGTTACAGAGCTTACAGAGAACATTCGTGTGAAGGCAAAAGAGGGTCAACATGAGGAAGAGTCGGCTGATTACATGAGAGTTTTTCCATCATTTGTGTGGGCTGTTCGTGACTTTACTTTGGAACTGAAAAGGGGAGATGAACTAATAACATCAGATGAGTATCTGGAGGGTGCATTGAAACCCAAAACAGGTGAGAGAAAGTGTTGACATTAAACACATACACAACATATTCTATTATTAACAGGTATATATGCTCTTACAGACAATTTTTGTCATGTTGAAAAACATCAGTCATTAGTCAAAAATGCAGAAATAACAAGCTTTCAAAATGTATTTCTCACTTCAAACTAATGGAGTTAAGCCACTGCTGAAATAAAAGAAAACAGCAATGTTGAAAGCTCAAAAGTGCAAATCAAACCTACAAATGGCCTACTAAAACTTAAAACAGGATAAAAAAACTATTTTAACATTGCAAAAACTGCAGTTTATATAGCACTTTCGTATAACATAAAAGTGTCCATTACATACGGTAAATTAGCACTCAAAATATAATATATTCAATATATGTTATGATTTCATAATTATCTTATTTTAGGTTGTTCACCTCAGACTGTGCAGTATAACTTGCCCCGTAATTGTTTGCGGCAATTCTTTGCGGTGAGGAAGTGCTTTGTGTTCCCTCGACCTGCTAGTACACAAAACATGAGGAGAATGGAGCAGCTGAATGAGGAAGAACTGGAGTCAGAGTTTCTTGAGCAGGCAAACACCTTCTGCTGTTACATCTACAACAATGCACAACCAAAAACAGTCACTGGAGGCCGTACAATTACTGGAACAGGTGTGTGCCTTCACAAAATCCCTTAAAGAGAAAACATTTGACAGTTCTGAATCTCTTCTGAGAACCAATGATTAGTGGACTGTGTATAAAAGAGCATACAGTTGACTGAACTATGGAGTTGTGTTTCCTGACAGCTCTGGGTAATCTTGCTGATGTTTATGTTGAGGCGATCCGCAGTGGGAATGTTCCGTGTCTGGAGAATGCAGTCGTGTCTCTGGCTAAGATCCAAAACGTCCGTGCAGTGGAGGAGGCCCTGCAGTTCTACATGACAGAGATGCTCATAATGCTTCAGCTTCCAATGTGCCCAGAAGAGCTGTCCGACATCCACACAGATGCAGAGAAGAAGGCCATTGAAGTTTTCATCACCTTGTCCTTCAATGACAATGAACAGATCTACCATCAAGAGCTCATGGTAAAGTACCTTCTGCATACAGACCAAACAAAATTAGGGACAAACAGGGAAACTACTTAGAGATCAACTTAGATCAACTTGAAACTGTAATTGAAATCTGAACTATACTGTGTCTTAGAAAATAATTTTTATCTTTCTGTCAGTTATAAGAAAAATCTTCAGAAAGCAGCTGATAATGCTTGAACTGAACTGGACACATTCATTACAAAATGCTGTGACCATTTCTCAACATAAACTACAAAAAGAACTGTCAGAGACATCCTTTTTCTTTTGCAAAATTTGCATTATGTAAAAAAATGCATGCACAAATGCACACAAAAAATTGCAGCCTGTTGTTTTAAAAAAAATCATTTAAAAGAACTTAATAGTCAAATATTTTACATATAATGCATTTTTGTATAGTGCAATGAAAACATTTGTTTAAAGTATTTAAATTCATGAACCTTTATAAATTGTAATACTCTTGTATTGATGATGGTAATTCAAGTAATGGAGATTCAATCAATGTACAATATTCTGTCTTCTCATGATTTAGGGAAAGATTCATAATGAATATCAAGATATGTGCCAGCAGAATCTTGAAGCGTCTCGCATGCAGTGTGAGGAGATTCTGCGTGAGGTGTTTGATAAGCTGGATAAAAGCATTTCTAACGGATCATACTTAAAACCTGGAGGATGCCGACAGTACAGCGACACACTCAGTCATCTGTCCAGTGACTACAGAGCAAGAACACACTCACAAATAATGGTACAGTTCAAACATGCAGGCTTTGCTCACGTTTAATTATTCCGGAAGGTCAAAACAACATCTATGAGCTCTTATAAACATATTTAATGCTGACGTGGTAACAGTCATGAAACTAAAACATATAAATCTGTGTGATGTCGTTATTTTCCTTAAAGCACAAAACAAAAACTTCTGAAGGATGAACACATTTCTTTTTATCTGAGAAAAAAAAAAGTTTGTAATGATCGGGGCTGTCAAACTTGAAACCTTGAAAAAAAACAAGAACAACAGCTTCAACAACACCAGCATGATTGACTAATGGACTGATTTGCTTTATTTCAAGTTATCTCATGACACTAATATGATATGGCTTCAGAAGTTATTTGATATAGTACCAGGGCTCTAGACTAACTTTTTTTACTGTTTTTTTTTTTGCGTTTTTTTCTTAGGTGCACCAGTACAAAAATTAGGTGCACCCAAATTTTCGACCGCATCGCATTTCACGCCGCAGTTTTACAAGTTAACGTTTTGTTTTTTTAAATCGCTGTCCATATAGGCAGTATTGATGTGTAAATGATTAACTAACAATCTGGTCAACAAAGTTCTTTATTTGAAGCACAATTCTACAAGAAAGGTAACTCACTGAAAAAGTGTTGGTGCTTAAAGTGCTTCACTGAGCTGAAATTTAAACTTAAAACATCTCAAGATAAATTAAATAAAAAGAAAATCTAATTCAAGGGCTTCAAACTGAACTTCTCATGGCTCAGTGTCTTATGGACTCTCCTCCATTGCAGTCACATCAACTCCTGTAGTTTGGCCTTCTTGATCTTTGGCCTTGGCTTAACCAGTTGGTCACACTCTAGCTTCAAAATCTTCCAGACTTGGCCCCTCTACACTGATTCTTATCAGATCTTCCACTGTGTCTGAATGAAGGGACGCTCTAAAGTCTGATTTGAATTTTTGTTTATTTTGTTTTTTTAAGTAAAGACCAAGCGGCCATCGGCAGACATTGGACCTATTTTTGATCAATTTAGTCTTCTCAAATCATCACGACTTGCCTAAAATAAAATCTATAGATATAAAACTATTTACGCATACAACAATATTTAAACATTAAACCTAGATAAATGTGAGCTATATCCAATAGTTTGTGCGGAGATGCTTCAGGACATGTAGACGCAAGCATGATCACTTGCATTTTTTTCAGTGGATATGCCATCTTTTTTGCTCATAAAGGTAAGAGTAATACATAATTTATAACTGCAAAGGCTCTACTTTTATTTGTGTGCACTCACAATATCAACAAAATGTTGTGCTTTTATAAAATAAAGAAAACAAACATGATGTGCTTTCTGCCATCTTGTCTTTAACAGGAGTACACAAATGAACCGAAACTCAGTGAAAACATTCCTCACGTGCCTCCTGAAGATGCACTTCTTTCTAAAGGTGCGTCTAATGAGGAGATGACAAGTCAGGCTCGTCAACGGCATCCTTGCAACACAGACTCAGAAAACACTAGTTTATTAATAAATAATTCAAATATCTCCTTACTATTTCCCCTGTCACATTTATGGTAATTACTTTTGCTGGTGCTTTGCGGCAAGCTTGAGCCTATTGCGTGTATTTGAATGGAGAACTGTTCAGCTGCGCTACTGTTGTGGGACACTAAACACTTTAGAGCCGCTCTTGATAGTCGCAGTAGCACGGTGTCTTGTTGTTTACAACAGAATGGCAATTTTTTTTTCATCACTAATGATGGATGTCTAAAATCAAAAAGTATTTTTTCCCTTCGAAAAGGCTGGTTGCACCGGTGCGACCTCTGTACTTCATAGCCCGGAGTACACAAGTAATCTGGGCAACTTTTATGGTACTTTAAATGCTTTTATTTTCAAGCTTGACAGCCATGGTAACTACAAACTGTAATTTTATGGAAAATAGAAGCATCAACATTCATTATGGGAAAATTAACACCATGTTGGTTTTTCATGAGATGAGGGTGAGTAAATAATAAAAGAGTTTATATATTTAGGAAAACCCTTTAAGTATGATTTGTTGCAATCACAACAAAACTCCCAATGATATTTTAAATGATTAGAAATGTGTTTTTCCTCATAGTGTGAAGAAGTGTTGAGTACATATTTGAGAGCAAAAGAAGATGCTGGAAATATGATTCTACAAGCTGACCAATCTCTCAGTAAAGTGGAACAGGAGAATGAGGGTATCTATCATATCATTTATATATCATTCAAGGCTTCTAATGATACACAAGATAGTACAAGGACTTAAATGAGAGCACAGAAGAATGCTAGTTAGTTCATTCAAAAATGAAAATTAGCCCATAAATTACTCACTCTTAAGTCGTCCTAGGTGCATATGACTTTCTTTTTTCAGACGAATCCAGTCGGAGTTATATCAAAAATTGTTTTTGATCTTCCAAGCTGTTAAATGGCAGTCAGCGGGTGTTGCAGTGCATCAGTCCAAAAGAAGTGAAATAAAAAGCACCCATCCTTAATAAAAAAGTTTCTCACACGGCTCCGGGGGGTGAAAAGTCATCCTGTAGCAAATTGATGCATTTTGTAAGAAAAATAACCATATTTAAAACGTTATAATCAATTTAATCTATCTTGTGCTCACTGTTGTACACGGAAGCAGCTCCGGGTGGATGACATATGGAGGTCGGCTTTGCGCATGCGCTGCTCAGAAGTGATGAACACGGAAGCACAGGGGAGAGATCAAAACAAAACAATGGTCACTAATTAGAAGTACAAAATGAGGATTTGTAAAGAATAATGTCAGAGGATTTCAATATAAGCCAAAAAGGGGACTGGTTTCCCTTTGCTAAAGTAAGGAAACTCTGCTTCCTTTGATCGTGTTCATACATCATCAGCCCGGCTGTTGCTTACATCTAAGTGATTATTACATTTTGAATATGGATATTTTTCTTACAAAAACGTCTCGATCCCCCCGGAGCTGTTTGAGACACTTTTTATTAAGGAAGGTGGCTTTTTATTTTACTTTTTTATTGGGCTGATGCACTCCGAAACCCGCTGAGTGCCATTAAACTGCTTGAATAATAACAGACAATTTTTAATATAACTCCGACTGGATTCGTCTGAATGAAGAAAATCATATACACCTAGGATGACTTGAGGGTGAGTAATTTATGGGCAAGTTTTAATTTTTGGGTAACCTAACCCTTAAATATATTCTGTTTAGTAGCTGTACATCAGGCTTTTATTGCTAAATATCTGTTTTTGTGTATTGTCTAAACCTATGCTTTTTGAAAGTGGAAAGTGAAAGTGACATGACATGTTTTTCAATACAGTGCAAAGACTGAAGAATGAAATTCTGGAGCAGCGGCAAAAAGGTCTAGAGGAACAGAACCGGTTACAGGAGCAGGCGTTTAAAGACATGCAGAGAACCCACGATGAGCATGTGAAGCAGATCTTTCATCAGATGGAGAGAGAGCAGGAAAGGATCAGCAGAGACAATGAACGAGTCCTGAAAGCTAAATTGAAGGTGAAGCAGGAGAAAACAGAAAAAAAATGTTTAATGCTGTGCTTAAAGGAGTACATAAAGTCTGTAATACCAATAAAATCTAAGCATGTTCGGCTTGTTAGAATTAATTGCTTAATACTCAAGGTTTATTGTATTGTACTGTTTTTGGAATATAAATATAACACTGTTTATGGTCAAGTTTATGAGTAGACTTAATTAAGAGTAGACTCTTAATTCAGTTGTCATTTGTGTTGCAGGAAAGAGAAGCTCTTTTACAGCAGGGCTTTCAGCAGGAGGCTGCCAGGATGCAGCGTGAGATTGACAGCCTAAAATCAGACATGAATAAACAGGAAACGTCCCAACCCTCCACGGTCAGCAGGGTTATGGATGGTATCGGCACTGCAGCAACTTTATTGTTGCCAGGTTTCATTCCTAAATTAGCTGGTGTTGGTCTGTCCTTGCTTTCAAAACTGTTTTGAAAATGGACATACATTATTGACATACTTAACATATACATACATGCATATAGTTTGTTCTCATATTATACACCATATTAACTGATAAGCAAGCACAATTTGTGATAAGCTATGAACAAAGCTTATGTTATCAGAGTGACTGCCATATTCCATGTAGTGTTAAAATGATTAACAAAATCAGTGATTCCTGATGTAAATCTTCCTGAGAACCTTCCAGTTATCAGGCGATTGCATGTGGCCAAATTATGGCTGATATCTGTGTCCAGTAACAGCTATGGCATCAAACAATCATGTGGTACTTTCTTTGTGTTTAAAGATTTAGCTTAGTTAACAGATCGGGTGTTCTTAAACTGAGTTAGAGTGTATTCACTTTTTTTGTTTGCTTGTAATTATATGGAAAAAACTGCTGTTTATTTCGATATCCTTTATAGGCTAAATGTGGTGACTAAAGTTTTCTTTGAAATTTAATCAACTTTCCTTTTGATTTAGGCTGATTGTGTATATATGACAATGCGTCCTTGGCATTAAGTATATATTTATATAGCAAACAATAAACCTCTGAAGAAACTTGAAGCTTGTATGTTTCCTACCATGGCTGTACATTCCTGATTGAAGGGGCTGAAAATGTTGTTAAAAATATCTACTTGGTTTATCTACTGCAAGGAGTGAAATTATTTCCTTATGAAATGAACTCCTCCTAAAGCCAGAACTCAGGAGTTCTCACAAAACAATGGGCTTTGATATCTTCTCTTATCAGATAAGAACACCTGGAGACCATTTGCTCGTCGGACCCCTCACCAATGTACATGGTCCAGGTCACTAAAAGTTGTCAGAGAAATGCCAAGAACTCAAGTTGCTATAAAACATTTTAGAATTCATGATCATAAACTTTTAATTGTAAAGGTTTATGTGTGATTGTCTCCTGAATATGCCGGCAGGCATATCACCCTGGAGCCCAAGACCGGTTGCCCAATAAAGCTAAGCAGGGCTGAGCCTGGTCAATACCTGGATGGGAGACCTACTTGGAAAACTAGGTTGCTACTGGAAGAGGTGCTAGAGAGGCCAGCAGGGCGTGCTCACCCTGTGTTCTGTGTGGGTCCTTGCACCCCAAGGTAGTGATGGGGACAGTATACTGTCAACAAGCACCGTCCTTCGGATGAGACAACTCTCTGTGGTCAGTAAAAATCCCAGGATGTCTTTCGAAAAAGAGTAGAGGTGTGATCTTGGCATCCTGGCTAAATTTGCCCATTGTCCTCTGACCATCATGGCCTCCTAACAATCCCCATATCTACTGATTGGCTTCATCACGCTGTCTCCTCTCCACCAGTAAGCTGGTGTGTGGTGGGTGTTCTGGCAAACTATGGCTGCCATCACATCATCCAGGTGGATGCTGCACACTGGTGGTGGATGAGGAGATACCCCTGACTATGTAAAGCGCTTTGAGTGTCTAGAAAAGTGCTATATAAATGTAAGGAATTATTATTATGAATGGAACACTTGGCTGTTTTCCATATAGCTACAGTAAACCATTTAGAGGAGCAAGGTTGCCACGCAGCTAAAATGTGATTTACAGTTGCATTTTCTTTTCTAAATTGGCTTCTAAACGTTTCATTATGTAATTGGCATGATACAGTTTTACCTAACTAATAATAATAAAATGTTATATTTGAACTCTCCTGAACTCATCATGACTAAACTGTGAGGAGGCTTTTGTTACCACAAATTTACGGCCAGGATAGGTCAAACTGAAGGCTCATGAATGATAGGAGCAGTAGGCATGTCATCGGAGACCTTATGACTTCTGTCTATCGCTGATGTTAGCAATTTGTATGGGAAAGGACTAAAGTGGACTAAGCTTCTTGTCATAAGCAAGCAGTAGGCAGCAGGAAAAACTAAATTAATGAAAAAATCAATATTTGTGATCAGATTTTAATTATAAACATTGCCTAAATTTAGTGATCACTTAAAATTGGAGTCAGATTGAAAATGGAGCTATACTAAAATTAACACTAAATCTTGATAAATTCAGAAGCAAGTAAAAGAAAAAATACGCGTTAAAAACCTTCGACCAGGCTGCTGGATTCTGCTTCTTGGGCTAGTGGGTGGATTCTTACACTACTATGTTGTTTTTTAGATTTTAAAGGGTTCATGAGACGTTGCTAAAAAGAACATTTGGTGTAATGCAATGTGTTTATGTGGTTTAAGGTTAAAAAAACATTAGTTTCCACATAATGTACATTACTGTTGCTCCCCTATGTCCCGCCTTTCTCAAATGCATCAATTTTTTCAAAACTCATCGTTCTGAAAGTGAAAAAAAAAGTGAAAGTGAAGTGACATTCAGCCAAGTATGGTGACCCATACTCAGAATTTGTGCTCTGCATTTAACCCATCCGAAATGCACACACACAGAGCAGTGAACACACACACACACACTGTGAGCACACACCCGGAGCAGTGGGCAGCCATTTATGCTGCGGCGCCCGGGGAGCAGTTGGGGGTTCGATGCCTTGCTCAAGGGCACCTAAGTCGTGGTATTGAGGGTGGAGAGAGCACTGTACATGCACTCCCCCCACCCACAATTCCTGCCGGCCCGGGACTCGAACTCACAACCTTTCGATTGGGAGTCCGACTCTCTAACCATTAGGCCACGACTTCCCTTGAAAGGCGAGGTGTACACTGATTGGCCAGCTATCCAGTGCTTTGTGATTGGCTGAATTCCTCAAGAGTGTGACGGAAAAGTTATGTTCCTTACCATACTGTGATGCCATCTCCCAGCACGATGAGACAAAACCAATAAAATCCATTACAAACGAGGCATTTGTTGCATCCAGTGGGGACATAATTACTGTTTATAATGGCTTATACTGCCTTTTTACGTGTTAAGGCAGTAAAGGCAGTAAAACCTGAATGGAGATTCAAGCAATGGATGGAATGTTATATACTGTAAGCCACAATTAACAAAGCAAACAGGAGATTTGCAATGGAGAATTCTCTATGGAGCCATTGCAGTTAATTCCTTTATTTCTGTTTTGGATTCCAATAATAACCCTGGTTGTCCCTTCTGTTTTCAAAAAGAAACCGTTTTCCATGCTTTCATGTACTGTTTAAGACTCAAACCTGTATTTGTGTTGGTTCAAGAAATGTGTGTCAAGTTAAATGAGAGTGTCTTTCCTGAAACCTTTATCTTTGGTTTTAAGTATGCGCAGCAAAAAATTAGTGTGTTTCAATTACTGAATGTTATTCTTGGGCAAGCGAAATTGGTGATTTATATGAGTAGGGAAACTAGAGCAAGGGTGCAATGATGATGTGGTTATGGCTTTTAGGTCTTTACTCAAAGCCAGAATACTGATTGACTTTAATTTTTATAATGCCATGAATGATCTTTCCACTTTTAAATTTAAATGGTGCAGTCATGATCTGTCATGTACAATAACTGAAGATTTTTTAGTTTTTTGTTATTGAGTGTTTTTACTAAATATTTGATTGGGGTAAATGTAACGATCTGTTTTGGGTTATTTTTGAATAAAATAAAATCATTGTTTCAAAGTAATCTTACAGGAAAATAAAGCGATGCAAACAAAACTAAATTCTGTAAAGCAGCTCTAAATAAGACAATAGCAAACATTCAATTATTCAGTTGAAGTCAGTTCATTGTTGATTCAGTTTGGTTCAATAACAGTAGATTTAATCAATAAGTTAAATCAATATATAAAATATTAATGTCATCATCCAGCTCAGTTCAGTTCTCATCCAATAGTCCATGTGTCCGAAATCAAATACTTGCCTAATATCTAGTGTGCAAAAAACAAAACCAACAACAACAACAAAAACAGCATGTGAGGCAAGTACATTTACATTCATTTATTTAGCTTTTAACCAAAGCACATTACAATTGAGGAATACAACAAGTGATTCATCATAAAGAGACAAATAAACACAGGAAGTGCTAGTAATACAGTAGTAATAAAGTTTCAGGCATTGTTCAGATTAGTACAAGCTAGACAAAGAGAGATTAGGGAAAGAGAAAGCAAAGTTGTGGGGTTTTTTTTAGAATTAAGTCAAATGGTGATGAAGAGATGAGTTTTCAGCTATTGCTTGAAAATTCAGCATTCTGAGTAGAGGGGGGAAGATCATTCCACCAGACAGGAATGATAAAAGAAAATGTTCAGGAGAGTTATTTTGTGCCTCGCTGTGTCATTTGTAGATCTCAAGACTTCTGGAGGGGATGTAGATTCTCAAAAGTATGTGGAAGTAGGCAGGTTAGCTGTTGGCTGCAGCTGTTCTATATGCAAGCATCAATGTCTTGAACTTAATGCAAGCTGCAAGTGGTAGCCAGTGCAGGGAGATAAAGAGAGGTGTGACATGGGCCCATTAAAGACCAGATGTGCCTCTGTATTCTGAATCATTTGTAGAGGTTTGATTGTCCATGATGGAAAACCAGCCAGAAGAGTATTTCAGCAGTCCAGCCTAGAAATGACAAGGGCCTGGACAAGATATTGTGCAGCATGCTCCGTAAGGAAGGGCCTGATAGTATATCAGAATTCATAGCATTTGAAAAACAGTAAGTGAAAAGTACCCAGACAACCTACTAAATCCAGTGAGATTCAGAAGTGTCCCCCAAACCAATAGGCAAAAATGGCAAAGAACCAAAACTCACATCACCAGCAAACCTTTATTACACAGTATACAGTACATTAAGTATGTGAATTAGGGAAAAACAGTCCTACTAACTAAAATCTACTTTGTGTCTTTTAAGCTATATGAATAAATCAATATGTGATGCAAAAGTGATTTGCATGGAAAAGGTCATTTTACATTTTTAAGTCCTTTCATCATCACTTTGTAATTAAGGAAAGTTGGAAGGATTTCTGCCACAGCTCCTATAAGAGGCATCACATATTCCTTCATAAAACCACCAGAACTTTCTTTCTCTTTTTTTAGATTTGTTATCTCTTCATTCAGGAGATCAGCTTTCTCCTTCATGTCTTTCTTTATCATCTCCTCCCGCTCCATCATCTTGCTCTCAATGGCTCGGTCCATCTCCTGCTGCTGCTGCTGCAGCTCCTGGTTGAACTTCTCCTGCATCTGCCTTATTTGGTCCTTCTGCCGCTCTTTCTCTGCCTGCATCATTCGTTCACTCTCAATGCGTTTCTCCTCTTCCTCTTTCAACTGCTGTTTCAGTAGAGCACTCCTTTCCTGTTCCTCTGTAAGTCAACACAAAAAACTAAAAACATGTGAAATATGATGTTACTACCAAACCTCCACCTAAACTCCAAGTTGACCTAGGGATGCTCTTGAGTACCAATTTGGGGTTTTGGGTTTATTCAATTATAAATGCTCCAGGATGAAATGAAGTGTAACGAATTATAAGTATTCATTAGGTTGGTAAAGATTTACCTTCAATCTTTCTGTCATTTTCAGTGAGTTTTGTGTCCATGTGGAGGATGCTTTTTGCTTCTGGTCCTCGCTCATTCAGAAACTCATTCAGCACAGCCTCAGCCTGCATATTAACATACATTATTAACTTTCACTGTATAGACAGCTCATCCCCTTATGTATATTCAAAGCATAATTTCACAAAAACATGGTCCTCACCGATACACCTTTGTTGGGTTCTCTGCGGTACTGTTCAACAATGGCATCTCGGTCTCTTTTATAAAGTTCATATCCTCCAGACTGACTGTACACTCCATCCTGCAGCCGTTTATTCATGTCAGAGAACAGATTCTTCAGCAAATCTTTGCACTTTCTCTCTGATGCCATCTCATTCTCTTCCAGCAGGCCTGCATAGTGCATATCTATGTCTTCCTAAACATGCATTCACACACATACATGCATCACCTAAACAAGTTGGAAAAGTCTATACTACCATAGCTGAATTACAGTTTAAGGAATGACGATCTGTGCACCTCTTCAGCTTTCTGAAGATAAATTAGATTTTTTTTTCCTTGCACACCTAAACACTTCAACTATCTATCATTTCAAATAATTGACAATGAAACAAGGCTTTGCATATTTTTACAAATTATATATATAAAAAAAACGCTGCATTATTGTGAGAGGTGCATTTGAAACTTACCCTCAGTTTGTTAATGTATTCTCCTTTTTCATCTTTAAAGGAGCATTTCATAAACTCAGCGATGGCCAGACTGCTGAACTTCTGGTGCTCTGAGGAAATATCATCCACACCTACTGGGAACTTGTTCTTCACCTGGAAAGAATTAGCAGCATGCTTCATCACTGAATGGCTGTAGTAATTCGGCTCAGTTTCAAAAAATTAATAACTAAAAAATAAAAGCTTTATTTATTGGCTGAATATTATCAAATAAGCAACAACAAAAAACACACACACACACATCAATGGAAAAACTCAAACAGGATGCTCTGATCATGAAAATACTGATCATGAAAATGAAAAAGGCACCACACCTAGGCTCCAAAAATACAAAAATGTAACTATTACATAGGTGACACTTCAAACACGCAGTCTGATCAGTCTGATAAAGAGCCTGCATGCTCGAAATGTCAGCTATGTGACAGTCTGTGATTACATTTATGGAGCCTAGGTGTGCCGACCTTTTTCTGTTTTTATGCTGAATAATATCATAATATCGTGTGTGTGTGTGTGTGTGTGTGTGTGTGTGTGTATTATTTCATGTAATGTTATATTAATCAAATAACAGTTGCTTTTACACAAAAAAAAACACTAAAGCCAAGCTAAAGAAACTTTAGATTAGTAAAGCATAGTTTGATGAGTAACTGCACTGATTGAATATATGAGATAATGTGTCATAGTGAATATATGAGATGTGTCACGGTGAATAAATGAGAATGTGTCATACCTTTTCCATTCCAGTCTGATATGTTTTTAAAGCTTCTTGAACAGCGGTCTTGTTCTCTAGATTTGCAAGAGTGACAACTGCATTTTCCAGACAGGGCACCTTACCACTTTTGATTGTGTCTACATAAATCTCCACCAGATGTCCGAGCACTGACAACACACACAAACAGATTTTACTTGCAATTATAAAACCATATGGGTCTGAACACAACATTTTCTCAATATTAAACTGGTAATCACTCACATTTGCCAGTAACTCTGTGTCCTCCTTTCACGGTTTTAACAACACTATTGTGAAAGATGTTGTCACAAAAACGCCCCGTGACCTGTAGAAAATCAGGTACAAGGTCCTGTTCTTGCAAGCTTTCTAAGCATTTCATATTTTGAGGTGAGGCTGGAGAAGGGAAAACGAAACACTTCCTGGGGGACGGGAAATAGTTTCGGATGCACTGACGAGGCAGGTTGTAGTCACTGACTTTCTTGCCAAAACCTTTTAGGAGAAAATAACATTTTTACCAAATTGCAGTAAGAAAAAATGTATTTTGCCAGTCTTCAGTCACTGTTTATTTACATATGTTTCAAATTCTAGCAATGTTTAAGTCTCTCTTAAATACCTTTCTTGAGCTGAAGGGCAAATTCAAGGTAATCGTCCTCAGTCACCCTCTTTCCGTTAATTTCCAATTCCAAGGTGAAATCTCTCACGACCCAGGTGAATGATGGGAAAAACTGCACAAACTTACAATCCTCTTCTTCCTCCTCATCAGCTGCTGCTTCTGTCGATCTGATCTTGATCTGCTCAGTGAGCTCAACAACGTAGCTGCAGCACATTAAGAAATAACATCTTATAAAGTGTATGCTTGTATGTGAAAGAGGAAGTGGGTTATTTGATTAAAGGATACTGCAGCTTTTCCACTGCAGAGTTATCAATAGTGCCACGGCTGTTGTACACCAATGTGCTGCTGAGCAGAACAGCCAGACAGAAGATCCAGCTGTCATTCTTAGAGTCTCCCTGAAACACACAGTCTTCAGATCAAATCATCCACAACATATATCAACAAGACTAAGTCTACAACTTTATTCTTGTCCTCACTTTGGCCACGTCACCAAGTCCCTCTGTATCCAGCAGCACTAGAGTGTGTCCTTCTTTTTTAGGGTGAGGGACACACCACATCCAGATGCCTTTGGTCTTCGACTCAATAGTATTGCCGAGAGCAAAGCCTGAGACAACCATGTTTTTTATTATTAGAATTAGCATGAAGCTAATATGTACACATTAGGCTGGCATGTCTAGACAGTTCTCTCACCGGACTGTTGTCCAGCCAGGCGGTTCATCAGGTACGACTTCCCTGTACGGTAGAGTCCCACCACAGACACCACCACCACCGGCTCATTGATCCTGCTCAGGAACTCAACAGCGTCCTTACAGACACAGAGTGATCCATTCACATTCTCCACCAAACATATGGGTGAAGACATTAGTCCGGCTTTAGACATGCTGGCTCTCTCTAGCTCTTCCTGTTTGTTAAAGGAAAAATATATTTGGTTACTGCAAATAGAATATTGTAAACAATAATGTATAAAAACCTACACTACATACAAAAAAACAACTAATTCTTCTATTATTAACTTCCAAAAAACAGTATGAAATGGTCACTGATAGGCAACTGTCATTAAGGTCCCTCACATGCTTTATTACTTTACTAGAATTATAATTTTAGCTAGTTAGTAAGATATTTGCATGACTATATACAGTATACATATATTGATTAAAAAAAGGCAAATGTTGATTATTTTTTTGTCTAAGATTTTAAATACTCAAAAGACAAAAAGGAGAAAGCTAATAATAGTGCCATGCAGCGGATGAGTGAGCGTGATTTCACCAAGTACAACATGTTTCTGGATCAACATCCTTGTTGATCCTGGAACAACATTCCAATCAGCCAATCATAACTGAGATATAACTTTTCAGGAAATATCTGTTTTAGGCTTAAAATCAGGGTTAGGTGCTTCTACATGTCACAGTGTCTGGGTTGTGTTCCCTGGGTTTCCACTAGGTGTCCTCCGGTTCCCACGGTGTGTATCATATTATCACTTCCTGTCTCCTTATTTGGTCACCTTCCTCCTTGTTTAGTTAATTGATTGTTCCCCACCTGTCTCCAGTTTCCCCATTATCCTTTTGTGTATTTATACCCGGTCTGTCTGAGTCTTTGTCACGGAGTCTTTGTTTAATGTTTATAGTTATTCACGTCCGTCGCGCCTTGCCTTGCCTTGCCTTGCCTTGCCTTGCCTTGCCTTGCCTTGCCTTGCCTTGCCTTGCCTTGCCTTGCCTTGCCTTGCCTTGCCTTCGTGTCTTGTTTATGTTTGGTTTGGATATTCTGGTTTTGACCCTGCCTGGACTGTTTACCCCTTTGGATTACACTTTAATAAATGACTTACTTGCAATTGGTTCTATCTCCATGCCTCATTGGATCCCTGCGGTGACAGAAGGACTCCGTCTCACTAGGAACCAGCGGTATGTCGTTTTTCCGTTCCCCAGCCAAGATGGCGGAGCGGTGAACCAAGTACCTTCGGTTGATCGCCCTCCACCAAGAGGGCAATGAAGTGGGGGCCCTGGCTCAGGTGTTCTGGTCCCTGGCCGAGGGCATGGGTTACAACGATGCGGCCCTAAAGGACTATTTTATTGGCGGGCTGGATGATCCAGTGTCTCAGGAGGAGATGGCGCAGTTAAAAACACTTCAATTCTGGGAATTCGTGCGCTACCTGCAGCATCGGCTTCGGTGGGATGCCCCAGCCACTTCTGTCTCTTCCGGCGGGGTGGTCGTCAGCCCAGCACCACTGCCCAGGATGGCAACCAGCCAAGCGCCACAACCCAAGATGGCCGCCAGTCCAGCACCAATGCCCAAATTGGCCACCGGTCCAGCGCCACAGTACAAGATGGCCGCCAGCGCAGCGCCAATGCCCAAATTGGCCACCGGTCCAGCGACACAGTACAAGATGGCCGCCAGTCCAGCGCCACAACCCCAGATGCCCGCCAGCCCAGCACCACAGTACAAGATGGCCACCTGTCCAGAGTCATGGCCCAAGATGGCTGCTTGCCCAGAGCCGCTGCAAAGGATGAGAGTCTCAGCTGACCCTCCGGAGTCGAGTCAGGTGCCGGTTGACCCTCCAGAGTCGAGTCAGGTGCCGGTTGACCCTCCAGAGTCGAGTCAGGTGCCGGTTGACCCTCCAGAGTCGAGTCAGGTGCCGGTTGACCCTCCAGAGTCGAGTCAGGTGCCGGTTGACCCTCCAGAGTCGAGTCAGGTGCCGGTTGACCCTCCAGAGTCGAGTCAGGTGCCAGTTGACCCTCCAGAGTCGAGTCAGGTGCCGGTTGACCCTCCAGAGTCGAGTCAGGTGCCAGTTGACCCTCCAGAGTCGAGTCAGGTGCCAGTGAACTCTCCAGAGTCGAGTCAGGTGCCAGTGAACTCTCCAGAGTCGAGTCAGGTGCCAGTGAACTCTCCAGAGTCGAGTCAGGTGCCAGTGAACTCTCCAGAGTCAGGGCTAGTCACCGCTGATCCTCCAGAGTCCGGGCTAGTCACCGCTGATCCTCCAGAGTCAGGGCTAGTCACCGCTGATCCTCCAGAGTCAGGGCTAGGTACCATGGACTTTCCAGAGATTAGGCTGGTCACCGTTGACCTTTCAGAGTCAAGTCAAGTCACCGGTGATCTTCAAGGACTGAGTCAAGTCACCGGTGATCTTCAAGGACTGAGTCAAGTCACCGGTGATCTTCAAGGACTGAGTCAAGTCACCGGTGATCTTCAAGGACTCAGTCAAGTCACCGGTGATCTTCAAGGACTCAGTCAAGTCACCGGTGATCTTCAAGGACTGAGTCAAGTCACCGGTGATCTTCAAGGACTGAGTCAAGTCACCGGTGATCCTCAAGAACAAAGGCAAGTCACCGGTGATCCTCAAGAACAAAGGCAAGTCACCATTGATCTTCAAGAACAAAGGCAAGTCACCATTGATCTTCATGAACAAAGGCAAGTCACCATTGATCTTCATGAGCAGTGTCAGGCCAGCACCAATCTTCTGGAGACCAGTAAGGACACCAGGGAATTACTAGAGTTTCGTCGTCCCGTTGGTCCAGCCGCACGGAGGTCTGCTCCGCCTTGGGGGGCTCTGGTCCTGACCACATGGCTGTGGTGGTCTTCTGCTCCGCCCTGGAGGACTCTGGCTTCGTCCACAAGGACGTGGTGGTCTTCTGCTCCGCCCTGGGGGGCTTCCGTCCTGACCACACGGTTGTGATGGTCTTCTGCTCCACCCAGGGGGGCTTCCGTCCTGACCACACGGTTGTGATGGTCTTCTGCTCCGCCTTGTGGGGCTCTCGTCCTTACCACATGGCTGTGGTGGTCTTCTGCTACGCCCTGGGGGGCTTCCGCCTTGACCACAGGGGAGTGGTGGTCTTCTGATCCGCCCTGGGGGGCTTCCGCCCTGACCACACGGTTGTGGTGGTCTTCCGCTCCGCCCTGGAGGACTCTGGCCTCGACCACAAGGACGTGGTGGTCTTCTGCTCTGCCCTGGGGGGCTTCATGTTGTTTTTTGCTTTTTGTTTTTGTGTTAATTTCTGTCCCTGTTCCTTTCTGTTAGTCTGGCCCTCCGTCCCTCCCCCTGAACCTCCTCCGGTCCTCCTCCCTCCTGGTCTTCCTGTTTTGTGTTTACATTCTGGTGCCTGTTCCCCATGTTTTTCTTTGCTGACCCTCCGTCCCTCCCCCTGAGCCTCCACCTGTCCGCCTCCCTCCTGGTCTCTGATCTGTGTCTGTCTGGGAGCCGCTCCGTAGAGGGGGGGTACTGTCACAGTGTCTGGGTTGTGTTCCCTGGGTTTCCACTAGGTGTCCTCCGGTTCCCACGGTGTGTATCATATTATCACTTCCTGTCTCCTTATTTGGTCACCTTCCTCCTTGTTTAGTTAATTGATTGTTCCCCACCTGTCTCCAGTTTCCCCATTATCCTTTTGTGTATTTATACCCGGTCTGTCTGAGTCTTTGTCACGGAGTCCTTGTTTAATGTTTATTGTTATTCACGTCCGTCGCTTCTTGCCTTGCCTTGCTTTACCTTGTCTTCGTGTCTTGTTTATGTTTGGTTTGGATATTCTGGTTTTGACCCTGTCTGGACTGTTTACCCCTTTGGATTACCCTTTAATAAATGACTTACCTGCAATTGGTTCTATCTCTGTGCCTCATTGGATCCCTGCCGTGACACTACACCCTTGTTAAACAGCTATCATTTCCCACTGATTTTAGGAATACATTATGGATAGGATTAGGTTTAGGGGTAGGGATTGAGTTAAATCTATATTTTTAATAATAATGTTGATCCAGGAACATGTCATACTTGGCAAAATCACGGCGACCGCAGGGGATGTTAAATAAAAAAATAAACAAATTCCTCTGGCTTCAAATATGTATTTATTTATTTGCATTATCAATTTTACATGGTTTATTAAAAAATTAAACATATTCATCAGGAAGTCAGGTTTGAGACCTTCATGAGCATGGCCACAATCACTGCCCACTTACAGTTATGGATTTGCAGCCCACTGCCCACATATACAATATGACTATATTATGCATTTATTTACTTATTTATACAACAGCAATAATACACTAAACAGGTAAATTACACAGTATTTTTTAAATTATACAGTATTTTTATGGTGAAGTTATGCAACTAATACATTCAGCATGAGAGTTTGATTGACAGACGATCTGACCAATCATAACACCAAATACGCCATCTTGTCCAACAGAAATCAGACAGGAGAGTGGATTAAAGGGGTCATATGATGCAATTTCAAGTTTTCCTTTCTCTTTGGAATGTAACAAGCTGATTGTGCATAGATAAGATCCCTGAAGTTCCAAAGACTAAAGTCTCAAAACCAAAGAGATATTCTTTATCAAGGTTAAGACTCTGCCACGCCCTCCTAAAAATGTTAATTCAAACACGCCCCTATAAGTCTACGCCACTATGTGGATATTAGGGATGTAACAATTCATCGATATTAAATCCATGCTTTGTTCTTAAAATGAAAGCAAACTAATTAAAAATCGAATACTGTCAAAGAAAAATACAAGTGCTCACTGCTCCTGACTAAATAACCGTTGTAATATAAAAAATTACTAATCGATTTAATTTATATAGTCAAGACTGAGCAGATTTTTTACATTTGATTAGACTTACATTTCTGTAGCGTACCTGAACATTTATTTTAGATTGAGCTGAAAAACCTAAAAAACACTTTATTGAACTTGTGTCTTTGTTGTCCTGTATTTATTTTCTGCTATTGCTATTGTTAAATTGATCGATATACTCCTGTATCGAATAGAATCGTAATCGTAGATATCGAAAAATATCGTATCACTGGGTATGAAAATCGATATTGTAATGTATCGTGATGAACCATTTGATTTACACCCCTAGTGGATTATGAAAAAGGGGCGTTACATTTCTGATGAGTGCTTGTGGTTTTCGGCCAATCACAATGCACTGGGTCAGTTGGCCAATCAGAGCAGACTGCGCTTGTCAGAAGGAGGGACTTTGTAGAAAACGATGTTTGAGAGAGGCGGGACCTACAATAATGTACAGTATTAAAGGAACACTCCGACTTTTTGGGACTTTAGCTTATTCACAGTATCACCCAGAGTTAGATAAGTCCATACATACCTTTTTCATTTCTGTGCGTTCTGTAAGTGTCATTTGACGCACCCACCGCTAGCCTAGCTTAGCACAAAGACTGGATGTAAATGGATACTGGTAGCATAGTAATCCCAATAAGTGACAAAATAATGCAAACATTTTCCTATTTACATGTTGTGATCTGTATAGTCACAGCGTGTACAAATAACAAGGCTATATGAGACAGAGACCATTTTTAATCGTATAAATACTGGGAACTATATTCTCACTAGGCGTAGGAGCACAGCTAACGTTACTTGGGCGGAGTGGCTACTTGGGCGGAGTGATTAGCGCTGCACAGGAGACGCCCTGTTGATAGTTCCGTAAACAAAACAAATGTGACTAACTAGCTAGACGTGACTTGTGATCATGGCTGACTTTGAGGAATTGTCAGACTCAGAGGAATTTTACTGTGTATCAAACCAAGATCCAGAACCATATAGTTTTGAGCCAGAATACACAGACGAGGAGTTACAAACTTTGGAAGCTGTAAGACGAAGGGAGAATCAGAACGAACATGGACTGGTGGTGTAAATGTGGAACATGACAACCTATGCCGACAGAAACCGAGTGCCTTTGTTGTAATGAATTGGACCGGGTATTACCATCAATGTCAAGGCTTGATGACAATCAAAATATTTGCGTCAATACTACGGAAGATTTCTCTGCCCTAATACACCCGGCAGTTGTCTTTTTTTCCCCATTGTGACAAGATCAACTGGAAGAAACGCCCCATGCCGAGTGAACCTAATGGTCAGCTATCCACCAAGTAAGTGGTTTTGTTATAATGATCATTCATAGTTCAATGAAATTTTAGTATAGCCATTGCATACAGTGTGTCACAATAATAACAATAAAGGGGATAGACGGAGCCCCTATTCACGTAATAGTGTCACTACTAAGGTTATATTACATTAGCATGGCACTGTTACAGTATGGCTAATGTTAGTCATCTCAAAACATAACGGAACACTTACCGCAGTAACAGGTGATCCAATTTGTCCTGTCTTTATTATCGATGGGATGGCTGTATCCTGTAGCACACGTTTCATGGTCCATGTGGCAACTTTCATTTTTCAAAATAGTCGTCTACAGTAAAATGTTCAGAGCAAACGAAATACTTCGTGATGGTGTTTACAGGTGTGTTTGGATCTATGTCGTTTATGAGTGTTTTTGGTTGGAATTCTATGAAACATCATAGTAATACCTGGTCTCCCCTGTTTATTGTCGCAGTTCTTTACAATACAGCGAACACCCATGATTGTACACTATAAATCTACTATCTAGTAATTGCTGACTCTATTACTCCAGCTCTGAGCGAACTCTCTTCTCCTCACCACGGCGCGTCTCGGGTGCTGCGCTAATCACTCCGCCCAAGTAGCCACTCCGCCCAAGTAACGTTAGCTGTGCTCCTACGCCTAGTGAGAATATAGTTCCCAGTATTTATATGATTAAAAATGGTCTCTGTCTCATATAGCCTTGTTATTTGTACACGCTGTGACTATACAGATCACAACATGTAAATAGGAAAATGTTTGCATTATTTTGTCACATATTGGAATTACTATGCTACCAGTATCCATTTACATCCAGTCTTTGTGCTAAGCTAGGCTAGCGGTGGGTGCGTCAAATAACACTTACAGAACGCACAGAAATGAAAAAGGCATGTATGGACTTATCTAACTCTGGGGAATACTGTGAATAAGCTAAAGTCCCAAAAAGTTGGAGTGTTCCTTTAAAGAAATAATGTGTTTTTTTTTACATTAAAGCATGTCAATATATTCCATTACACCAAAAACACAAAACAATGATCTATAATAATAATAATAATAATAATAATAATTCATTACATTTATATAGCGCTTTTCTATGCACTCAAAGCGCTTACATAGTCAGGGGGTATCTCCTCATCCACCACCAGTGTGCAGCATCCACCTGGATGATGCGACGGCAGCCATGGTGCGCCAGAACGCCCACCACACACCAGCTTACTGGTGGAGAGGAGACAGAGTGATGAAGCCAATCAGCAGATATGGGGATTGTTAGTAGGCCATGATGGTCAGAGGCCAATGGGCGAATTTAGCCAGGATGCCGAGGTCACACCTCTACTCTTTTCGAAAGACTTCCTGGGATTTTTAATGACCACAGAGAGTCAGGACCTCGGTTTAACGCCTCATCCGAAGGACGGTGCTTGTTGACAGTATAGTGTCCCCATCACTACACTGGGGCGCTAGGACCCACACAGACCACAGGGTGAGCACCCCCTGCTGGCCTCACTAGCACCTCTTCCAGCAGCAACCTAGTTTTCTCAGGAGGTCTCCCATCCAGGTACTGACCAGGCTCAGCCCTGCTTAGCTTCAGTGGGAAACCGGTCTTGGGCTCCAGGGTGATATGGCTGCCGGTGATATGGCTTTTTATTAAAAAAAAGCATCATATGACCCCTTTAACTTTGCTAGACTTGTACTGCATTCACGTGTCATTCACATGTTGTAATTACCACAACAGAGTGAGGGAACTATGACGTCATTTTGTAGGCAGATCGGATGTTAGCATGACATGGGTTCCTTCGACAAAAAGCATATAAGATTTTTCCATAGGCTTTTGGATTATCGCAAAAAAAAAAAAAAGCTCTGTGTTCAACCATAGTTCATTAAATTTACACGTTTTGTCCATCAAGATAATCTTCATAAAATAATTTAACTTGGATAAATTTTTAAGCCTGATAAAAAAAAAATTAAGCTTAACGTAGGCTATAAACGAACTACAGCATCACGGTCGCTCACCTTCAGCGTCACCACCACCATGCACAACTTTTTCAAACTTATTTTTAACATGTTCAGTGCATTATACATTTCAAAGTAAGGTGCATTAAAAGTCAATAAATCTCTGATTAATATCCATCCATCCATCTCCTTCCGCTTATCCGGGGCCGGGTCGTGTGGGCAGCAGTTTAAGCAGAGACGCCCAGACTTCCCTCTCCCTAGACACTTCCTCCAGCTCTTCCAGGGGGATACCGAGGCGTTCCCAGGACTGCCGAGAGACATAGTCCCTCCAGCGTGTTCTCCGTCTTCCCCGGGGCCTACTCCCGGTGGGACGTGCCCGGAACACCTTCCCAGGAAGGCGTCCAGGAGGCATTCGGAACATTGGCTGGCTCCTCTCGATGTGGAGGAGCAGCGGCTCTACTCTGAGCTCCTCCCGAGTGGCAGAGCTCCTCACCCTATCTCTAAGGTAGAGCCCAGCCACCCTGCGGAGAAAGCTCATTTCAGCCATCACCCAGGTGGATGCTGCACACTGGTGGTGGATGAGGAGATACCCCCTGACAATGTAGAGCGCTTTGAGTGCCTAGAAAAGCACTATGTAATTGTAATGAATTATTATTATTAATATAAAAATGCGGGAAACTACTAATTGGTTATTCTACAATTAATTGTATTAAAAATTATACTACGACTGGAAAATACTGTAAATCAACAAACTGTTCCCATTTGGATGTTTCCTATTAAAGATTGTTACTGGCAGTTGTAAAACACACGACATTAAATTTGTATGTTACTGCGAAATATTGCACAACACTGAAAGCGTTTTAGGTTAAAAAAAAAAAAAATTACTAATTTTATAAATGTATTGTTTGCTGTCTGTAATTATTAATGATGTTGTTAAATGTGTTATTGCTAACAAATTAAATAATAACAGTATGAACACATATGAACACATATAACATGTTTTTATGTTATAGTATCTATTTCCCCCTTTTTAGAGCAGTAATAACTTTCTTTAACAGCGCCGCCATTCTTCTCTGGTTCTGTGTGAGTTCCGGCGGTCACATGGTACAAGCCGTAGCTCTCAGAAAACTACCAGTTTATAAGTTGTATGAGTTCTACAAAACGGGACTTGCTTTTAAAGTTTGTATCTTGTAATTATGGTAATTAAGATATGACATAAATGCATAAGATCCTCTGATCTTATGATGTGTATTGACATCTTTGTCCGGCTGAACCAAGATGTTCATGTTTATGTTCATGCATAAATAGTAAAGAGGAAGAGATGATCGGTCAAGTGCCACTTGAACTGAGGCAGTACAGAGCCATAAAACTGTATTTATCA
The DNA here is from genome assembly GCF_963082965.1 of Carassius carassius. Taxonomy (NCBI): domain Eukaryota; kingdom Metazoa; phylum Chordata; class Actinopteri; order Cypriniformes; family Cyprinidae; genus Carassius; species Carassius carassius. The sequence goes on along the minus strand of NC_081774.1, from coordinate 7,637,820 downwards.
ATTAAATAAATAATAATAATAATAATAATAAAAAATAAATTTTGTTACCTAGTTTTCCTACCACAAGAACCTGTGGCAGAGTGCATGGCTTGTCGAAAGTACCAACAGTTATTAAGGGGTAGCGGTCTCACGTCGATTTTCTCACACTCTCTCAAATGAATGCAAGAGCAGTTCAGTTAAAACTGTAATAATACAGATTTGGCAACCTCTCCAGTGCATATTTGTGTTTGTGCTCTGAAAACTTTAAAACGTTTCTTTTTACAAGGTGTTTTTGTAGCGTTGAGTGATGTAGCCAATCACAGACATATCTGTTGATTTCTTGAACACCTCTGATTGGCCACTGCTGTTTAAAACACTGGATTTTTTTAAGACTACACAGAAGTTCTGCATTCTCATAAATTCTCTCATTGTAACAAAGTTTAACATCTCGGTTATGTATGTAACCTTGGTTCCCTGAATAGGGAACGAGATGCTGCGGTGACGTCACCACGTATGGGAACACCTTCGGTGTGACGAATCTCTGAAGCCCTATACCATCCCGCCAATCCTATTGGCCAAATAGCGCGTGGCACCGCCCATGCATGCGTACGCATATATATACCTGGTGCCGTGCGCCATTTAACTCAGATTTCATGACTGAAGAAGAAGAATGCTATCAAGGTATGGCACGGTTATGGTATAGCGTTCCCATACGTGGTGACGTCACCGCAGCATCTCGTTCCCTATTCAGGGAACCAAGGTTACATACGTAACCGAGATGTTCCCTTTCATAGGTCACTTCGATGCTGCGGTGACGTCACCACGTATGGGAACGCTATACCATAACGCCTGACGTACCTGATAGATGGGATCCAAGGAAGCATCTGCTCAAGCGGAGAGAACCCAGGAGCCAGGAGCCATCCTCATATCCAGACTGTAAGACTTGATAAAAGCGCTCGGTGAGGAACAGCCTGCTTCAGCACAGATATCATCCATAGAAGATCCACTGAGAAAGGCTTGAGAAGAAGCCACAGCTCTCGTGGAATGACTTTTTACTCCTAAGGTCGAAGCAAGCCCGCGCGCCTCATAGGCTAAGGATATTGCCTCTACCAGCCAATGGAACATGCGCCGTTTTGTAACTGCATGGCCTTTATTCTTATGTCCAAAACAGACAAACAGCTGGTCAGACTCACGCCATGGGGCAGTACGATCCACATAAGTCTTTAAAGTTCTCACAGGGCAAAGACTTAGATCTCCAGACTCCGCCTCAGCAGGGGATAAAGCCTCCAGGACCACCTGCTGAAAGCAAAAGGGATTAGATGCAACCTTAGGGACATAATTAGGCCTAGGTCGCAACAACACTTTCACAGAGCCCGGTGCAAACTCCATGCACGAGGCTGAGACAGAGAGAGCCTGTAAATCCCCAACTCTCTTAAGGGAGGATAAAGCCATAAGAAGAAGTGTCTTCAGAGTCAGGATTTTATCCGATACAGTTTCCAGGGGCTCAAATGCCCTGACAAACCATGCAGCACAATGGATAAATCCCATGAAGGAACTCGCACAGGGCGGAAAGGTCTCAGCTGCCGCGCACCCTGTATGAAACGAGAAACCAGTGGATGACGACCCACTGAGACACCACCTATATACTCGTGGTAAGCTGAAATAGCTGCCACATAAAGCTTCAGGGTGGCTGGTGTCACTCAATCCGAAAAACGGTCCTGAAGAAAGCCACTGGGCAGTAAACTGGATCCATATTATGAGTTTCACACCATGTCGTAAACAGTCTCCACTTGAAAGCATATAAGCGTCTCATAGAAGCTGCTCTAGAGTTCAGTATAGTCTCGCTGGTTTCAACAGAAAGACCGGGACATATTAACTCACTCCGCTCAGAGGCCACGCCCACAGTTTCCACAGATCTGGCCTCGGGTGCCAAATCAGTCCCTGTGCTTGCGATAATAAATCCTGTCTGAGGGGAATCTCCCACGGAGAGCCCGCTAACAGATTGATCAGATCCGCAAACCACGGCTGTGTGTGCCACCGCGGAGCCACCAGCAGCAGCTGTTCCACTCTGTCCAGCCGTATTCTGCATAATACCGCTGGGATCAGACGAATTGGGGGAAACGCATACAAACTGGTCCTGGGCCAGTTGTGAGCTAACGCATCCAAACCCAGGGGCGATGGAGGGCATAGGGAGAACCATAGCGGGCAATGCGTAGTCGTGCTCGATGCGAATAAATCCACTTTCGCTTCTCCGAAAATCCGCCATAGGTGATTCACCGTCTGAGGGTGCAATCTCCATTCCCCCTGCTCCAGAATCTGTCTGGATAGTAAATCCGCTCCGAAGATCAGTCGTCCGGGGATATGAACAGCCCGGATCGACAGAAATTTGTTGCGAGACCAAAGAAGAATACGTCTCGCCAGCCTGCACAGGGGGCGAGAGCATAATCCTCCCTGATGATTCAGGTACGACACGAATGCTGTGTTGTCTGATCTGAGAAGCACATGACAGCCGATCAGCAGACTCAAAAAATACTGGAGAGCCAGAAAGACCGCCAGTAATTCCAATTTGTTTATGTGCCAGCTGCGTTGTGCCGCTGTCCACACTCCGTGGGCTGGGCGCCCCTGACAAACAGCTCCCCAACCGGCCAAAGATGCATCTGGCGTGACAGTCTCTCGGGAAGCACAGATCCCCAGCCGAACCCCGGTATGGAGAAATTCGGCTGACGTCCACAGTTTTAACGACATCACACACCTCCGTGTCACCGAGATCGTTCAATGTGGAAGACAACGGGGTGAAATATTCCGTCGTTTCGTCCACCACTGAAACGGGCGCATGTGAAGCAATCCCACATGGATTACGGGAAGAGCCGCCGCCATTAGACCTAAAACTCTGAGGCACAATCTCACTGTCACTGCGTGACCCGCTCTGAAGTGCCGCATGCATGACGCAATCGACTGAGCGCGCGGGAGAGAAAGCTTTGCTGTCTTCGCGCAAGAGTCCAATTCTATTCCCAGAAAGGTAATCCGTTGAGAGGGGATTAACACAGTTTTCTGGAAATTCGTGCGTAAGCCCAGGCTGTGTAAATGATTCAGCACAAAATCCCGATGAGAGTGTGCTTGAGTCTGCGATTGCGCTAACACCAGTCAATCGTCCAAATAGTTCAAAACACGGACGCCCTGGAGCCGCAACGGGGCCAGAGCTGCGTCCATGCATTTTGAGAAAGTACGGGTAGCTAGAGCTAAGCCAAAGGGAAGAACGCGGTACTGATACGCTTTGCCCTCTAAAGCGAATCTGAGGAACTTCCTGTGTCTCTTGATGATCTGAATATGAAAGTATGCATCCGATCGATCGTGACAAACCAGTCGTTTGGTTGAATCTGAGACAAAATAGGCTTTACCGTCAACATCTTGAATTTGCTCGGCCTGAGTGCAAGATTCAGACGGCGTAAATCCAGAATGGGTCGTAATCCGCCGTCTTTTTTTGGTACCACAAAATAACGGCTGTAAAACCCTGACTCCATCTGAGAGGGGTGTACTTCTTCTATAGCCCCTTTGTTCAGTAGAGCTGACATCTCCCGTCCCAGCACCGCTATATCCATCGGTTTCACCACCGTGGAGAGAATTCCGCGGAAAAAGGGTTGGGCCTTTCCGAAACTGAATGGTGTATACGTGACAAATTGTGCGTAACACCCATTGAGAAATGCCGGTCTCAAAATGTCCGTTTCCTGCAACGCTGTCACACACATTGAAATGTCCGGGCACGAAAAACTCACGGTGTTCATGCACAGGGGAAGTGTATGCATAATAGCAGTATGTTTGGTAGCACGAAGCGCCAAATCCGTTGCCCGCCGTAATTCCTTTACCGCCTCAGGTGTAATACCCTCCCCTTCATCTAATCCTTTTAACAGCTCCGCTTGATAGGCCTGAAGGACCGCCATAGAATGGAGCGATGCAGCCGCTTGGCCAGCGGCCATTTAAGATTTCCCCACTAAACTGGACATGACTCGACACGCCTTAGAGGGAAGAAGGGGGCGAGACTTCTACGCCGCGGCCGAATTAGGCTCGAGGTGCTCGGCGAGAGTCTCTTCCACCGGCGGTATCGCTGCATAGCCATGGTTTGCCATATCAGAAATGGTGGCGAAATCCGCAGCCGCAGCGTTCGTAATCCGTGCCGAGAACAGCTGTTTCCAGGACCTCGAAACCTCCTGGTGGAGCTGAGCTGTCCTCAAAATCTATGTCGCACGTGTCACCCCAAGCTATCACCTCGTGCGGTGCCTCGGCAGTCGCAGAAGTGATATGGCGGGGGTTAGACACGGGGGCGACATCGGAAAAAACATCTACCCTTGAGCGCAGCACTCTGAGCCACAGGCCATCGCAATGGGGCCATGAAGAAAGGCCTCTAAGCGCTGCCTGTGCGTGGTGTAAGCCTAGGCAAACTACGCACCTGTCATGAGTGTCCCCCTTTACGATGTACCTGGTACACGGCTCTTTGCACTTCCTAAAACTCATCGTGTCTGCGGAGAGGAGTAATACTGCTCGTGAAGATTGCTGTTGAACGCGAGAAATAGGGCACAGAAGATTCGCTATATTCGCTTCGTTACTGAAGGAATGAAATCTGAGTTAAATGGCGCGCGGCGCCAGGTATATATATGCGTACGCATGCATGGGCGGTGCCACACGCTATTTGGCCAATAGGATTGGCGGTATGGTATAGGGCTTCAGACATTCGTCACACCGAAGGTGTTCCCATACGTGGTGACGTCACCGCAGCATCGAAGTGACCTATGAAAGGGAACCAAAATTTAAATAAAAGACCCATGTGCAATGTAAAGAGCTTAATTTATCATAACGTACTCTGTTACTAACGTAACCTCGGTTCCCTGAGATGAGGGAACGAGTACTGCGTAAGCTAGCTTACGCTATGGGAAAAGGTCCCCTTTTCTCGAGAATATGAAGCCAAAAATTATCCTTAATTTTTAAATAATGTAAAACGCAGTGCTGCAGCACAGCAGACCTAAGCGAAGCGGCTCGCGCGCTTATTGGCTGTGCTGTGGCAACTGCAGCAACCTATGGTGAGGCGGCGGAGAGGAACGAACTAATGGGGGCGCGATCTGAAGCGATCACCCGGTCCGAGCACATAGCACGGCAGGTTACGCAGTACTCGTTCCCTCATCTCAGGGAACCGAGGTTACGTTAGTAACCGAGTACGTTCCCTTTCGAGAGTACTCTCGTACTGCGTAAGCTAGCTTACGCTATGGGAACACAATGTAAAACGCCGTGCGTGCTCGGGAACTTCGACCTGTCACAGCCCGAGGCGAGAGCCCGGGGCTTTATAGCAGGAGAAATCCCAGTCCCAACAGCCAACCTTAGTGAGCTTTATATAGGGAACGAAAAAAGGGGGACGTGATAAGGCTTAGCACGTCTATATAGAAAGTACCCTGGCCTGCAGGGCAGGGACTTGCAGATTATAGAATCTAATAAATGTGGACGGAGAGGCCCAGCCTGCCGCCGCACAGATATCATCCAGTGGTATCCCGCAGGACCACGCCCATGACGAGGCCATACCTCGGGTGGAATGGGCTCTGATGCCGAACGGGCAGTGAAGGCCTTTAGATTTGTAAGCCAGCGAGATAGGCTCTGCTTCGTGGTGGCGAGACCTCGGGTGCGCCCACCAAAGCATATGAAGAGCTGGTCCGACCTCCTGAATGAGGCGGAGCGCGCAATATAGGTTTTGAGAGCCCTGACGGGGCAGATGAAGCTCGCGTTGCTTTCGTCGCTTTGCGAGGAAAGGGCTGACGGGCTGACAGCGAGATGACCTGTGCTCTGAACGGTGTTGAGAGCACCTTGGGGACATAGCCGTGTCTTGGTCTGAGAATGACTCTGGAGTCATTAGGCCCAAACTCGAGACAGTCAGCGCTTACAGATAGCGCATGTAAATCCCCCACTCGCTTGACTGAGGCCAGAGCCAGTAGAAAAGCGGTTTTGAACGAAAGAAGCTTCATATCGACAGACTGAAGCGGTTCAAAAGGGGGGCCCTTTAAGGCCTCTAGGACCGTAGACAGGTCCCAGGAAGGGATTGAAGGGAGTTGGAGTAGGGTTCATCCGACGTGCTCCCTTAAGGAAACGAATGACCAGTTAATTTTTTCCCAGTGATAGGCCGGCCACCGGAGCATGAGAAGCTGCAATGGCTGCCACATACACTTTGAGCGTAGACGGGGATCTGCCCGTCCTGTAGGAAGGAAAGTATCTCCGTCACGTCACATAAGTGAGGGTCTAGGTTCCGTGTCCCGCACCAGGTGGAGAACACTGACCATTTCTGCGCGTAAAAGCGCCTGGTTGAGGGCGCTCTGGCTTCCGTAATGGTCTTTAACACTCCCTCAGGGAGGTTCCCGGGTACCCGTTGAGGGGCCATACATGAAGGGCCCAAAGTTCGGGGTGGGGATGCCAGAGCGCGCCCTTCAGCTGCGTGAGGAGATCTTTCCGCAGCGGTATTGGCCATGGGGCTGTACTGGACAGCTGCATCAGCTTGGAGAACCAAGGTTGGGTCGTCCAGAGTGGGGCTACTAGCAGCATAGCACATCTGCTCTTCCTGACCCGATCGATGACCTGCGGTAGCATCGCGACTGGTGGGAAGGCATAAAGCGGGCGTCTGGGCCAATCGAGGGCCAGCGCGTCCCTGCTCTTTGAAAAATATATTGGGCAATGAGCGTTGTCTTCTGAGGCGAAGAGGTCGACCTCTGCCCTGCCGAAGATGCTCCACATCAACTGAACCGTTTGTGGGTGAAGAGACCACTCCCCAGGGGGAACATTCGCCCTGGAAAGCATGTCCGGGCCCCGGTTCAGGATGCCAGGTACATGCGCTGCCTTTAGCGAGCGCAGATTGTAATGTGCCCATGTCAGAAGACGTTCGGTCAGGGTGTGCAAGGTTTTTGACCTGACACCACCCTGGCGATTTATGTAGGCCACCACTGACATGCTGTCTGATCTGACCAGAACGTGGTGGCCCTTTAAAATTGGGAGGAAAGCTTTCAGGGATAGTTCGACCGCTATCATCTCCAGACAGTTTATGTGTAACAGTCGCTCCGGGCTCGACCAGAGGCCGGAGGCAGACCTGCCCTCGTACAGGGCGCCCCAACCGAGGTTGGATGCATCTGTCGAGACTACTTTCCATTTCGAGACAGCGCCCGTGCTTACGCCTAACTGATACCAGTTGGCTATTTTCCAAGGGGCCAGAGCTGTGATGCAGCCGTGGGTCACCTTGATGCGCGCGCGGCCGGAAATCCAGGAAAACATCTGGAACACGGTCTCTCAGCCAGCGTTGTAGTGGGCGCATGCGCAGCAGGCCCAGTTTGAGAACCGCAGAGGCTGATGCCATCAGACCTAGCATTTCTTGAAATCGTTTGAGCGGGTAAAGAGACCCGGCTTTCAACGACATGGCTAGATGCTGAATAGTGAGAGCGCGCTGTGACGTCAGATGCGCTGTACACGTCACAGAGTCTATGTCTATCCCCAAAAAGGAAATCCTCTGGCTGGGAGACAGAGCGCTCTTGACAGTGTTGATCGTGAGACCCAGGCATTCTAAATGGCTGAGGATCCAGGATCTGTGTGGCGTCAGTAGTTCCTCGGAATGGGCTAAAACTAGCCAGTCGTCGAGGTAGTTCAATACTCGCACTCACCGCATTCTCAGGGGTGCGAGAGCGGCATCCATGCACCGTGTAAACGTACGGGGCGCTACGGAGAGGCCGAATGGAAGAACCATGTACTGATAAGTCTGCCCCACGAAGGCGAATCTCAAGAATGGCCTGTGATGAGGTGCTATTTGAATGTGAAAGTAAGCGTCTTTCAGATCCACTGAGAAAAACCAATCCCTCGGGCGAATTTGCGCGAGTATTTGTTTGGTAGTTAACATTTTGAACGATCGCGCCATAAGCGCTTTGTTCAAACGTCTGAGATCTAGGATGGGTCTGAGACCGCCATCCTTTTTTGGTACGAGGAAGTAGCGGCTGTAAAAGCCTGACTCGCGCTGCGCAGGGGGGACAGTTTCTATCGCCCCTTTTGCAAGAAGGTTTATCAGTTCGGCGCGAAGGACGTGTGTCATTTCACTTTTCACTTTCGTTTCGACCACGGCGCGAAAGCGCGGCGGTCTGCGAGCGAACTGGAGCGAGTAACCTCGTTTTATTATATTCAAAACCCAATTTGATATGCCGGGGATGGCCTGCCATGCAGCGGCTCGTGCGGCTATGGGTTGAATGTGCTTCGGGCACTGGCCGCCTGTTATGAGGGGACCAGTAGCTCGAGTATGCTGTGCTTGGGACACTGTGGTGACAGCGCTTATTTGTAGGGTTGCGCACTGAGAAGTGGGCACGCGCGCTACATTTAGAGCACCTCCGGCGCGAGCGGGAAGGTGGGCATGAAAGGGGACCCGAGTGTGTTTTTGTGACACTTGGGGGAGTGTGTATACATGTAGGGGTGCGTACTGTGTAGTGGGCACACTGCCTACATAGAAAAAGCTCTTTTTGTGCTTTATTGAGGTCGCCGTGAAAACAGCGTTTGTGTGCAGGCGTGCGTGCATTGTAACAGGCTCGTTTACTGCAGTATAGACATCTCCAACCGCCTTTAGTGAGGGGATTGGAGGAAGTATGTGAGGTTTCTTGTGTGGTGGTCCGGCCGCAGCGGGACTTAACCACGGTCTTTTCAGCACGAAGGTCAGGAGGGCTTCGGAGGCTCGGGGTTCAGCACAATCCTGGGCCGAGGTCCCCGTCTCTCTGGCGGTTTGCGGCTCGTAGAGCGAGAGCGGTGCTGGGTTTTGGTCGCTGGGCGAGACTGTAAGTCTGGCTGCGATGGCTTCGAGGTCTGAGGGGGCGGCGCATTTCTACGGCATCCCGCAGCAGAGCTAGAGCGTTTCGGCAGGAAGTGTCTCATTGCTTGTGACGTCTTCTGAGCCTCAGTGAAGCGTTCAGCGAAACCCTTAACCAACTGGCCAAAGAGGCCGGAAGGCGAGATAGGAGAGTCAAGAAAGGCGGATTTGTCGGCGTCTTTCATCTCCGTGAGCGTGAGCCAGAGGTGTCGCTCTAAAACAGCGAGGCTTGCCATGCTTCGGCCGATCGCTTGTGCTGTGGTCTTTGTCGCACGCAGGGCTAGATCAGTAGCGCTGCGGAGATCTTTAAAGTCATAGGTATCTGGGGCAGACTCGTCCAGGTTACGGAGAAGTCTGGCCTGAAATACCTGCAGCACAGCCATGGTGTGTAGAGCCGAAGCAGCTTGACCATCGGAGGTGTATGCTCGGCCAGCGAGAGCTGAGGTGGTGCGGCACGGTTTGGATGGATGCACAGGCTTCGACCGCCATCCTGCGGCTGAGGGCGGGCAGAGGTGTGCAGCAATTGCCTCCTCGAGAGGGGGGAGGCTCTCGTAACCATGGTCTCGGGCGCCGTCGACAGAGGAGAGTGCTGACGAGACAGAAGTTTTCAAGCGTGCGGAGAATGGGGCTTTCCACGACTTCGTGAGTTCATTGTGAACTTCCGGGAAGAAGGGGGCGTTTCTTTGCGGAGGGGCCAAAGGGCGCCCCTGCAAGAACCATTCGTCCAGCCTGCTTTTAGCGGGCTCGTCTGGAGGAGACCAGTCGAGCTGAAGGTCGCTGACAGCCCTTGTAAGCACGCGAGTAAGCTCCGCGTCGATATCAGCGCGTTGTCCGGTGCAGCTGGGGGCTGTAGAGGGGGGGGGGTCCGCAATGGAGCCCGACCGTTCCTCACTACTGGACGCGGCGAGAGAAAGGCTGTCGTGTCTGTCCTCTTCCGCCTCAGGTGCTCCGAAGGAGAAGGGGGCGCTGGTGAGCAGAGACTGGCGCTGCTCGTCCACGAAGAGGACAGGCGAAGGAGAGAGAGCGGGCGAGGCACGCGGGGAGTGTTCCGGCGTGAGCTCGCGTGTAGCAGTGTGCTCAGGCATTCTCTGATCGCGGCGTTTCTTACGCGGCACTTGAGAGAGAAGAGGCGGAGCGGGTGGAGCATCGTGGCTGGTTTGAGCTAATCGAGCCCGCAGGGTCGATATAGCCATGTTGTCGCACTCAGGGCAGCCGCCCTTGGAGAGTGCGTTCTCAGCATGCTCGCGGCCCAGGCAGGAGACACAGAGGATGTGGCGGTCCTCGCTGGGCAAAGGGCCTCGGCAGGAAGCGCAGGCCCGAGGCATTTGAAACAACGCCTCGAATTTTGGAGAAAAAAGTGTGATGCAGCGGCAAAAACACTAGCTTTATAAAGGATATAGTCACGCCGGATGGCGCAGCAGGAAGCGAGTGCTGAAGGCGGCGTCGAGATGAAGCACGAGCCGACGTCCTCAGATCTGCGTTGCAGTGCTATCCCGCTGAGAGGCTTTTCGACGGCGTGTAGAGGCTTCTCCGGAGAAGACAGCGAAGTGCAGGTGAGATCGCTGAAGGAGATGAAATCTGATCCCTATGGCGAAGCGGTGGCTTATATAGTTCCAGCCACGCCTATTTTGGCGCGCTCTGACGTCCAATGGGCGCGAAGCGCCCCCATTGGTTCGTTCCTCTCCGCCGCCTCACCATAGGTTGCTGCAGTTGCCACAGCACAGCCAATAAGCGCGCGAGCCGCTTCGCTTAGGTCTGCTGTGCTGCAGCACTGCGTTTTACATTATTTAAAAATTAAGGATAATTTTTGGCTTCATATTCTCGAGAAAAGGGGACCTTTTCCCATAGTGTAAGCTAGCTTACGCAGTACGAGAGTACTCTCGAAAGGGAACATAACTTTGTGAAATCATGATGAACTTATCAGTGAGTTAAAGGATGCAGTCTTCAGGCTATCTCTTCAGAATTTGAATAAAAGTTTTTTTTTTCAGCTGCTTAAAGGACAAACGATCACATACACTGTCAACACAGCAAAGATTTGGGAGTACCTCATAACATTTCACTTTTTGCAATTCCATCTTTGCAATAGCGATAACCAATGGACGGAGAAAAATATAATTTGTCATATAGATGCAATGTAAATGCAGATAGCTTTTTAGTTTGAATTTTTTTTATCAAAATGTTTTTGAAATCGGTTTACTTTGCTATGTAAAAGCACTGACTCATACAAAACATCCATTGCTCAATGTGCATTGTTATTCTTGTAGTGAAAAGTTAAACCTGTTTGTTTTGTAAAGTATCAGTTATCGTGACGTTAACTACTAAGTATGTGCAGCTGTCAGACAAAAACTTGTACAGGTTTTTTTTTTTTTTTTTTTTGCAAAACAACCCCACCCTCCTGGGAATTGAGGTTATAGGAGCGGCCAGGTATAACACAACAAGCATCCTGAGATTTCAATGTGTTCCTGTTAGGTTTTCCAAGTCCATGAATTTCAAAGTAACTCCATAAAATATAATTATAGTGTAATTCAAAGTTAAAATAAGTAAATATTTATTTAATTAAAATATAATTACCTATACATTAAATTAGCCATTAAAACTCAGTTTTTACACAATATGTTCATTTGCACGATTGAAATTCTTAGACAGATGTTCTACAATTGTTTTTGAAAAAATGTAAAAGAAATTCAACAATAAAACAAAGTTCACTTACGTAACCCTAAACTTAAAATGTGTTAAGAGTAAAGATGGTCACGCGTCTGTCTCTCCCTCTGCGTTACTTCTCTGAGCGCACTGAACTGAATCTTATATATAACTTTACTCCACCGATGAGGTTATTGCCCAGTATCCGCCCATCGACCTATAGCTGTCTTGACGTTAAACAGTAGATTTCTTGGAAATCACTTATATAGTGACCGAACCCAACCTGCCATTTCACTTTTACTTTCACTTTCGTGTCAGCATAACTGATTTGCTAATAAGAGAACATATCTGTAACGTTACCATTTATAGAGTAGGCCCGGGTGCTGCAAGACTTTTGCTCCAGTTACGTCCTATAACGATCGGTAAGGTAATAAATTGTTTAAGTCAATAAATTATTAAAAACTATAAATATAGCTTACTTGTCACTGTTAAATCACTTTTAAGCTAAGTGTCCATTTATCATCAACCCAACTGCACGCTCGCACAACCCTGAGACTAACTAAGCACAACTGTTGATCAATTTCATAATGATTAATGACCTAGATCTCAGGTAAAATATAGTCTGTACCTATTTTAGAAACTTTTGACAACATTTAGACAACAGGCACTGTTCGGCAACGTAAAAAATGTTTTTACACGCTGAAAGAACATCTCTGCTTTTGCAGTAGCTAGAGTCATGTCGTGTGGCAGGCTCATGTCCGCTCCAGTGTGTCTCATTGAAAACGATGAAAATGGGCAGCTGCATGTGAGAAAAGAGGCCAAAGACATTCTGGATGGGATCAAGGAGCCGGTGGTGGTGGTGTCTGTGGTGGGACTCTACCGTACGGGGAAATCTTACCTCATGAACCGCCTGGCAGGACAACAGTCTGGTGAGAGAAAATGCTTGAAGTCATTCTTATGCGCGGTGCATGCTGATATGATTATGAGGACAAATCAAATGTGTGCGTCTGTGTCTGAAAACACTAACTGCGTTAAAATGAGAGCATTTTATGGAAAAAAATAAGTGTAATAATAAAACAAAATAGAGCAATATAGCAAATAGTGCAAATAAAAATAAAACCATTAAATAAGAGTAATGGGTGAATGATTGTGTGTGTGTGTGTGTGTGTGTGTGTGTGTGTGTGTCCAAATGTGCTACTTCTATTTATACAGCCTTAACTTGAATACACCTATGATTTATGTCTGAAATCTAAATTTTTTTCAAACACCCTCACGTTCAACTCTTTTAATCTAAAAAAAGAATAATGTAGACGCCCTTTTAAATGTATTCCATGAAGGGCATTATATTCCAAGTGTTCTTAATGCACAGTTTGATCGCTTAGGGTCATAAATAGACAAACGTCATTATAATATACAATATAGTATAGCTTTGTCGTTTTTTGTTTTTTTTTACATTGCATATGCTTTTAAATTTAACCTGTATTTGTCATCTTGGATAATAATGTCATTGTGATTGTCCCAGGCTTTGCTCTCGGCAGCACTATTGAATCGAAGACTAAAGGCATCTGGATGTGGTGTGTCCCTCACCCTTATAAAGAAGGACACACTCTGGTCCTGCTGGACACAGAGGGACTTGGTGACATTAGGAAGATATGGGAGGAAGACCTCAGCATTGATGTTTTCATAGCAAATACCCCCATTGCAACACACGTGCATTAATTTCAGCATAACTTATCATATTTGTTTACTTTCTGTAGAAAAGTCAATATCTCAGGGGGATGAGATACATGACACATGGATCTTCTGTCTGGCTGTTCTTCTCTGCAGCATTCTAGTGTACAACAGCTTAGGGGTCATTGATAACATGGAACTGGAAAAGCTGCAATATCCTTCTCACACAAGAAGCACAAAACATGCACATACAAGTGCAATAGATTGAAAACAATCTCTCATAGCATCAGTGTTATTCATCCTGAACTGTGCTGAATGTAGCTATGTTACTGATCTGACAGAGAACATTCGTGTGAAGGCAGAAGAGAGTCAAGACGAGGACATGACCACAGATTTCATCTGTGTTTTTCTTTCCTTTGTCTGGGCTGTTCGTGACTTCACTCTGGAACTGAAAATAGGAAACGAGCCGATAACATCAGATTAGTATCTGGAGAGTGCACTGACACTCAAATCAGACGAGACATTACACACACCGTAAACGCAATATACACTATCCATTCATTACATTCAACTGTGCCTTATTAGAGCACAAAATTAAAGTAAAATCACTTCTCAAAAAGGACCAGTTTTAGCTAGTGATTGAGAGTTTGGATCATTTTACCAACTCAAACCTTTGAGTCTCGTTCATCAAAATGAACATCTTTTTTTCGAGTCATTTTGTTCATTTTATCAAATAATAATTAAAATGTTACGTGTTACTTCGCCTATACGTCTACTATCACTTACTCAGATGTTGATCACACTACAAACAATACAAAACTATAATGCTATAAGAAACAGAAAATATTAATTCATTGTCTACCTGGGTCTTCAATCTATGATTAGCTCACCTCACCTCTTATCTGATAAGTCTTCGAGTTTGACTCATTCCTTCACCACGGCAGCCTTGGAAGCTTTAACCTATGCAGTCTGAGCCGGAAAGAGAATTTAATAGTTAATATATCAAGTCCTCCGGTTTGACTCGTTCCTTATTATTATCATCATCATCATCATAATGATTTACACATACAGTTACTGCATTTCTGGTCTGGTCTCTGGTAGCTTTTTACTTCTTACAGTTTACAAATATGTAAATTTTTGTCATGGTGGTTATTTTCCTTACACTGAATGCTGTCAAGTAAATTTCTTTATAGAGCACAACATTAACACAACCATTGTTAATCCAAAGTGTTTAACAATAAAAGGTTACCTAAAAAGCAACGGAGATCAAAAATTAAAGGGCAAAGAGATAAAATATAAAATAAAATGTATATAAAAAAACATAAAGTTCCGTACACAGCATCACTCAAATCCAAGGGTGTAAAAATGAGTCTTTTAAGTCTGATTTAAAAACACTGAGTTATGGAGATGCCCTGATAGTAAAGGGTAAACTCTTCCAGAGTTTAGGGGCTGCTACGGCGAAAGCTCTGTCACCTTTGGATTTACAACGAGAATGAGGGACAGATAAAAGAAGCTGGTTACAAGATCTTAATGACCTAGAGGTTGTATATGGCTGGTCACGGATATAATCCGGGGCTGACTTATGCAGTGCCTTATATACAAAAAAAGGATTTAAAATCAACTCTGAATTTGATAGGGAGCCAGTGCAATGAAACAAGAACAGGAGTAATATGCTCACTCTTTCTGTCAACAATCTGGCTGCCACATTTTGAACGATCTGAAGGCGAGATAGAGTGCTTTGAGGAAGGCTTACATACAGAGAGTTACAATAGTCCAGCCTTGAAGAGATTTGGACAATTTCAAGGTCTTTTCGAGAGCGAAAATGTTTTACTTTCGCAACAGATCTGAGGTGGAAGAAGCTACACAACCATGTTTACATGCTTGTCAAATTGTAGTAATGGATCGAAATGGATCCCTAGATTTTTTTTACATGGGGTTTTAAGTTATCACTAAGGGAGCCTAACCTACTTGTAAGAGTAGTATTGAGTGTAGCGGGGTCTAGCAGAAGCACCTCAGTTTTTTCAGTGTTTAGTTGCAAAAAATTGTTAGCCATTCAAGTTCTCACTTCATCAAAACATGAGAAAAGAAGTTGTAAAGAAGAGTCATTTTCGAGATTGATTGGAAGGTAAAGTTGTAGGTCATCAGCAAAGCAATGATAGTTAATACTATATTTCTGGAGAATGGAGCCTAGGGGAAGGATGTAGAGCAAGAATAATAAAGGGCCAAGAATAGAACTCTGAGGAACACCATAGAGACGGTCGCAGAAGGTGAGGTGAACGACCCAATATTTACTGAAAACCTCCTACCCTTTAAGTAAGAGGTGAACCACTGTAATGCCGTGCCTTGAACCCCTACTGCATATTGTCGTCGATTCAAGGGTATGTCATGGTCAATAGTGTCGAAGGCTGCACTCAAATTTAACAGTATCAGAACTTATGAACGTATGACGTATGAATGTCACGTGATGAACGTACGACTCGATAAACCTGAAGACTCAAGAGATGAACTAATCAATTCTCTTTCTGGCTCAGACTGCATTGACTGAAACGGGTGAACTACTAGTACAAGTAAAGAACCTATAGAATATTGCGAATGCGTGACTGAACGAATCCCTCCCCAAGATGACTTACTTTTCCTGAGTCACATTAAAGATTCGTTCAAAATCAACGAATCGTTCAAGAACGACACATTACAACCTTACACTGCTCAAAACTCGTGTTTGAATCATCAGTGGCAAATTCTTTAAATATGAAAACATACTTACAGGCTCTGAGTCAGTACAGCCAGCATTGTAGTCTACTCCCAAGATCAGGAAACAGCCCTCCATAAAATGCGCTGCACACATCCGAATATTTGGGCTGAACTGTTCTGGAATTTAACCACTGTTTTATAGTTGAGTTCTCTTTTGGGAGGCCAAACAAAGTATTTCCGCTTTCGCAACGAAACACACTACGTCTTTACGATAGGGCTGTGGAGGCAACAATACTACAGCAAGAATTAAAAAGGTTGCATTACCGCCCCTATCTCTCAAATGGACCATTGACACACTGTCTTCGATCTCAATTAGGAGTGTCAATGGTCCACCTGAGAGATCGGTGGCAGTAATGCACTTATAAGTCTGTGATCTGCCATAAAGCAAGAAGACACTTCGTGCTTCTGCTTATGAAAACACTCTCAGGAGAGTTGTAACAGTTCAAACATTGCGAATCAGAGGTAAAACAATATAATATTAAACATATATAATATAATATTGTCTATTGCTTTCTTAGTTTTTATTTCAATGCGGTATTTTGTTTTTTTTTTATTATTTGTTTATTTGTCGGTTTATATGTATGTTTTAACTTATCTGTTGCTTACTTATATTTCTTGCTATAAGATTTTGCTGTGATGTTGCCATTATCAACACACGTCATACAGACAGTAACTTAAACATGAATTAAAATGTATTTTAATATATTTTTGTGTGTGCCATAATGTTGTAACCCCTAAACAGCAGTTTAATTTAAACATACATTCAGCATTTGTTCTGATTGCAAACAGTTTTACTATATGCATAAATATACAACATTTTTAAAATCCTGAACATTCACAGGTGCAGCTTAACACTACAGCCATTTTAGTGGCCTAAACAATCTGCTATATTTTGCATGCAGTAGATTATCTCATGAGAGCTGACTTCTTTGGATTACATGATCAGCCAAATGATATTTACATTACCTCAGTAACCCCACATTTACACACATACTTTTGATTATGGAATAAATATAGCACTGGAAAAGCTGCAGTATCTTTCTTTCTTGCACAATAATGAATTTGGACACTACTCATAAACAATCAAAATATCACCCAGACCTATACTCCTTTTATGAATGCAAGAATCTTAAAATGCATTACTTTAATGTGATGAGTGTCTATGGTTTGCTGTTCTTTTCCTCTGAACTCAAGCATTAGAGGTAGGAGTTTTTCCATATTGCTGAGAAGTACCATCATCACATCCATAAAACTGCTAGAACCTTTTTCTTCCTTCTCTTTTTTTAGATTGTTTATCTCTTCCTCAAGGAAATCAGCTTTCTCTTTAAAGCCTTTCATTAGCAGTTCTTCCATCTCCTTCAGTTTGCTTTCCATAGCTCTGTCCAGCTCCTGCTGCTGCTGCTCTATCTCAGATTTAAACTTCTCTTGCATCTGCTGCATCCTGGCTGCATGCTGTTTTCTCTCTTCCTGCAACATTCGCTCTCTCACTATTATTTTTTCCTCTTCTTCTTTACACCTCTGTTCCAGCAGAGCACTCTTCTCTTTCTCCTCTGACCATTTAATTGAGGCATAGAGAGAAAAAACGAAGTAATGAGATTCTGTGATTATTTGCAGCACCATGCTATGAAATTCAGTAGCGCAACACATTTGCTTGTTTGGTATTGCTTATATAAAAATGTTTCTCATATAACTCCATATTTAAAAGAAAAACCGTTGAGAACCTTGGTGAGCAAGTTAGTTACAGTTAATATTTTGTTGTCATGGTCTGCCAAGTACAGAGTGGATCTATTTGCCCCAATGTTTAAAGTCAATAGACTGACATGAAAGACACTGCATTTGTATGGTTATTGCTGACTAAAATGTGTATTTCTAAGGAAAGACATATTATACATTGTATTACTTTTGTACTTTATTATTTGCAATTATTTAACTGGTCCTGTAAATTAGAATACATTTTATTTTATATATACTTATGTTTTCATATTTATGAGCACATAACCCCATGCATACCTTTCTTCTAACCATTTCTAAATATACTGTTGTTATACACATAATGCACACAAATATAACAAATATTGAATCCAAATATTTATTATTGAAGGCAATGGGCTTGGGCTTACCAGCCATGTAAAAATGCTAGAAGACTTTTACTGTCTGCAGTGGTTCCCAATCGTGGTTCTGGAGAACCCCAACACTGTACTCTTTTGGTGACTTCCTTATCTGACACACTCATTTGAGGTCTTGGAGTCTTCAGTAATGAGCTGATAAACTGAATCAGGTTTGTTTGAATAGGGAGATATCTAAAATGTGCAGTGTTGGGGGTTCTCCAGAACCAGGATTGGGAACCAATGCCCTACTGTATAGTGACACATTTCTCTTGGATATGTGGCAATATCAAATGCCTTGGAGGGTAAAACAGGTTAGATTAAGTACCAAAATGTTCCTGGATTAAACAGCTAAAGGAACTGAGAAATATTAATTAGGCTGATTGTTCAAAAAAGTTTACCTTGAATCTTTCTGTCATTTTCGGAGAGTTTTGTATCAATGCAGAGGATACTTTTTGATTCAGGTCCCCGGTCCTTCATAAACTCATTCAACATGGCCTCAGCCTGCACAAAAACATATTATTAATACACATTTATTGGAACACTCATGCCCATGTACTCTATATTCACACAGCTGAAAGTCTCAAAAACACAAAAAAAGTCCTCACCGATACACCTTTGTTGGGTTCTCTGCGGTACTGTTCAACAATGGCGTCTCTGTCTCTGCAGTAGAGTTCATATCCTCCAGACTTACTGTACTCTCCATCCTGCAGCCGTTTGTTCATGTCAGAGAACAGATTCTTCAGCAGATCTCTGCACTTTCTCTCTGATGCCATCTCATTCTCTTGCAATAGGCCTACAAAGCATTTACTTACAGCTTCCTATAAAACATATGGAAATACAATCTGAAACATGCACAAACACACACAATCAATGTCCTGAATGTTTGGATACACTGTTTTTTTAATTTCACTAGTCTGATGGACATACAGTAGAAATTAATTTGGTCACAAAACATTAATACAATGATTCAGTCTCCAACCTCAACATATACTCTTCAGCATGGTTAGGTTCAGGTGTGGGAGTGGGATAGGGTTAGGTTTTTGGGGATAGCTATCTCAAGTTAACTTGGGACATTAGTGAAGACACATAATTTTCCTTTAAGAAAACATTGAACAACACCCCTTCCTTTCCTGTTATATTATAGGTTGCATATATGTCTTCAGCACAAATGTTTCTTTCTCTATATAAATGTGTTTTTTGTTTTGTTTGAATGATTAGTCTACATTAAAGTTTAAAGATAATTTTTTTTAAAACTTTAAACAAATACAAAATGAAAAGCTAAAAATATTTAATAAAAATGAAAGCATATAAATTAAACTCTACATAAGATCTGTATATTTAGGATATTATATATACATCTGACTGTCTGAACACCTGACTAAGCATTTGTATGTGTATTTATATACATTTGCATAATGGTATCATAGTCTATAAATTACTTGTGGTTGAATTATGTGCTAATGTGTCTGTTATATTACCACAGCTCTGTTATAAGTGGAAAGTTATTATTTTTTTTCAATCAATTGATTTTTCAACGTTTTAGTGCCACGTTGAAAAAAAGGAAAGATAACAAGAATAAAGTCTAAATATTACGAGAATAAAGACGTAATAGGCCTAGTATGAGAATAAAGTCAAAATATAAAATCGAAATGTTAGGAGAATAAAGTCTAAATATTACGAGAATAAAACTGAAATGTTTCGAGAATTAAGGCGAGAATAAATCTGCACCAGACGCCCAAGCACTGATAAAATGCATAAACACAGATAAATAAATGTGCCTGTTTAACAGTCTTTTGGACTTGAATATCAACGAAGGACTGTTAAATTGGTAAAACACTCACATTTGCCAGTAATTCTGTGTCCTCCTTTCAGAGTTTTCACAGGACTCTTATGAAAGACATGGTCACAGAAACGACCTGTGACCTCCAGAAAATCTGGTACAAGTTCCTGTTCTTTTATGTTTTCTAAGTGTATTATGTTTTCATTCGAGGCGGGAGATGGGAATACAAAACAGTTCCGGGATGGGAAATAGTTTCGGATGCATTGACGAGGCAGGTTGTAGTCACTGATTTTCTTATTCACACCTAAATGAGTTTAACAAGAAAACATATTATTACCAAAATGCACGAAATTCAACATTTAGTGTTTAGAAAATAGTGTCAACATTTTCTATTTTCATTCTATAGTCACAATTTGTTTACCTTCAAATGCTGCTTGATGCATATAATATTACACATTAGCTGATTTAACTGAACTTAAATCAATAGTCAGACCTATCTGTCACACATGATGACTAATATAATTTTAGCCAGGTTTTTTCTGCTTTTTTTATTATTTGAAATGCATAGATTATTTAAAAGTCTTTGCATTTACAATGCTGAGGGGAAAAACAATCAATAGACCTTAATTATAGTAATTACTTCTTAAATACCTTTCTTCAGATCGAGGGCAAACTCAAGGTACTCATCTTCTGTCACTTTCTTTCCATCAGCTTCCAACTTCAATGTGAAATCTCTCAGCACCCAGATGAATGATGGGAAAAAACGCACAAAATGACAATCGTCTCCTTCAGCTGCTCCATCTGGTATAGATAATGGTGACCTGATGTTGATCTGCTCACTGAGCTCAGTAACGTAGCTGCACATTGAGAAATAACAGCATCTTGCATAGTCTGTATAAATGAAAGAGGGTTACATGTGACAGAAAAAAGGATACTGCAGATTCTCCACTGCAGTGTTATCAATAGTGCCGCGGCTGTTGTACACCAATGTGCTGCTGAGCAGAACAGCCAGACAGAAGATCCAGCTGTCATTCTTAGAGTCTCCCTGAAACACAGTGTCTTCAAATCAAATCATCCACAAATTAATACATATTTAGAAGAATAATAAGTCTACAGCTTTATCCTTGTCCTCACTTTGTCCACGTCACCAACTCCCTCTGTATCCAGCAGCACTAGAGTGTGTCCTTCTTTTTTAGGGTGAGGGACACACCACATCCAGATGCCTTTGGTTTTTGATTCAACAGCACTGCCAAGAGCAAAGCCTGAGACAAACAAATTATATTTATATAACAACCCATTTTCATGCAACTGTTGTAAGAACTGACTTAATTATGACTGTATATTGTTAATGGCAAAGTAGCCTTCCAAAACACATCACCTGACTGTTGTCCAGCCAGGCGGTTCATGAGGTAAGACTTCCCTGTGCGGTAGGGTCCCACCACAGACACCACCACCACCGGCTCATTGATCCTGCTCAGGAACTCAAGGGCATGCTTACAGACACAGAGTGATCCATTCGCATTCTCCACCAAACATATGGGTGTAGACATTAGTCCGGCTTTAGACATGCTGTCTCACTTTAGCTCATTCTGTATGTTCAAGGACAAAATATTTGAAGATGAACAGATTTCTTAAGGGTTTGACACAATGGTGAGTAATGATGACAGAATTTCCATTTGAGCTGTGAGACTTCCTGTGTGTTTTGTTTCAAAATCAAACAATACTTGTAAAAAGAAGACCTTTCATTCAAAAAATGTAAAAAAGTGCGAGAAAACTCATATTATGAAATAAAAAGATTTCTCCAATACATTCATGCACAATTATTGGCACCCTTAGAAACTCTTATGAGTACAATATCTCTGAATCATATTTACATTTTAGCACACCAGGGGCTGTTTCATAAAAGACTCTAAGAAAAGTGGGGATTAAAGTCCAAAACCTGACTTGAAATAACCTAACAAATCAATCGGGACTAAAGCGGTTTCATAAATTTCTATTTAAGTTAACTCAAGCTCCCTTATTCGGTCCAGGTTCAATAGGGATCATATCAGGAGTCAGGATAATTTGATGTGCACGCTCATTCTTAAGCAGCTCTTAAAGGGATCATATGATGCGATTTAAATTTTTCCTTTCTCTTTGGAGTGTTACAAACTCTTGGTGCATAAAGAAGATATGTAAAGTTGCAAAGACTAAAGTCTCAAATCCAAAGAGATGTTTTTTATAAAAGTTAAGAGTCAACCACGCGGTTTCATAAATTTCTATTTAAGTTAACTCAAGCTCCCTTATTCGATCCAGGTTCAATCGGGATCATATCAGGAGTCAGGATAATTTGATGTGCATGCTTATTCTTAAGCAGCTCTTAAAGGGGTCATATGATGCGATTACATTTTTCCTTTCTCTTTGGAGTGTTACAAACTCTTGGTGCATAAAGAAGATATTTAAAGTTGCAAAGACTAAAGTCTCAAATCCAAAGAGATGTTTTTTTTATAAAAGTAAAGAGTCAACCATCACTCCTAAAACAGCTTGTTTAAATGCCCCACGTCTATGTCACTGTGTGGGAAGATTAGAGTTGGGTATCAATTGGGTTTTTTACGATAAAGGTGCCATTTTGATACTTTTAAAACGGTACCGGTGCCTAAACGGTCCTGAACCGATACTTAAAAAAAAAAACATTTTAAAAAGAGCCACAAAAACTATGGAAAACTATTAAAGAACAGAAAAAATATTCTAAATAAATCCATAGCTTTCACATGCTCCTTGGATGCTCTCATTTCCCAAGTTGTGCTTCCTTCACTCTAAGGCTAATACATGTATTTCATGATCTGGGTCATTGTTTAATACAAAACTACACATAATGTTTCTACTGTATCTCTGTCAATCACTCTGATATTTAGGTAAAATGAGTGCTGTCTGTCACTGTCTTTCACTGTTCTGTGAATGACTGTATGCTCATTCTTTATAAAGTATAGCAACAATGTAGTTTGTAAAGTACAGTACTGTGCAAAAGTCTTTAAGCATTTAAGCCAGTTATTTATATCTTTTGTTGTAGTGTGTCAGTAGGAAATATCAGTTTACATTTCTAAACATTCATTTAGTCATTAATTTTAATAATAATCAAGTGAGATTTTTGAATGCACAAGCAGTCTGACAACAGCTGGTGCTCCACACAGAGATCTGATCTCAATATAATCTGTCTGTTATTACATGAAGAAACAGCTGAAACCGAGACAGACACATTTCTAAAACTCTTTTCTTTGTATTGGTCTTAATTTTCTGAGATACTGAATTTGGTATTTTCCTTAGTTGTTAGTTATAATCATAAAAATTAAAAGAAATAAACATTTAAAATATACAATTCTGTGTGTAATTAATGAATATAATATACAAATTTCACTTTTTGAATGGAATTAGTGAAATAAATCAACTTTTTGATGATATTCTAATTATATGACCAGCACCTGTAAATGTGAAACTACATTCAGAAATAAATGAGTTATTAAAAGAAAATTATTAAGATGAGTTTAGCATTTCCTTGAACATTTCACATTTTCCCACCAATTTCTGTAATTTATTTGGCTACTTTCATCACACGTTTAAGTAATTATATATTCATTTAAACAAAAAAACACATTTGTTTATTTATTTGCGTAATTATTTGTTTGTTGTATTTGCAGGTTTGGTCCTCCATACTAAACAGACATTTAAAAGTATGCCTATGAGTCATCATGTCGAAAGACTTTAAATCACTCTCACCAGCACAATGCAAATGATTGTCACTTGACAGGCCTCTTTCACCAGGAGACAATAGATGAGTTTTCCGGGTTTGGAATGCAGAATAACTCTTTTCACAGGGTTGAGCTTTTAAAGGAAGGCTACAAGAGGCAATATTATTTTTGCTTTCCAAACTACCCCAAAGGCAAGAAAAATCTACTATTGCATTTCCACGACTTTCAAAAATCGTAAACATACGGAAATAGAACACGGCAGTCAAAAGAGAGAAATTGCCACCTCCACAGCAATAGCCCAATCGAAATCATTCATGACGTTACCTAGTGGTAAAGACTATTGTAATTGTTTTTAAGCCACATACAAGAAAAGAAAGTCGCTTACGTTGATCAACCTTAAATATGTTTTAGTTACTAGATCTTACCGATGTTGTTTCTCACTCCTGTAGTTTTCAGGTAAGTTATTGTTTGAGATGATGTTAAACTGATTACCTGTTTACTATCCAATAACAAGAATACTTCCACTTTCGTGACAGCATCACTCGCACATCCATATTTAGTAGGCTACCATTTAATAGAACAAACGTACTCGGTTACTAAACGTAACCTCGGTTCTCTCTAGAAGAGCGAACGAGTACTGCGTCTTAGCTAAGACGCTACGGGAAAAGTCTCTTTTCACGAAATACTGAAGCAAAAAATTATCCTTAATTTTGTATTTTTGTAAAGCGCATTTGCAGCAGTACACAGCCATAAGCGAGACGGCTCGTTCGCTCATTGGCTTGTTCTGCGGCAACTGCACAGCCTATCGAGCGCGGGCTGATGCAACATCAGACCAATAAGGGCGCTTCGCGCCCTTCTTGCCACTTCCCGCCGAAACGGGTGTGGCTCAACCTATAAAAGGAGCTCGAAAAGGCTGACTCACCTGATTTATTTCATCGCCGAAGCGAACCAGAGTGAATCGTGCGCACGGCAGAGAACGCAGTACTCGTTCGCTCTTCTAGAGAGAACCGAGGTTACGTTTAGTAACCGAGTACGTTCTCCTACGAGAGCTCTCTCGTACTGCGTCTTAGCTAAGACGCTACGGGAACCCAATGTAAAACGCCGTGCGCGCAGGGATCACACACCAATAAACCTAAAGCAACGCCCAGGATTTACAGTGCACAGTCACCTGAGGGACTCACAGAGAGTCCAGGACAGAAAAGGGAAAAAGCCCTCCGTCCCATATCTAGCAGCATCTGTAGATGCGGCAATATGACGTCACACAGCCGAGGCAAGGCCTGACCAATGTGGTAATGCGGGTCTTACGCAATACTGCCCATATAACAGTCGGCAGCGCATAGCGCTCGTGAACTCAGAATTCCCCTCAGGGCCCTGATTCGCCTATACCGACAGCAGCCTTGCTTGCAAGGCGAGAACCTCCAGGTTATAGAACCTGATAAATGTAGACGGCGAGGCCCAACCTGCCGCCATACATATATCCTGCAAGGAGATCCCAGTAGACCACGCCCACGACGAGGCGATGCCTCTTGTGGAGTGTGCTCTGACGCCCAACGGGCACTGAAGGCCCCTGGAAGCGTAAGCTAACGCTATGGCGTCAACTATCCATCTGGATAGAGTCTGTCTCGAAACAGCCATTCCCTTGGAACGCCCACCGAACGAGACAAATAGCTGCTCCGTCTGCCGAAAGGCAGCAGAGCGAGACACATAAGCTCTTAAAACCCTGACAGGGCAAAGAAGACTCGAGTCTCCATCCTCCCCTGACACCGGCAGGGCAGACAGGGCAATAACCTGAGCCCGAAACGGTGTGTTGAGGGATTTCGGCACATAACCGTGCCTAGGTTTGAGTATGACTCTTGAGTCATTGGGCCCAAACTCCAAGCACGACTGGCTCACCGAGAGCGCGTGCAAATCACCCACACGCTTCACAGAAGCGAGAGCCAACAAGAATACTGTCTTGAACGACAGATGCTGAAGGCTAATCGATTGGATAGGCTTGAAAGGGGGACCCTTCAAGGCCTCCAAAACCGCCGCGAGGTCCCACATAGGGACTGACGGAGGTCTGGGAGGATTCAGCCTCCTAGCTCCTCTGAGGAACCGGATGACTAAATCATTCCTTCCTATTGACTGACCGGACGCCGTTTCAGAAAACACCGCGATGGCAGCCACATAAACTTTGAGCGTGAATGGGGCTCTGCCCTTATCCAACAGCTCCTGAAGGAAGGAGAGGACCTCCGTCACCTCACAACTAAGGGGTGAATAACCTCGAGCTGTGCACCAGCTGGAGAACACCGACCACTTCGAGGCATACAGACGTCGTGTCGACGGAGCTCTAGCCTGAGTGATTGTATTTAGCACTCCCACTGCGAGATCAGCGGGTAACCATTGAGTGCCCATACATAGAGAGACCACAACTCCGGTTGAGGGTGCCAAATCGAGCCCCTGGCCTGCGAGAGGAGGTCTCTCCTCAACGGTACCGGCCACGGGGCGACATCTGCTAACTGCATCAAATCTGGGAACCATGGTTGGTTCTTCCAAAGAGGTGCTACAAGCAGTATTGAACATCTCGTTTCTCTCACCCGTTCTATCACCTGCGGAAGGAGGGAGACGGGAGGGAACGCATAAAGCGGGCAGCACGGCCATCTCCGTGACAGCGCACTTTCGTTCTTGGAAAAGAACGCGGGGCAGTGAGCGTTTTCGTGGGACGCAAAGAGGTCCACCTCCGCCATGCCAAATCTCTCCCACAACAGCCGGACTGTTTGCGGGTGTAGAGACCATTCGCCCGTAGGAACATTGCCTCTGGACAGCCTGTCTGGACCCAGATTCTGCAGTCCAGGCACATGCACTGCTCTCAGCGAGCACACGTTGCGCTGAGCCCAAATCAGGAGGCGTTCCGTCAGCCTGCACAGGTTTCGGGACCCGAGACCGACCTGGCGATTTATGTAGGACACCACGGACATGTTGTCCGAATGGACTACGACGTGGTGATCCTTGATATGGGGACAAAAGCGCGTCAGCGCGTTCTCCACTGCCAGCATTTCCAGGCAGTTGATATGATGGAGCTTTTCCCGTTCTGACCATAGGCCAAAGGACGGTCTGCCTTCGAGCAGCGCTCCCCATCCCGAAGTGGAGGCGTCCATCGACACCATTTTCACACTCGGGGAAGTCCCCAGGCTTACACCTGATCGGTACCAGCCGTTCGCTGTCCAAGGTGCTAAAGCCGCAACACAGCTCTGATCGACCTTGAAATGCAGCCGGCCAGACGCCCACGCTCTGCGCGGCACCCGAGCCTTCAGCCAGAACTGCAGGGGGCGCATGCGGAGCAGGCCCAGCCGCAGAACCGGAGATGCTGAGGCCATGAAACCCAGCATCTTTTGACAGTGTTTGAGCGACACAGTCGCGCCACAGCAGAAAGAACTCGCTGCACGCTGAATGCCCATCGCGCGCTGTAGTGACAGCCGCGCCGTCATGGATGACGAGTTCAGAACTATACCCAGAAACAGGATCGTCTGACTGGGGTTCAGCGAACTCTTCACCCAATTGACACTGAGGCCGAGCTTCTCGAGGTGATCGAGTAAAACGGCTCTGTGGTCCACGAGCTCCGCTCATGATCGGGCCAGAACCAGCCAGTCGTCCAAATAATTCAGCACTCGTATGCCTCTGAGTCTGAGAGGAGCGAGCGCTGCATCCATGCACCTCGTAAACGTACGAGGAGCTACAGACAAGCTGAATGGCAGGACTGCAAACTGGTATGCCTGGCCCTCGTAGGCGAATCTCAAATATCGCCTGTGATTTGAAGCTATCTGTAAATTGAAAATACGCGTCCTTCAGATCTATTGACATGAACCAGTCCCCTCTGCGAATCTGCGCGAGGAGCTTCCTGGTCGTGAGCATTTTGAAACTGCGTTTCATCAATGCCTGTTCAGCTGTCTTAGATCCAGTATGGGCCGGAGACCCCCGTCTCTCTTGGGCACCAGAAAGTATCTGCTGTACAGCCCCCCCTCGCTTTGAGACACAGGCTCTACAGCCCCTTTGCTCAACAGTTTTGATATTTCGGCCCGAAGTATGTGTGCTACTTCTGTTTTGACCGTAGTTTCGACGCGCGCTGAAAAGCGCGGTGGGCGTCGAGAAAACTGTAGCGAGTAGCCTCTCTTTATAATGCCTAGCACCCAATCCGAAACCCCTGGAAGCACTGACCATGCATCTGCATGAATGGCTAAGGGCTGGATGCGAAACGCACTCTGTTGACTGGGCAACGGCGGCGCTCGAGTGTGCTGCGCATCTGAGGCGGGGAGCGCGCTGATCACAGCGGGCAGATCGCTCTTCCTCGACCCCGTTCCGGCGCTTAACCGACTGGAGGGAGGCTGAGCGGGTCCCGTGGGACTCGATATATCTGCGAGTAACCGTGGGCTGCATGTGTGCACTTTTACCACTTTCAACTCGCTGTCTGCCTGTGCAGAATGTACGTGCACGGGCCTCGTTTTTACAGAAGCCCCGCGCCTTTTGTGACATAGTGTATGTGGGCACTGGGAAGTGGGCACGTTTACTATGCGGCGCGCTCGACCGATCTGTGTCGATCTTATGTGCGCTAGCGCTGTGTGCAGGGCTGTGCTTACATGTGGAGATGGGCACTGGGTAGTGGGCATCGTCACTGCATTTATAGCACCATCGGCCGTGGCCGGACGAGCATGCACGGGTTTCGTTTTTACAGAAACCACATGATGCGTGTGACATAGTAATTGTGGGCACTGAGGGGTGGGCACGTTTACTATGCAGTGTGCGCGACCGACTTGAGTCGACATTATGGGCGCAGGCCCTGTGTGCAGGGCTGTGCTTACATGTGGAGATGGGCACTGAGGAGTGGGCATCGTCACTACATTTATAGCACCATCGGCCGTGGCCGGACGAACGTGCACGGGTTTTGTTTTTACAGAAACCACATGATGCATGTGACATAGTGTTAAACATTACATTACATTACAAATAATGTAAAACGCAGTGCTGCAGCACAGCAGACCCAAGCGAAGCGGCTCGCGCGCTTATTGGCTGTGCTGCGGCAACTGCAGCAACCTATGGTGAGGCGGCGGAGAGTAACGAACCAATGGGGGCGCTTCGCGCCCATTGGACGTCAGAGCGCGCCAAAATAGGCGTGGCTGGAACTATATAAGCCACCGCTTCACCATAGGGATCAGATTTCATCTCCTTCAGCGATCTCACCTGCACTTCGCTGTCTTCTCCGGAGAAGCCTCTACACGCCGTCGAAAAGCCTCTCAGCGGGATAGCACTGCAACGCAGATCTGAGGACGCCGGCTCGTGCTTCATCTCGACGCCGCCTTCAGCACTCGCTTCCTGCTGCGCCATCCGGCGTGACTATATCCTTTTCAAAGCTAGTGTGTTTGCCACTGCATCACACTTTTTTCCTCCAGAATTCGAGGCGTTGTTTCAAATGCCTCGGGCCTGCGCTTCCTGCCGAGGCCCTCTGCCCAGCGAGGACCGCCACATCATCTGTGTCTCCTGCCTGGGCCGCGAGCATGCTGAGAGCGCACTCTTCAAGGGCGGCTGCCCTGAGTGCGACGACATGGCTATATCGACCCTGCGGGCTCGATTAGCTCAAACCAGCCACGATGCTCCACCCGCTCCGCCTCTTCTCTCTCAAGTGCCGCGTAAGAAACGCCGCGATCAGAGAATGCCTGAGCATACTGCTACACGCGAGCTCACGCCGGAACACTCCCCGCGTGCCTCGCCCGCTCTCTCTCCTTCGCCTGTCCTCTTCGTGGACGAGCAGCGCCAGTCCCTGCTCACCAGCGCCCCCTTCTCCTTCGGAGCGCCTGAGGCGGAAGAGGACAGACACGACAGCCTTTCTCTCGCCGCGTCCAGTAGTGAGGAATGGTCGGGCTCCATTGCGGACCCCCCCCCTCTACAGCACCCAGCTGCACCGGACAACGCGCCGATATCGACACGGAGCTTACTCGCGTGCTTACAAGGGCTGTCAGCGACCTTCAGCTCGACTGGTCTCCTCCAGACGAGCCCGCTAAAAGCAGGCTGGATGAATGGTTCCTGCAGGGGCGCCCTTCGGCCCCTCCGCAATGAAACGCCCCCTTCTTCCCGGAAGTTCACAATGAACTCACGAAGTCGTGGAAAGCCCCATTCTCCGCACGCTTGAAGACTTCTGTCTCGTCAGCGCTCTCCTCTGCCGACGGCGCCCGAGACCACGGTTACGAGAGCCTCCCCCCTCTCGAGGAGGCTATTGCTGCACACCTCTGCCCGCCCTCAGCCGCTGGATGGCGGTCGAAGCCTGTGCATCCATCCAAGCCGTGCCGCACCACCTCAGCTCTCGCTGGCCGAGCTTACACCTCCGCTGGTCAAGCTGCTTCGGCTCTACACACCATGGCTGTGCTGCAGGTTTTTCAGGCCAGACTTCTCCGTAACCTGGACGAGTCTGCCCCAGATACCTATGACTTTAAAGATCTCCGCAGCGCTACTGATCTAGCCCTGCGTGCGACAAAGACCACAGTACAAGCGATCGGCCGAAGCATGGCAAGCCTCGCTGTTTTAGAGCGACACCTCTGGCTCACGCTCACGGAGATGAAAGACGCCGACAAATCCGCCTTTCTCGACTCTCCTATCTCGCCTTCCGGCCTCTTTGGCCAGTCGGTTAAGGGTTTCGCTGAACGCTTCACTGAGGCTCAGAAAACGTCACAGGCAATGAGACACTTCCTGCCGAAACGCTCTAGCTCTGCTGCGGGACGCCGTAGAAATGCGCCGCCCCCTCAGACCTCGAAGCCATCCCAGCCAGACTTACAGTCTCGCCCAGCGACCAAAACCCAGCACCGCTCTCGCTCTACGAGCCGCAAACCGCCAGAGAGACGGGGACCTCGGCCCAGGATTGTGCTGAACCCCGAGCCTCCGAAGCCCTCCTGACCTTCGGGCTGAAAAGACCGTGGTTAAGTCTTGCTGCGGCCGGACCACCACACAAGAAACCTCACATGCTTCCTCCAATCCCCTCACTAAAGGCGGTTGGAGATGTCTATACTGCAGTAAACGAGCCTGTTACAATGCACGCACGCCTGCACACAAACGCCGTTTTCACGGCGACCTCAATAAAGCACAAAAAGAGCTTTTTCTATGTAGGCAGTGGGCCCACTACACAGTACGCACCCCTACATGTATACACACTCCCCTAAGTGTCACAAAGACTCACTCGGGTCTCCTTTCATGCCCACCTTCCAGCTCGCGCCGGAGGTGCTCTAAATGTAGCACGCGTGCCCACTTCTCAGTGCGCAACCCTACAGATAAGCGCTGTCACCACAGTGTCACAAGCACAGCATACTCGAGCTACTGGTCCCCTCATAACAGGCGGCCAGTGCCCGAAGCACATTCAACCCATAGCCGCACGAGCCGCTGCATGGCAGGCCATCCCCGGCATATCAAATTGGGTTTTGAATATAATAAAACGAGGTTACTCGCTCCAGTTCGCTCGCAGACCGCCGCGCTTTCGCGCCGTGGTCGAAACGAAAGTGAAAAGCGAAATGACACACGTCCTTCGCGCCGAACTGATAAACCTTCTTGCAAAAGGGGCGATAGAAACTGTCCCCCCTGCGCAGCGCGAGTCAGGCTTTTACAGCCGCTACTTCCTCGTACCAAAAAAGGATGGCGGTCTCAGACCCATCCTAGATCTCAGACGTTTGAACAAAGCGCTTATGACGCGATCGTTCAAAATGTTAACTACCAAACAAATACTCGCGCAAATTCGCCCGAGGGATTGGTTTTTCTCAGTGGATCTGAAAGACGCTTACTTTCACATTCAAATAGCACCCCATCACAGGCCATTCTTGAGATTCGCCTTCGAGGGGCAGACTTATCAGTACATGGTTCTTCCATTCGGCCTCTCCGTAGCGCCCCGTACGTTTACACGGTGCATGGATGCCGCTCTCGCACCCCTGAGAATGCGGGGAGTGCGAGTATTGAACTACCTCGACGACTGGCTAGTTTTAGCCCATTCCGAGGAACTACTGACGACACACAGATCCTGGATCCTCAGCCATTTAGAATGCCTGGGTCTCACGATCAACACTGTCAAGAGCGCTCTGTCTCCCAGCCAGAGGATTTCCTTTTTGGGGATAGACATAGACTCTGTGACATGTACAGCGCGTCTGACGTCACAGCGCGCTCTCACTATTCAGCATTTAGCCGTGTCGTTCAAAGCCGGGTCTCTTTACCCGCTCAAACGATTTCAGGAAATGCTAGGTCTGATGGCATCAGCCTCT
Organism: Carassius carassius; assembly: GCF_963082965.1. Lineage (NCBI taxonomy): Eukaryota > Metazoa > Chordata > Actinopteri > Cypriniformes > Cyprinidae > Carassius > Carassius carassius. Next base: position 7,606,045 of record NC_081774.1, on the reverse strand, counting down.
GCGGTTCTCAAACTGGGCCTGCTGCGCATGCGCCCACTACAGCGCTGGCTGAGAGACCGTGTTCCAGCGCGCGCCTGGATTTCCGGCCGCGCGCGCATCAGGGTGACCCACGGCTGCATCACAGCTCTGGCCCCTTGGAAAATAGCCAACTGGTATCAGTTAGGCGTAAGCACGGGCGCTGTCTCGAAATGGAAAGTAGTCTCGACAGATGCATCCAACCTCGGTTGGGGCGCCCTGTACGAGGGCAGGTCTGCCTCCGGCCTCTGGTCGAGCCCGGAGCGACTGTTACACATAAACTGTCTGGAGATGATAGCGGTCGAACTATCCCTGAAAGCTTTCCTCCCATTTTTAAAGGGCCACCACGTTCTGGTCAGATCAGACAGCATGTCAGTGGTGGCCTACATAAATCGCCAGGGTGGTGTCAGGTCAGAAACCTTGCACACCCTGACCGAGCGTCTTCTGACATGGGCACATTACAATCTGCGCTCGCTAAAGGCAGCGCATGTACCTGGCATCCTGAACCGGGGCCCGGACATGCTTTCCAGGGCGAATGTTCCCCCTGGGGAGTGGTCTCTTCACCCACAGACGGTTCAGTTGATGTGGAGCATCTTCAGCAGGGCAGAGGTCGACCTCTTCGCCTCAGAAGACAACGCTCATTGCCCAATATATTTTTCAAAGAGCAGGGACGCGCTGGCCCTCGATTGGCCCAGACGCCCGCTTTATTCCTTCCCACCGGTCGCGATGCTACCGCAGGTCATCGATCGGGTCAGGAAGAGCAGATGTGCTATGCTGCTAGTAGCCCCACTCTGGACGACCCAACCTTGGTTCTCCGAGCTGATGCAGCTGTCCAGTACAGCCCCATGGCCAATACCGCTGCGGAAAGATCTCCTCACGCAGCTGAAGGGCGCGCTCTGGCATCCCCACCCCGAACTTTGGGCCCTTCATGTATGGCCCCTCAACGGGTACCCGGGAACCTCCCTGAGGGAGTGTTAAAAACCATTACGGAAGCCAGAGCGCCCCCAACCAGGCGCCTATACGCGCAGAAATGGTCAGTGTTCTCCACCATGTGACGTGACGGAGATACTCTCCTTCCTACAGGAGCGTTTAGATGCGGGCAGATCCCCGTCTACGCTCAAAGTGTATGTGGCAGCCATTGCAGCTTCTCATGCTCCGGTGGCCGGCCTATCACTGGGAAAAAACGAACTGGTCATTCGTTTCCTTAAGGGAGCTCGTCGGATGAACCCTCCCCGACCCCCTTCAATCCCTTCCTGGGACCTGTCTACGGTCCTAGAGGCCTTAAAGGGCCCTTTTGAACCGCTTCAGTCTGTCGATATGAAGCTTCTTTCGTTCAAAACCGCTTTTCTACTGGCTCTGGCCTCAGTCAAGCGAGTGGGGGATTTACATGCGCTATCTGTAAGCGCTGACTGTCTCGAGTTTGGGCCTAATGACTCCAGAGTCATTCTCAGACCAAGACACGGCTATGTCCCCAAGGTGCTCTCAACACCGTTCAGAGCGCAGGTCATCTCGCTGTCAGCCCTTTCCTCGCAAAGCGACGAAAGCAACGCGAGCTTCATCTGCCCCGTCAGGGCTCTTAAAACCTATATTGCGCGCTCCGCCTTATTCAGGAGGTCGGACCAGCTCTTCATATGCTTTGGTGGGCGCACCCGAGGTCTCGCCACCACGAAGCAAAGCCTATCGCGATGGATAGTAGACACTATCTCGCTGGCTTACAAATCTAAGGGCCTTCACTGCCCGTTCGGCATCAGAGCCCATTCCACCCGAGGTATGGCCTCGTCATGGGCGTGGTCCTGTGGGATACCACTGGATGATATCTGTGCGGCGGCAGGCTGGGCCTCTCCGTCCACATTTATTAGATTCTATAATCTGCAAGTCCCTGCCCTGCAGGCCAGGGTACTTTCTATATAGACGTGCTAAGCCTTATCACGTCCCCTTTTTTCGTTCCCTATATAAAGCTCACTAAGGTTGGCTGTTGGGACTGGGATTTCTCCTGCTATAAAGCCCCGAGCTCTCGCCTCGGGCTGTGACAGGTCGAAGTTCCTGAGCACGCACGGCGTTTTACATTGTGTTCCCATAGCGTAAGCTAGCTTACGCAGTACGAGAGTACTCTCGAAAGGGAACGTACTCGGTTACTAACGTAACCATGGTTCCCTGAGATGAGGGAACGAGTACTGCGTAACCTGCCGTGCTATGTGCTCGGACCGGGTGATCGCTTCAGTCGATTTAAAACCTGATCCCTATAATGAAGCGGTGGCTTATATAGTTCCAGCCACGCCAATTTTGGCGCGCTCTGACGTCCAATGGGCGCGAAGCGCCCCCATTGGTTCGTTACTCTCCGCCGCCTCACCATAAGTTGCTGCAGTTGCCGCAGCACAGCCAATAAGCGCGCGAGCCGCTTCGCTTGGGTCTGCTGTGCTGCAGTACTGTGTTTTACATTATTTAAAAATTAAGGATAATTTTTGGCTTCATATTCTCGAGAAAAGGGGACCTTTTCCCATAGCGTAAGCTAGCTTACGCAGTACTCGTTCCCTCATCTCAGGGAACCGAGGTTACGTTAGTAACCGAGTACGATTGTGGGCACTGAGGAGTGGGCACGTCTACTATGTAGTGCGCGTGATTGACTTGAGTCGCTTTTATAGGCGCAAGCCCTGTGTGAAGGGCTGTGCTTATATGCGGAGATGGGCACTGAGCAGTGGGCATCGTCACTACATTTATAGCACCATCGGCCGTGGCCGGGACACCAGAAATTACACCTTTTTCGGGAAATATCTGGGTAGCCGTGATAACGGTTTTCGTGTGCAGGCAAGCAGGCAACCGTACAGGCTTGCGCATTGCAAAAAACGCTGAAACAGTCACAATCTCTGGAAACTGAAGCAGCGGCGCGCTTAGGTGAGAACCCGGGCGCAGCAGAACTCGTACACCGGCGCTTCGATGAAGCAGCCATCGGGTGTAGTGCCGACGCAGCGTCATGCAGCATGCATAGATGGCTTTCCCAGGATGGCTTCGGGGCTCCCGGCCTCACCGTAATCCTCTGCCGCGGTCCCCGCGGCGCGACGGCCAGTAGAGCGAGAACGGGGGTCTCGAGCTGCGTTGCTGAAGCTGTTGTGATAACGGCTTTTGTGTGCAGGCAAGCGGGCAACTATGCAGGCTTGCGCATTGCAGAAAACGCTGAGACAGTCACAATTCCTGGAACTGAAACAGCGGCGCGCTTGGGTGAGAGCTCGGCCACAGCGGAACTCGTACACCTGCGCTTCGATGAAGCAGCCATCGTTAGTAGTGCCGACGCAGCGTCACACAGGAGGCTTTAGATGGCAACACCGCTTTTGCCGCCGTCCAGCAGAGGGCGGACAAAGGTGCGTCGCTATCGCCTGTTCCACCGCCTGTTCGTGAAGCTCAGGAAGAAATGAGGCGGGCTATGCAGGGGGGCCGGTGAAGCAGGGCGAACCGGCGAGCTCGGTTGAGCTGAAGACGGTTCCGGAATCCGCTGGAAGCGATGCTTTTACGGCGCCTCAGCGCAGCGGAGAATGCAGGCTCAGAGAAAAAGGCCAGGCGAGTCCTCAGTCACCATGGCAACAGCTCGCAGTGGGGGCATCCGCCGTCAGCGAGCGAGCGCTGCATGATCTTCACCCAGGCAGGAGACACAGATGACGTACCGGTCTCCCTCGCTGAGTGGGGCTCTGACGAGCCGCAGGAAGGCATCTTAAAAAAGACGCGCTCTTTTACGAGTGTGTGTCGCAGGGCGAACACACACACACATAAAGAACAGCTTGGATATAACAGGATTGAAAGGATATAGGCGCCGGATAGCGCAGCAGGAACGGCAATGGAAGGCGGCGATGCCAGCAGCTTCAGAATGGCTCGTCCTGCTGATGTGCTTTCTCAGACGGCGCTTGCTTCCTCCGTGATCCAGCGATGCGTGAGCTTCGCTGAAGAGATGAAAAATCAGGTGAGTCAGCCTTTTCGAGCTCCTTTTATAGGTTGGGCCACACCCGTTTCGGCGGGAAGTGGCAATTATTATTGGTCTGATGTTGCATCAGCCCGCGCTCGATAGGCTGTGCAGTTGCCGCAGAACAAGCCAATGAGCGAACGAGCCGTCTCGCCTATGGCTGTGTACTGCTGCAAATGCGCTTTACAAAAATACAAAATTAAGAATAATTTTTTGCTTCAGTATTTCGTGAAAAGAGACTTTTCCCGTAGCGTCTTAGCTAAGACGCAGTACGAGAGAGCTCTCGTAAGAGAACCTGTTAGACAGGAAGAGCCTGAGAGCGTTTATTAAAATATTTTTTCAACGACGACCACAAATAAAGGCATTCAACTGCTTTTGAGGTAATTAACATTCAGAATTAAGTTTTATTATTGTTGTATACGTATAAAATCACCAGAATGGCTTTGTTTATTCAAAAATATTACTTTGTTTATAATTTCATGTAACTTCTTGCGAAAGCCAAAGACATTCTGGATGGGATCAAGGAGCCGGTGGTGGTGGTGTCTGTGGTGGGACTCTACCGTACTGGGAAATCTTACCTCATGAACCGCCTGGCAGGACAACAGACAGGTTTTGCTTAAAGAAATAGCTTAAAATCTTCCTCACGTGCTGTCAGGCTACTAAAATGATATGCAAAAAAATATTTAAAATAATATTTCTTGTCATCTTGGGCATCTTAATTTGTTTTTTATTTTGTCTGTCTCAGGCTTTGCTCTCGGCAACACTATTGAATCAAAAACCAAAGGTATCTGGATGTGGTGTGTTCCTCACCCTAATAAAAAAGGACACACTCTGGTGCTGCTGGACACAGAGGGACTTGGTGATGTAAAGAAGGTGAGGGCACAGAATCCACAATGATGTTTACATAGCAATATTAACTCTATAGCAACAGGATCTTTCAACTTTCATCACCTAATCTGTGCGTTCAGTTTTCATTATTCAACGTACCAAGGATATGTTATTTAAACTTCGCTCACAGGGCCACAACACTACTCTCAAATGATGCTCAAACGTTGTTTAGTTTAAAAAAACAGTTTTAAACTAAATAAATGCAGTATGGTCTGTTGCTGGTAAAGGTAAATTTACTGTAAAAAAAAAAAAAAAAAAAAAACGACAATACACAGCTGCTTATTGTAGCTGACAATCTTTTGCTATTTCAGGGAGATGAGAAACATGACACATGGATCTTCTGTCTGGCTGTTCTTCTCAGCAGCACTCTAGTGTACAACAGCTTAGGGGTCATTGATAACATGGCACTGGAAAAGCTGCAGTATCCTTCTCACACTATAAACAAACAAAACATGCACATACAAGTGCAATAGATTGAAAACACTCTTGTAGCAGCAATATAACTCTTCCTGAACTGCGCTGAATGTAGCTATGTTACAGAGCTGACAGAGAACATTCGTGTGAAGGCAGAAGAGAGTCGAGATGAGGACGAGTCAGCAGATTTCATGAGTGTTTTTCCATCTTTTGTCTGGGCTGTTCGTGACTTCACTCTGCAACTGAAAAAGGGGGATAAACCAATAACATCAGACGATTATCTGGAGGGTGCATTGGAATTCAAAAAAGGTGAATAACAGAGTTGACACTAAACACATACAGTACATATTTACTTTCAGAGTGCATGGACATTTGAATGAGATTGACATCTTTATGTAGCATTTATGTAACATTTTTATGTAGAAATTAAGATAATGTGGAAATACACAAATTACAAGTCCTTTTAGGCACTAAGTTTTGAACACGTTCCAGCCATCCATCCTACCCAGTTTGTAGTATTTTCATTCCATCTTAGTCCAGGATAAGTTGTAGTGTCATTTTACTTGGCTTCTTACAACACTAAAAAGAACATTATTAACACAAGATAAAATTAAAATCTATTATGGTCTGATCAAAGAGTGATTGCAGCAACATTAAATTGCTCTGCCTAACATTAAAAGTGCAATAGAATGCAAAAATTACTTTTATAAGGTGTTTGAATACAATTGTTGTCATCAGCTATGTATTGTACCCGGAAATAACGCCTCTCTCTCTCTCTCTCTCTCTCTCTCTCTCTCTCTCTCGTTTGTGCGCATGCGTGGGCGTTTGCTGACTGAGCGGAGTGTGAATCGGAGCGAGACTGTCGGGTCTTTTCCCATTTCAAAGGTCTGTTTACTTAAGTGTTGTTTCTTTCACTGGGTTTATTTAAGCTTTTTGTGGTGTATGGTCACAAAGTACTGAAAATATTGTGGTGGGGGGTGGTGTAGCCAGTGGCTGCCATGGCGAATGCTGAGACTGAGATTTATGAGCAACTCACCCGGCAGCATGGAATTAAAGTGCCGGTGGGAGTTGAGTGCTCGGTTGAAGAATGTGTGTTAGTGGTAGGAGAGGTCGTTGGTCACAGTAGTATTCGTTCCGCATCTCGAATGAATGGTGCTGTTGTGTTATTTTTGGACAAAGTTGAAAAAGTGAACACAGTAGTTGCAAATGGATTAGTCCTCAATGGTAGTTTGATTAAAGTTTTTCCACTTGTTAATCCAGCGAGAAAAGTGTTGCTTTCTAATGTACCCCCTTTCATTACTGATGAAGCGCTGAAACGCGAATTATCTCGTTATGGACAGTTGGTTTCTGCGATTAAGAAAATCCCCCTAGGCTGCAAATCTCCGTTGTTGAAGCACGTCGTGTCTTTCCGTAGACAAGTGCATATGATTTTGAGGAGTGATATTGATGAATTGAATATTACTTTTAAATTTAAAGTTGATAATTTTGATTATCTTATCTTTGTAACAACTGAGAGCATGAGATGCTTTGGATGCCGGATGGTGGGGCACTTGGTACGCACTTGTCCAGAAAGAAACGCGTCACAGGTTTCAGAGGTTGAAAGAGGATCTAATGAAGGTCAGAGTTTGGAAAAAGAAAGCGAAGTTGGTGGGGTTTCTGTTTTGAGTGTGGACAAAGAAGATCTAGGAAGTGGAGTAAAGAGTAGTGAGAAACGAGTTCAAAAAAATGATGAGACAATGGATATTGTCTTTGATGAGTTGGAGGGTGAAATACTTAAAGAGGATGAAGAGGTATTTAAAGTGCCGGCAGTGAAGAGGAAGTTGAATCTTTGTGAGATGGAAAATACATCAAAGAAAAAAGCACATGATGAGATTGTTACTGAAAGTTCTGGGGAAGTTTCGAATGTAAGTGAAGTGTCGGGCTCAGAAAGTGAGCGAGATTGTTCTGAAGTTGAAGGAAATATGAGTAAAGATTATAGTGGGTACAGTTTGGAAAGAATGAAACAGTTTCTGCAGCGTACAAAAGGAATGAGGAATGTGGAGGTTATAGATTCTTTTCCTGATCTTTCGTTATTCATTGACTCAGCAAAAATGCTTATGAAGCAGAAAGGTGAAGTATGTTTGTCGAACCCTGAAGTGTATCGTTTAAAAAAGATTGTGCAAAAGGTTCGTCCTCAGACAATGCATAATGATTTGTCACAGGAATAATGGAGTAATGTGGATTTGTTCTCTTGTGCTTTTTTCATCCCTCATAATGAGTAATTTTAAAATCTCTTCCCTGAATGTAAATGGGGCGAGGGATGTAAACAAAAGAGCACAAGTTTATGAGTTAATGAAACTTAAAAACATAGATGTTATGTTTTTGCAAGAGACACACAGCACAAAGGAAAATGAAGTTGAATGGATGAAGGAGTGGGAAGGAAAGATTGTTTTGAGTCATAAGACTGCTCTTAGTGCTGGGGTGGCTGTTTTATTCTCAAAGACCTGCCTACCAATATCTTATGATGTTGTTGAAGTAATACAAGGCCGTTTAATTAAGATAATAGCAAAGTTTGAAAATGTTACTTTAGAATTGATAAATGTTTATGCTCCTGTGAAGTCAATGGAAAGAATGTTGTTTCTTGAAACTTTATGTGGTAGTCTGAAACAATGTAATATGGAAAGTTTTCTAATACTGGGTGGAGATTTTAATTGTACAAGCAATGATTTAGATAGGAATCACATTGAACCTCATATGGCTTCAAAAAATAAATTATTGAATATGATTAAAACTTGGCAACTTTGTGATGTGTGGAGAAATTTTCAGTGTAACGAAAGGCAATATACATGGGCTCATGTGAAAGAAAATTCTATCTCTTTAGCAAGACTGGATATGTTTTATTGTTTTAAATATCAGAAACAATGTTTTAAGTCTTGTTTTATTTGTCCTGTTGGTTTCTCTGATCACTCAATGGTAGTAGCATGTGTTTTTATTAATTCTATTAAAAGTAGGAGTGCCTATTGGCATTTTAATAGTGCTTTACTTGAAGATGCCCATTTTTGTAAATGTTTTTCGTTTTTTTGGTTGGGGTGGAGATCAAAAAAATCTTCCTTTACATCATTACAGCAGTGGTGGGATATTGGGAAGGTGCAGATACAAAAACTCTGTAATCAGTACACTTTTAATGTTACTAGAGACATGGTTCAATCCAAAAGAAGTCTAGAGATGGATATTGTGGAACTTCAGACTTTAAGTGGAGCAACTGTAAATCAAAATCAATTGCAGGCTCTTAAAGGAAAAAAAGCAATATTAGCAGATCTATTAGGTACAAGGTCTCAGGGGGCATTGGTTAGATCCAGATTTCAGAATTTTTCTGAAATGGATGCCCCATCAAAGTTCTTTTTCAGTTTGGAAAGGAAAAATGGCCAAAGGAAAAATATTCAGTGTTTAATGTCAGAAGATGGAAAAATTCTTACTGAGATTTCTGACATTCGTAAAAGGGCTGTCAGTTTTTATAAAGAGCTGTATACCCGCAGCTTTGTCGATGACCAGTTAATGGCTGAATTTGTGGCAGATCAGCTTCCAAAAGTGAATGAGGATTCATATACAGAACTGGTATGTCCTTTAACAATAGATGAAGTTTTTAATGCTTTGCAGAGTATGAAAACTGGTAAAGCACCAGGTATAGATGGGTTGCCTGTTGGATTTTATAAAGCTTTTTGGCATTTGTTAGGAGAGGATCTACTTGCAGTTTTAAGTGATAGTTTGGATAAAGGACAACTGCCACTAAGCTGCAGAAGAGCGGTTTTAACCTTGCTCCCTAAGAAAGGTGATCTCAAAGAGATAAAAAACTGGAGACCAGTTTCTTTATTATGCACTGATTATAAGATTTTATCAAAAGCTTTGGCAAACAGACTGAAAGAAGTAATTGGACAGGTTAGATCAATCAACATTTAGATCAATCGTATTGTGTACCTAATAGATCAATAGTGGATAATATATCCTTAATTCGGGATGTTTTGGAAGTCTCAAGACTGTTGGGAAAAAAATGTGGTCTAATTTCCATAGATCAAGAAAAGGCGTTTGATCGGGTGGATCATCAGTTTTTATGGTATATTTTTGAAACTTTGGGTTTTCCACCTGCTTTCACTGCCTTTGTTAAAGTGCTCTATGAGGATATTGAAAGTGTACTGAAAATCAATGGTGGTTTGAGTAGCCCTTTTAAAATAGAAAGGGGAATTAAACAAGGATGTCCTTTGTCAGGTATGCTTTATTCAATGGCAATAGAACCTATGCTACATAAAATTAGGACTCGTTTAGATGGTTTTAGATATGAGAGTACTTTTCCACCTATAAAACTATCCGCTTATGCAGATGATGTATTGGTTTTAACCAGTGGACAGGATGATATTGATAAACTGGTTGATATTGTTAATGTTTATTCAAAAATTTCATCTGCAAAAGTAAATTGGGCTAAAAGTTCAGCATATAGGGTCGGAAAATGGAATGAAGGAGAACTGGACTTACCGGGTGAGATGGTTTGGTCACAAAGAGGTCTTAAATATCTTGGAATTTCTTTGGGTGATGAAAAAATAATGCAAAGAAACTGGGAAAATGTTCTGGAAAATGTTGAAGGAAGGTTAGGAAGGTGGAAGTGGATTTTACCTAAAATGTCTTTTAGGGGGAGAGCATTAATCATTAATAATTTAGTAGCCTCCTCATTATGGCACAGGTTATCCGTTCTAGAGCCTCCGGTAGGGGTTCTTGGAAAAATACAGGTCAAGATGATAAATTTCTTTTGGGATAAATTACATTGGTTACCACGAAATGTTCTTTAACTTCCAAAGGAAGAAGGTGGACAAGGGGTTGTTGATCTTGTAAGTAGGAAAGTAGCTTTTAGGCTACAGTTTGTTCAAAAGTTTTTATATAGACCCAATTTATCCTGGTTTGGACCAGCCTGTTGTCTTTTAAGTAAGGTTGGAGGGTGGGGTTTTAGAAAAAATATTTTTTGGACAGATTGTAAGAGTTTTCATTTGAAGTCTATTTCTTCTTTTTATGAGAGTGTAAGAAGAGCATGGTGTATGGTACAGGTAAAAAGATCATTGTCATGTAATTCTCTGTATTGGTTTTTGGAAGAACCTTTGATTAATGGTGCTCGACTGGAGTTTTGTGGAAATACAACTTTATGGTTGATGCAAGCATTAACACAAGCCAGAGTTGTTAAAATGAAGGATTTAATAGAAGTGGCTGGTTTCAAGTTGGACAATGCTGATGCACTTGCGCAGAGACTTGGAATTAAATCAAAGAGGACTGCCCATCTTTTGTTAAAGAAGTGGCGAGACAATTTGAGTGATGAAGACTGGAACTTTGTGTCGAGTCAAGCGCTTCCTGATAAAACAGATATTTTTCCTTGTATGATGATCTCTAAAAGTGTAATTGAAAATGAACATGTTTTAATGACTAAAGGGATTTTGAGAGACTTTATTTTTGATACAATGGGTGGAAAGAGTTTATATAAAGTTTGTGTGAAGGTGATAAATAAAGACAAATTAAAAAGAATGGATACACCTTGGAGAGACCATTTAAGTGTTGATATTGAAGTCAAACCTTTTTGGGGCTCTTGTTACAAACCACCATTGACTAAAATTGTGGGTGATCTTCAATGGCGAATTTTACATGGGATTGTTGCTGTAAATGCTTTTATCTCAGTGTTGAATCCAAGTGTGCAAGATTGCTGTCCTTTTTGTGATCAAAGAGAAACCATATTTCATTGTTTTATACATTGTGAGAGATTAAGATATTTGTTTGCTTTATTGGAGATTATATTTACTGATGTTAATGAAATTTTTACAATGGTTGTGTTTATTTTTGGTTTTAATTATTGTAAAAGGAAAAAGAGGAAAGGACGGTTGTTAAATTTTATTTTGGGTCAAGCCAAAATGGCAGTTTATATTAGTAGGAAATATAAAATTGCTCATGGTACCAGTAAAAATGTTGAATGTTTGTTCAAGGGACTCATAAAAGCTAGAGTAAAACATGATTTTATTTTCTACTCTCATATAAAGAAATTGGAAGAGTTTGAAGCGGTTTGGAGTGTAGAAAAAGTTGTGTGCTGTATTGAAAATGATGCATTGAAATTTGTTGGAGTTTTTGAGTAATTGTGATTTTGTAAGTTGTACCTGAATTTGTGTAGTTAATAAATATGTGGTTAAAAATCAAAAAAATCTCTCTCTCTCTCTCTCTCTCTCTCTCTCTCTCTCTCTCTCTCTCTCTATACTGTATATAAATAAATCAATTCAAATAAATTTATGCATTTAGCAGAAGCGACTTACAGTGCATTCAGGCTAACATTTTTTTAACCTGACATAATATATAAAGTATATTATTATGTAAAGTATAATATTCTACACTTTAATATAATATGATATTGTATTGTAGTTATTATATCCAAGTTGTCTGTCTGAAGCGCAGCATTAGGTTAACATTTCAATAAAAGATTGTGTACTACAATTACGAGCCATTCTATAAGGTGACATTTTTAGCACTTGACAAACGGATAGCGACTCCTAAGTGGCACTTAAAGCACAGCTACGTGCGACTGTGTTTAGTGCATTTTTGGGAAACACACGTGAAACAATAAGGAACGATTGCAAGATGACTCGTAGAAAACGTTCTTAAGCACTAAGATCAATCGTTATCTGGAAACCTGGCCCTGATTTGACAAGAACATCGCCAATTAAACGATTGAGCTGTTTTGTTGTTGGATGTAGTAATGAACATAGCATTCTTCATTTATTCCCGACATTCTGAGCCGCTGAAGATGCAGAAGATTAACGCTACTTACGTTTTTGAAGGGAATAAACCAATCTGCCTAAATGCGTTTGTTCACGTGAATTGTGATCAAGCTTCATCTACAGAAGAAGTTAGTTAGAAGTTAGTTAGTTTTTTTTATGCATCTTTTTTATGAATGTTTCCTAATATGTACTAGTTAGCAAGATTTGCGGCTGAAGTTTACAGTCTGCTTGTCACCCCACGGAAGAGAGGGGCGGGTGAGCAGAGCTCATTAGCATTTAAAGCAACATGTACTAAAACAGTTAGCTGAAAACAGAGCTGTTTTTGACAGGGTAAAAAAGTTGTTTTTACACAACCATTGAGAAATTTTAACCAAAGTGGATATCATATCAATGATATGATATCATTGATGATTAATAATTATCTTATTTTAGGTAGTTCAACTCAGACTGTGCAGTATAACCTGCCACGCCGCTGTCTGCGGAATTTCTTTGCGGTGAGGAAGTGCTTTGTCCTCCCTCGACCTGCTAGTACACAAAACATGTGGAAAATGGAGGAGTTGACTGAGAAAGAACTGGAATCAAAGTTCCTTGAGCAGGCAAACACCTTCTGTCATTACATCTACAACAATTCAGAGACAAAAACTGTCAGTGGCAGCCGTACAATTACTGGAACAGGTTTGTGTCTTTACAGAATTACTTGTAAAAAAAAAAAAAAATGTTATAAAAAACATAGTTATAAAACTCTTTTGAGAAGCATAATTTTTATCACTCTGTAGAAATCTGAGCATTTTCTACTGTGTGATTCACAGCTGCTCTAAATGATTAATTGTGCCAAAAAGAAAACCCAATTTTTTCTCTTACCATCCTTTATTCAGCTAAACAGCATGTCCAAACCCTTGCCATTGGTTGAAATAGACATATGCGTTCAAAGATTGTAATTGATTGATGTTTAGAGTTTATAGCTGTTATAAAGACAAGTATGATTACTCAGGAAACTAAAATTAGTCTGGTATTTGGGACATTTTATGTGTTGTCTTATTTAAAAAAGTCACTTATTGCAGCATTAAGCAGATCAATGAAATGTGAAAGAAATAATAGATGTCTGACTTAACTATTGTGTTTCCTGACAGCTCTGGGTAATCTTGCTGAGGTTTATGTAGAGGCGATCCGCAGCGGGAATATTCCGTGTCTGGAGAATGCAGTGGTGTCTCTGGCTAAGATCCAGAACGTCCATGCAGTGGAGGAGGCCCTGCAGCTCTACATGACAGAGATGTTCAACTTGGTTCAGCTTCCAATGTGCCCAGAAGAGCTGTCCAACATCCACACAGATGCAGAGAAGAAGCCCATTGAAGTTTTCATCACTGTGTCCTTCAATGACAATGGCCAGATCTACCAAAAACATGGTACCTGCTGAAACACACATCAAAGTAACTAAGATAGACAGACAGAAAGAAAAAGAGAGACAGTCAGGCAACAGAAGACACACCATGTCTTAGGAACCTGGCAAAAGAAGCCTAGAGTCTTGCATAATAAGAGGTAGCTACCGTATTTGTTGGACTAAAAGTCGCACCTAAGTATAAGTCGCATCAGTCCAAAAATACGTCACGATGAGGGAAAAAATATATATAAGTCGCACTGGACTATAAGTTGCATTTATTTAGAACCAAGAAACAAGAGAAAACATTACCGTCTACAGCCGCGAGAGGGCGCTCTATGTTTTCAGTGTACGTAGGCTACAGGAGCACTGAGCGGCGGCTGTAGACGGTAATGTTTTCTCTTGGTTGATTTCTCTCGGTTCATGTCAAATTAATTTTGATAAATAAGTCGCACCTGACTATTAAGTCGGAGGACCAACCAAACTATGAATGCAGATCATTCTGATCAAAACTGAAAATGCACATATTTAAAAAAAATTTTACAAATTCTCTTATTGCTTCTTGCTTTTTAGGGAAAGATTAATGATGAATATCAACAGATGTGCCAGCAGAATTATGATGCATCTCGCATGCAGTGTGAGGAAGTTCTGCATGATGTGTTTGATGCATTGGAAAAAGGCATTTCTGACAGATCATACCTGAAGCCTGGAGGATCCCAAAAGTACATAGACATGTTCAGACAGCTGGCAGAAGAGTACAGAGCAAGAACAGACTCACAAATAATGGTACAAAACACTAATACCACAATCACAAATAATGGTACAAAATACAAATAAACAACAAACAGATTTGGAATGACAAAAGGATAAGTACATTTATTAAGTTTTTGTTTTTTGTAACAAATCCTAATTTAAAACTGTAATTGTGTAAACAGACATTTTGAATGATGCTTTGAATATAATATATGTTTTTATCTACAGAGTGAAGAAGTGTTGAGCAAGTTTTTGAAGACAAAAGAAGATATTGGAAATATGATCCTACGAGCTGATCAATCTCTCAGTGCAGCAGAACAGGAGAAAGAGGGTACACTTCAAATCAGCTGTACACTTCTCTATCATGCTATCAATTAAGGCTGATTGACAGAATTATATAAACAAGAAGATACACTTATATATACTCATAAATTTCTATTCTAAATATCTGTTAAGCTTTCATACTGCATATCTTTATTGCTGGGTGTGCATGCACAAGTAAACTGCAAGACTAAATGTATGTGAACACATGCAGCCATTAAGTTTTCTTAGATATGGGGAATTATGGGGAAGTCGTGGCCTAATGGTTAGAGAGTCGGTACTCGCAATTGAAGGGTTGTGAGTTTGAGTCTCGGGCTGGCTGGAATTGTAGGTGGGGGGAGTGCATGTACAGTGCTCTCTCCACCTTCGATACCACGACTGAGGTGCCCTTGAGCAAGGCACCGAACCCCCAACTGCTCCCCGGGCGCTGCAGCATAAATGGCTGCCCACTGCTCCGGGTGTGTGTTTGTTCACTGCTGTGTGTGTGCACTTTGGATGGGTTAAATCAGAAAACGAATTCTGAGTATGGGTCACCATACTTGGCCGTATGTCACATTACTTTATTTTTAGTAGATTTTTCTAATGAATGTGTTTAGCTGTTTCAGCTATATCCACTGACAAGCAGATAAATTCAAGCATGCAGCCATGTAGTTAAGATATTTTTAGTAGAAATGGATGTAAAAGGATGGCAATGACAATCCACACAGCAAGAGTGATGTGTTAAGTAAAACACAGTTAAAAGTTTTCTTTGTCCCTTTGCAGAGGAGAAGATGAAGACAGAGTTTCTAAAGCAGCAGAAAAGAAGCCTAAAGAAACAGAACTGGTTACAGGAGCAGATGTTTAAAGACATGCAGAGAACCCATTATGAGCATGTGATTCAGATCATTCATCAGATGGAAAGAGAGCAGGACAGAATGAGAAGAGACAATAAACGAGTCCTTGAAGCCAAACTGAGAGTAAGAACTGTTTTAAATGGATTTATATAACCCAAAATAGGTTGTAAATTTTCAATCAGACACATAATAACTAGACTAGAGGCATCAGCAATAATCAAAAGGTGAACATTTATTAATAAGTGTAACAATAAACAAACTCTATAATCACGAGAAGAAGGAGGCGGGAACCGGCGGACATTTAAATACAATATAATAACCAGGCCTGGTCCTCTCTCGTCTTTCACTGTCGTCGCTCCTCTTTTATATCCTTCCGATCTCCTCCATGGGATTCGAGACTGGTGAGTGGTGCAGGTATCGCTCATTTCCAATCACTCCACCGGCCTCGCTCTGTTCCCACAGCTCTCAGCCCTGACCCACTCGCCACAATAAGCAATTTAAAAATGTTTCTTTAATTGTTATTTATTTAACTTATTGATAAATGTCCATTTATTGAACATATTTATACATTTTAATTTCCAGCCTAGTTGGGTTCATTTTAAGCAAGATGTATAGTTATTTTAATAGCTGAGTTAAATAAAACTACCAAGAAGACTGGGCTAAATGTTTAACTCTAAACAATTCTTGCTCAAAACAACCCAATCGCTGGGTAATGTCCATATTTCACCCAGCGCTGGGTTGGTTTTAACTCAGCATTTTTTACAATGAATACATTACTTCTTTTTTTTACTTTTATGAATGTTAGCCTTAAGGTTATCTATAAACTAGTGTGCTCCAAAACAAAGTTCACATTTACAAGATATAAACATTCAAAACTTACAGTGCTTTTAATAAACATCATCAGTTTAACATGCTGAGAATGCTAACCTAACATATAAGTATATAAACCATAAATGTTTAAGAATCACTTAGGCTACCTCTAGGCGATTCATGTTCAGGTAGATCTGAAACTGCACGCTCATGCCAGAAAACTATTAATTTGCCAAAATGCTTGGTTTGACTTTTTGGAGATCATCTACTCTTCCCTGTGGACTACCTCTGACCTACTTTCTCTACGATATGAATTTCTGCGTATTGAATTTTAAAATGTTGAATTTGATGTTCCGAATTTCCTCTTCATCTTGAAAACTTGAAGCTGGATTTTTAAAAGCTGAACATTTACAGTCTAAGATTTCAGAACAAAAAATTTGTTGTTTGAAAATACATATCTATAAAACTCTGCCATAAAAATATGCAGTTCTGTTACATTTCAAATGTTTAATATTCAAGTAAAAAAATGTAATTCAGAACTATGTTAAATGCCACATAATAGTTTTGTTAAATGACATTTGTCAATATTTGAAATTTATAAGAAAAGAAACTAAAGTAGAAGCCAGCAAGAAGAATAATGATACTAGATGGTGTTTCTCCTCATGGTTTTAGAGGAGCAGCTGGCGTGTAAGCCACAAAAAAGGTGGCATCAAAACGCAGTGGCAAAAAGGCAAGGAAAAAAACCTAAAAGCCATGACTAAAAGCATAATTTGATGGTGTCCTGAGTATTTAAACTGGGCTTTTGGACACATCCCAAATGTTGTCTTGACCAATTAGATATTGTCTTTGGTTGGAGTGTTGCGATGTTTCTCCTCCTAAATCGACATAAATCACGTTATCTTATCAGTCACATGGTCTGAATATTCCCGCTCTTGCAGAGAATAATTTTGGACATGATTTCTATAACAAGAATATGATACATTTGACAAAGTATTGTTTGATAGAAACAGTTAAAGCATGGCTTTCAAACTCATACATATCCAACATGAATATAATCCTATAAACTATTAAATTGTTATTCAAAATACATACACAGTAAGTGATTAGCACATGATATGAAGTCAAATGTGTGGGTTACATACATAATATGGAGTTATGCATAGAAATGATAAGTTGCTCATAAGTCCTTTTATTTAGTCATTTAGGTGCATATATACATGGAAAGGCAGTTTCTGTGCCATTCTGTGGACGTAAGGACATGTTCTGTGAAGACCAGAGAGGTTAAAAAGTCTCCTAAGGAATCTCAGTGTGGTTCTTGTCTTCTAGGTGGCGGGAAGTCAATCCAAAGAGCTTGTGATCATGATTACTATCATGGATTTAATTGTGATGGTCATGCTGTGCTTCTCTTTGACCATCATCTTGGTTATTTGCCCCAAATTTGACAATCTCCTTCCTGAGTTGTTCTTTGGTGTTAATGTTGCAAGCTGTTCTGTGAGAGAGTTGGTTGATTAGGCTTGCTTCAGAGCAGGCACTAGGATAAGATTTACAAACATCCTGTTGTCTTGGGCCTTTCTGTGGAATTCTGCTTCTCGTGTTTCAACCATGTTCTTGATCCAATCTTAAATTGTCTATTTTGTTCTGATACTCTACATGTATGTTACAGGAAAATCAAGCTCTTCTAAATATGGGCTTCCCGATGGAGGCCAGATGCAGAGTGAGATTAACAGACTGAAAGCAGACATGGATAAAGAGAAATCATCACAACACTCCAAATTTGGCCGGGTTTTGAATTGTATCGGCATTGCAACAACATGCCTTGCACCAGGCTTCACCCCTAAACTGATTGGTGTTGGTATTTCCATGGCATCAAATTTTGTTTGAATACAAGCTTATTCACACACACCTAAATCTATTTAACAGCTTTAATCAGAATTACTATCCTCCAGCAGTGTGTCATTCCTTTAGTCAGTGAATTAGTCAAATCAGGTCATATGCATTGCTTACTCACAAGATGCCAATTACTTTGAAAGACCAGTATATTAACCTCTAAGCAAGAACCCAGGACATGGGCCCTTTGTAACTTTAAACAATGTATGCAATGTATGTAATGTTATATTTTGTTGTATATTTTTGTTATGTTTTATTTATTTTCTATGTGAATACTACTGATAGACCTACAGTATATATCAACCAGGCTGAAGAACTGGCTGATTACATTGTCAACTGATAACTGTGTATAGCTTACCGATTAACATTATTAAAAGCTCTCCATAATGTTAGTGCCAAAATCTATCAACAGCACTTTCATCAGATAATAAAGAGTTTGTTTTTTACTTTTAAGTGAATTTTGTGAATCTCAGCACGATATTTAGTTTTGAGTTTTCAGCCTAGGCATATAATTGAAGGCAGATAATAATAAGTTTTAATTTAAATGGGTCATACGATGCAATTTCAAGTGTTCCTTTTTTGTGCATAGATAAGATCCCTAAAGATGCAAAGACTAAAGTCTCAAACCCTAAGAGATATTCTTTATAAAGTCTAAGACCTGTCCACGCCCTCCTAAAACGCCTTGTTTAAACATGCCCCCACGTCTATGTCACTGTGTGGGAAGATTTGCATAACACTGCCCAAATGTTCATGCAAAGAAATAAGGCCAATTCTCACTGTAGTATTGTTGCTGCAGAGAAGATGAGTTCTGATGACAGAACCATTGAATTATGTGAACCTTAATTAATTTTTAATTATTGTAAAGGAAAATTTGTAAAATTGTTTATTTTTTACTTTCAGTGCAATGCACTGCAATTCTTTGAACTGAGACAAAGCATAGTCCTTCTAATAAAAACCTAGGCCTACTGTACATGTGTATTTCTCCCTCTTTCACCCCCGATCAAGACAGAGACTTCCCCGCTGTTTGTTTCAGTAAGATCTGAGTAAGTTTGCTCGGTGCACACACACACACACACACATATATATATATATATATACACACACACACACAAACAGTCATATGTAGACATATATATGCATACACAAACATATTATAGCCTTTATTTATAGTTCCCATATTAACTGACAAGAAGGCACCAACATTTGTTGTGAACTATGAACAAAGCTGTTATCAGAGTGACTTGCCTTCTTTTCCAAATAACAATAAATGATTCACATAATCTGTGAATCCTGATTTAAATTATCCTGCAGACTTAACCGACAGAGCTATATTTGGCAATTTTAAAAATGCTGACTTTGGCCTATACGTGTGTCTAGTTGGCTGACAAAAAAGCTTAGTGAGCAATAGTGTGGTAGGTTGTGTTTAAAGGTTTATCTAACAGACCAATGTTCTTTAATTGAATTAGAGTGTGTTCACTTTTAGTTTTTGTTTGCATTTAATCAGATGGAAGAAACTTTATTTTTACATCCCTATATGCTGACTTTAGTGACTGCAGTTTTCTGTGAAATATAATAAATGTGTCTTGATTCAGGCTGATTATGACTTGTAAAGCATATTATGAACATGCCAATGTAAAAATTTAAACCTGCATTTATTTCTCAGATAAGAACTGGCTGCGTATATTGTGCATGCATTTGTACATTTCGTACTCCTTATCTATGCTGAAGACATCACTGCCTGGTGATGTTGTGGGTTCTTTTCATCCTTGAACATTCCTCACCTCCTAGCCCATGCCCATGACTTACACATGCCAATGTATCCTTTGCATTGAGTATATATTCCTTTACCAAACAATAAAGAATCTTGAATCTTGAACATGGAACACATGGTCTCCTGTGTCTGTTTCTTCCTGCGGTTTTGTATAACTGATTAATGAGGCTGAGTATATTATACACTATACATTAACAACTTCTCAGTTACATTGAAAAAAAAAAAAACAGAATAAATTTTGCAGAATGACTGTAGTTTTGGTAAAACAGTCTCTTCAAGTGATGTTCACCACATAACTTATTTTACACACACACAAAAAAAACAGTATGCAATTTCTGAGAACACCTATGGAAAAAGTAGCCTTCTGGTTTGGCCTATACATTTATGATGTCACTACTTGGCAAGATCCGCAGTGTACACTTGTTTCTTTCATCCTAAATCCTAATCCTTTCCCTTGTTTTTAGTAAATAGACAAATGGACACAAGAAAATCTAGTTTCTAAGGCTGAAGTTAGGTGTCAAATTGACTCAAAAATGGAAAAAGGAAGATGTTTGTGAAGTGTTTGAACCTATATGTTAAAGATATTTTAACTGATGCATTTAATGGTTGTTTAAATTATGTAATGCTTACATCCTAAAAAAGTGTGAAAGAATAAATAAAGGTCTACAAAATACTGTCTTACTAAGCTGAGTCATCTTTATTCATGCAGTGTTTTACAATATACATAGATTGTTTAATAGCAACTTTACAGGAAAATAAAGTGATGAAAACAAAACAAAATTATGTAAAGCAGCTCTAAATAAGACAATAGCAAACATATAATTATTCAGTTGAAGTCTGTTCATTGTTGATTCAGTCTGGTTCAATAACAGTAGATTTAATCAATAAGTTCAATCAATATATAAAGCAGAGAACAGTGATGTCATCATCCAGCTCAGTTTAGTTCTCATCCAATAGTCCATGTGTCCGAGATCAAATACTTGCCTAATATATAGTGTGCAAAAAACAAAACAAACAACAACAACAACAACAAAAACGGCATGTGAGGCGAGTACATTTACATTCATTTATTTAGCTTTTACTTGAGGAATACAACAAGCGATTCATAATAAAGAGACAAACAAATTCTAGTAATACAAAGTTTCAGGCATTGGTCAGATTATTAGGGAAAGAGAAAGCAAAATTGTGGGGGGTTTTTTTAGGATTAAGTCAAATGTTGATGAAAGAGGTAAGTTTTCAGCTATTGCTTGAAAATTCAGCATTCTGAGTAGAGGTGGGAAGATCATTCCACCAGACAGGAATGATAAAAGAAAATGTTCAGGAAAGTGATTTTGTGCCTCTCTGTGTCATTTATAGTTCTCAAGACTTCTGGAGGGGATGAAGATTCTCAAAAGTAAGTGGAAGTAGGAGGTGCTGAGGCTGTAGCTGTTCTATAAGTAAGCATCAATGTATTGAACTTAATATGAGCTGCAACTGGTAGCCAATGCAGGGAGATAAAGAGAGGTGTGACATGGGCCCTTTTGGGCTCAATGAAGACCAGATGTGCCTCTGCCTTCTGAATCATTTGTTGAGGTTTGTGCATGATGGAAAACCAGCCAGAAGAGTATTTCAGCAGTCCAGCCTAGAAATGACAAGGGACTGGACAAGACGTTGTCCTTTATGTTCTGTAAGGAAGGGCCTGATAGTATATCAGAATTCATAGCATTTGAAAAACAGTAAATGAAAAGTACCCAGACAACCTACTAAATCCAGTGAGATTCAGAAGTGTCCCCCAAGCCAATAAGCAAAAATGGCAAAGAACCCAAACTCCAATCACCAGCAAACTTTTATTACACAGTATACAGTACATTAAGAATGTGAATTAGGAAAAAACAGTCCTACTAACTAAAATCTACTTTGTGTCTTTTAAGCTATATGAATAAATCAATATGTGATGCAAAAGTGATTTGCATGGAAAAGGTCATTTTACATTTTTAAGTCCTTTCATCATCACTTTGTAATTAAGGAAAGTTGGAAGAATTTCTGCCGCAGCTCCTATAAGAGGCATCAAATATTCCTTCATAAAACCACCAGAACTTTCTTTCTCTTTTTTTAGATTTGTTATCTCTTCATTCAGGAGATCAGCTTTCTCCTTCATGTCTTTCTTTATCATCTCCTCCCGCTCCATCATCTTGCTCTCAATGGCCCGGTCCATCTCCTGCTGCTGCTGCTGCAGCTCCTGGTTGAACTTCTCCTGCATCTGCCTTATTTGGTCCTCCTGCCGCTCTTTCTCTGTCTGCATCTTTCGTTCATTCTCAATGCGTTTCTCCTCTTCCTCTTTCAACTGCTGTTTCAGTAGAGCATTCCTTTCCTGTTCCTCTGTAAGTCAACACAAAAAAACAAAAAATATGTGAAATATGTTACTACCAAACCTCCACCTGAACTCCAAGTTGACTTAAAGATTCTCTTTGAGTAACAATTTGGGGTTTATTCAATTAAAAATGCTCCAGGATGGAATGAAGAATGAATTACAAATATTCATTAGGTTGGTAAAGATTTACCTTCAATCTTTCTGTCATTTTCAGTGAGTTTTGTGTCCATGTGGAGGATGCTGTTTGCTTCTGGTCCTCGCTCATTCAGAAACTCATTCAGCACAGCCTCAGCCTGCATATTAACATACATTATTAACTTTCACTGTATAGACAGCTCATCCCTTCATGTATATTCAAAGCATAATTTCACAAAAACACGGTCCTCACCGATACACCTTTATTGGGTTCTCTGCGGTACTGTTCAACAATGGCATCTCGGTCTCTTTTATAAAGATTATATCCTCCAGACTGACTGTACACTCCATCCTGCAGCCGTTTATTCATGTCAGAGAACAGATTCTTCAGCAAATCTTTGCACTTTCTCTCTGATGCCATCTCATTCTCTTCCAGCAGGCCTGCATAGTGCATATCTATGCCTTCCTAAACATGCATTCACACACATACATGCATCACCTAAACAAGCTGGAAAAGTCTATACTACCATAGCTGAATTACAGTTTAAGGAATGACGATCTGTGCACCTCTTCAGCTTTCAGAAAATAAAAAAAGACATCTTTTTCCCCTTGCACACATAAAAGCAATATCTAAACACTACAACTATCAGTTATTTAAAATAATTCACAATGAAACAAGGATTTGCATATTTTTGCGAATTATAAAAAAAAACAGCTGCATTATTGTGAGAGGTGCATTTGAAACTTACCCTCAGTTTGTTAATGTATTCTCCTTTTTCATCTTTAAAGGAGCATTTCATAAACTCAGCGATGGCCAGACTGCTGAACTTCTGGTGCTCTGAGGAAATATCATCCACACCTACTGGGAACTTGTTCTTCACCTGGAAAGAATTAGCAGCATGCTTCATCACTGAATGGCTGTAATAATTTGGCTCAGTTTCAAATAATTAATAACTAAAAAATAAAAGCTTTATTTATTGGCTGGATATTATCAAATAAGCAAAACAAAAACAAAATAGCACACACATCAATGGAAAAACTCAAACAGGATGCTCTGATCATGAAAATACTGATCATGAAAATGAAAAAGGCACCACACCTAGGCTCCAAAAATACAAAAATGTAACTATTACATAGGTGACACTTCAAACACGCAGTCTGATCAGTCTGATAAAGAGCCTGCATGCTCGAAATGTCAGCTATGTGACAGTCTGTGATTACATTTATGGATCCTAGGTGTGCCGACTTTTTTCTGTTTTTATGCTTAATAATACCATAATATCATGTGTGTGTGTGTGTGTGTGTGTGTGTGTGTGTGTGTTTGTGTGTGTCTGTATTATTTCATGTAATGTTATATTAATCAAATAACAGTTGCTTTTAACTAAAAAACCCACTAAAGCCAAGCTAAAGCAACTTTAGATCAGTAAAGCATAGTTTGATGAGTAACTGCACTGATTGAATATATGAGATAATGTGTCATAGTGAATAAATGAGAATGTGTCATACCTTTTCCATTCCAGTCTGATATGTTTTTAAAGCTTCTTGAACAGCGGTCTTGTTCTCTAGATTTGCAAGAGCAACAACTGCATTTTCCAGACAGGGCACCTTACCACTTTTGATTGTGTCTACATAAATCTCCACCAGATGTCCGAGCACTGACAACACACACAAACAGATTTTACTTGCAATTATAAAACCATATGGGTCTGAACACAACATTTTCTCTATATTAAACTGGTAAAACACTCACATTTGCCAGTAACTCTGTGTCCTCCTTTTATTGTTTTCACAACACTATTGTGAAAGATGTGGTCACAAAAACGCCCCGTGACCTGTAGAAAATCAGGTACAAGGTCCTGTTCTTGCAAGCTTTCTAAGCATTTCATATTTTGAGGTGAGGCTGGAGAAGGGAAAACGAAACACTTCCTGGGGGACGGGAAATAGTTTCGGATGCACTGACGAGGCAGGTTGTAGTCACTGACTTTCTTGTTAATACCTTTTAGGATAAAATAAATTGTTTACCAAATTGCAGTAAGAAAAAAAATTATTTTGTCAGTCTCCGGTCACTGTTTATTTACATATGTTTCAAATTCTAGCAATGTTTAAGTCTCTCTTAAATACCTTTCTTGAGCTGAAGGGCAAATTCAAGGTAATCGTCCTCAGTCACCCTCTTTCCGTTAATTTCCAATTCCAAGGTGAAATCTCTCACAACCCAGGTGAATGATGGGAAAAACTGCACAAACTTACAATCCTCTTCTTCCTCCTCATCAGCTGCTGCTTCTGTCGATCTGATCTTGATCTGCTCAGTGAGTTCAACAACGTAGCTGCAGCACATTAAGAAATAACATCTTATAAAGTGTATGCTTGTATGTGAGAGAGGAAGTAGGTTATTTGGTTAAGGGATACTGCAGCTTTTCCACTGCAGAGTTATCAATAGTGCCACGGCTGTTGTACACCAATGTGCTGCTGAGCAGAACAGCCAGACAGAAGATCCAGCTGTCATTCTTAGAGTCTCCCTGAAACACACAGTGTCTTCAGATCAAATCATCCACAACATATATCAACAAGACTAAGTCTACAACTTTATTCTTGTCCTCACTTTGGCCACGTCACCAAGTCCCTCTGTGTCCAGCAGCACTAGAGTGTGTCCTTCTTTTTTAGGGTGAGGGACACACCACATCCAGATGCCTTTGGTCTTCGACTCAATAGTATTGCCGAGAGCAAAGCCTGAGACAACCATGTTTTTTATTATTAGAATTAGCATGAAGCTAATATGTACACATTAGGCTGGCATGTCTAGACAGTTCTCTCACCGGACTGTTGTCCTGCCAGGCGGTTCATCAGGTACGACTTCCCTGTACGGTAGAGTCCCACCACAGACACCACCACCACCGGCTCATTGATCCTGCTCAGGAACTCAACAGCGTCCTTACAGACACAGAGTGATCCGTTCACATTCTCCACCAAACATATGGGTGAAGACATTAGTCCGGCTTTAGACATGCTGGCTCTCTCTAGCTCTTCCTGTTTGCTAAAGGAAAAAAATATTTTGTTACTGCAAACAGAATATTGTAAACAATAATGTATAAAAACCTACACTACATACAAAAAAACAACTAAATCTTCACTGACACTAACTTCACAGAAATCTATTATTAACTTCCATAAAAACAGTATGAAATGGTCGCTGATAGGCAACTGTCATTTTGGTTCCACACATGCTTTATTACTGTACTTTACTAAAATTATAATTTTAGCTAGATATCTGCATGACTATATATGTATATTGATAAAAAAAAAAAAAAAAAGACTTGAAGGACAAAAAGAAGAAAGCTGATAATAGTGCCATATAGGGCAGGTTAAAAAAATAAACATTTCCTCTGGTTTCAAAAAATTTATTTATTTGTTTTTCGCAATTTTACATGGTTTATTAAAAAAATTTAACATTCATTACGAATTCAGTTTTGGGACCTTTATGAGCATGGCAACAATCACTGCCCATTTAAAATCCCAGAACTATGCTTTTTGTCACATCCTTCATCACAACACTATTTGGCTTCTTTAATATACAAAAAGACAAAAATAAAGACTATTTTATTATTAACCTACTATTTCTTGCAAAATTTCATATTCACCACAGTAAATTCACTCATTAAAATCCTTTATAAAGCCTATTGTTTTTAAAACAAAGAGGTTCAATAGTATATCCAAACTATTTCATTTTCCAAAAATCTTAAGGCTTTTAAAACAGTTAATTTACTGATTTTTTTATCAATTTTGTTAAAGCTTTCGTTATCTATTATTTATTTTTATGTTTACATATGTCTATATGATGCTTTGCATGTAATATGTCACCTCTTTGTACGCAATACTGACATTCTCTGTACTTTTATCTTTGGTACCTTGGCATTAATAAAAAATAAATAAATAAATAAAAAGGGTGTGGAGGCACTGAACCAGATCCGGCATGATGACATTATTATGCCGAATCTGGGCCAGCACCGGTGTCCTGACATTTCATACTACCTGTCAGATTTTCCTACCAGAGCTTCCTGCGCATGCGCACATCAATGTCGCTTCCTTCTTCTAATGCTGAACAACAATATTTAATGCATCTGCATTACTGTAGGGGTATAGGGTTGGGGTAGGTGTAGACTTTAATAAAAACATTATTTATTGTTTCCTGTATCTGTATCCCTTCTAGCTAAAGGCACATAATTACTGTATTTGCATTACTGTAAGGGTAGGTTACCTTGCTGTCTATGGGAGGCTCAGAGAGCCCTCAGATTCCATCAAAAATATCTTAATAACTGTGCTCCAAAGATAAATATATTAATGAGTAATTAATGACAGAATTTTCATTTTTGAGTAAACTTTCCCTTTAAGACTACACAAAAGTTTAGAGTTTTGGGAGTCCCTCATAATGCCACATTTCACTTTTCGCAATTGTAATGTTTGTCATAGTGATAACCGTAACAATGGACGAAAAATATAATTTGTCATATTAATGTAAATCACGACTAAAATGTTTTTGAAATGCGTTTACTTTGCCATATAAAAGCACTGACTTGTACTTCCATCGCTCAATGTGCATTGTTATTTTTCTACTAGTGGTTAATCCGGTTTGTTTTTAAAGTACTTATCATGACGTTAACTAATAAGAATGTGTAGCTGTCAGACAAAACGTGGGCAGGTTTGGTTTCTTCAAAACAACCCGAAACAAACCCCACCCTCCGTGGGAATTCTGATTGCCAGTTGCAATCATTGATCTATATATATAACTATAATATTCTATATTATAGATCAGGTTGCAATCCAAAGCTGGGACATTCTAAAATGCTTAACGTGAAAAACGCTTAACGTGGTTTAATGTACAGTGATATTAACAGACCAAACTCACTAAAAATCATACTAATGTATACTATCTACAAAAAACTAAGATGAGCCCTGAACATGATCTCAACACGTTTAATAACATAAGCCTTTTCCCATAAAAAACCATCATAAGAAAGCGCTTAACATGGCTTAATGTACTAAGACAGTTATATTAACAGACCAAACTCACTAAACATCATACTAATAAAGTATACTATCTACAAAAAAAAAAAAAAATCAGATGAGCCCTGAATATGAGTTCAACGCGTTTAATAACAAGTTAAGCCTTTTCCTCCCATTGAAAACCATCATGCTTAACGTGTTATTAAACGAGTTTAATTCATATTCAGGGCTCATCTGATTTTTTTGTACATAGTATACTTAATTAGTATAATGTTTAGGGAGTTTGGTTTTTTAAAATTACTGTCTTAGTACATTAAGCCACATTAAGCGTTTTCTTATAACGGTTTTCTATGGGAGGGAAAGGCTTAACGTGTTATTAAACGAGTTGCATTCATATTCAGGGCTCATCTGATTTTTTATAGATAGTATACTTTATTAATGTTTAGTGAGTTTGGTCTGTTAATATAACTGTCTTAGTACATTAAGCCATGTTAAGCGCTTTATTATGATGTTTTTCCATGGGAAAAGGCTTAACTTGTTATTAAACGTGTTGAGATCATATTAGGGCTCATCTTATTTTTTGTAGATAGTATACATTAGTATGATTTTAGTGAGTTTGGTCTGTTAATATCACTTAGGACATTAAGCTAACGTTTTAGAATGTCCCCAAAACTGGCAGCCTGAAGTCCAACACAACAAGCGTCCTGAGATTTCAATGTGTTCCTGTTAGGTTTTCCGAGCCCATGAATTTCAAAGTAACCCCTAATTAGAGTGTGTAATTCAAAGTTTAAATAACAGTTAAATATTTAGTCAATTAAAATATAACAAGCACTGCAAAGCGTTACACGGACATGCCAATAAAACTCAGATTGTACACAATGTGTAGCCTACAGTTGCAGAATTGACGATCTTAGATAGATGTTCAACGTTTATTTTTGAATAAAATCAAAGAAAATAATAAATCAAAAATGAAAAATAAATAACTTACGTTACCGTAAACTTAAAATGTGTTAAGAGTAAAGATGGTCACGCGTCTGTCTCTCCCTCTGCTTTACTTCTCTGAGCGCATTGAACTGAATCTTATATGAGGTTGAGGTTCATGAGGTTGTCGCCCAGTATCCGCCCATCGACCTATAGCTGTCTTGACGTTAAACAGTAGATTTCTTGGAAATCACTTTTACAGTGACCGAACCGAACCTGTTGTTTCACTTTTACTTTCGTGTCAGCATAACTGATTCGCCAATGAGAGAACATGCCCCGTCTGTGTACCATTTATGGCAAAGATAATGAAGTTTCGCACAGGAGGGGCTTATGCCGAGCTGCAAGACTTTTGCTCCAGATGTGATGAGATTATAGCAGAGACCTCGCTACGACATTTTTACACTTACGTCGTCTAATGCTCGGTAAGGTAGTTCATTGTTTAAGTCAATACATTATTAAAAACTATAAATATAGCTTACCTTTCAATGTTAAATCATTATTAAGCTAAGTGTCCATTTATAATCAACCCAGCTGCAACAACAACCCTGAGACTAATTACCCAGCTAACAATTTTTGGTTCCCAGAACGTTAGTTTTTGGTTCTCAGAACGTTCTCAGAACGTTAGTTTTTGGTTCCCAGAACGTTATTTTTTATGGTTTGTTTTTGGTTAGCCAGGAAAGTTTTCTTAACGTTCTCAGAACGTTAGTTTTTGGTTCCCAGAACGTTCTCAGAACGTTAGTTTTTGGTTCCCAGAATGTTTTCTGAAGGTTAGTGTTTGGTTCCCAGAACGTTCTCAGAACGTTAGTTTTTGGTTCCCAGAATGTTTTCAGAATGTTAGTGTTTGGTTCCCAGAACGTTCTCAGAACGTTAGTTTTTGGTTCCCAGAATGTTATTTTTTAAAGGTTTGTTTTTGGTTAGCCTGGAAAGTTTTCTTAACGTTCTCAGAACGTTAGTTTTTGGTTCCCAGAACGTTCTCAGAATGTTAGTGTTTGGTTCACAGAACGTTCTCAGAACGTTAGTTTTTGGTTCCCAAAACGTTATTTTTTATGGTTTGTTTTTGGTTCACAGAACGTTCTCAGAACGTTAGTTTTATTAATCCCAGAACGTTATTTCTAACGTTCAACTAACAATTTAATTTACTTAACATACAACTGTAAATCTATATAAATAATCAGCCTACAGTCCATGTTTTGTCATTTTTTAATTGTTGATTAAAAAATAATAATAAAAACACAATCATGGGGTTGTAGGCTGTGCATCACATTCAAAACATGGCAAAGTGAAACAAAATCAAACTGTCCACTTCAAACATTGTATTATTAGTGTAATTGTAGATCCTGCACTCTTCCACCTTCACCACAGTCATCTGTAAATATAACAAAGAATAGTAATATTATAACAAATTAAAGTGATATTCTTGTTTCAATCAGTCATTGCCATTGCCTAGTACTTCAATTATAACGTAATAACAGTTTACCGCTAGATGTCACTGTTGAAGAGGGTATTCAAAGGGGCGTTTGTTGTAAAATACAGATGTCAGCTATCAGCGAGATAAAAATTAGCAATAGATGCCATTTACACAAAGTAGGCTATATAAAGTAGGCCCTTTTTACGCACTCTTACGATGCTTTTGTGAAACGCTGCATGTAGCCTTCGCTATATGTGTTAGTCACAGTAGTATCACTGACATAGTTAATAGCAATTTCAAGATGCATTTAAATACTGTCAGGGTTGTGTCACAGGGTTGGGTCTAGTTTATTTCTTGGTTTTGTGACAAACTGTAATGTCTGGTGTTCGTGTGAGCGGACAGTCTCTTGGCTGCATGTCTTGTTTCATGTTGGGTGTTCTATCTTTAATTAACAAATACAGTGTGTTTACCATTTTAAATTCCTATGTGGAGCGAATTTCAGGGCCTGTGAGTTAAGATCTTCCACTTCTGTTGACTTCATTGATTTGAAGTTCCTCTGTGTTGCTCCTAAAAATTAGATGAAATAATCTGATCAAACAAATTGTCTCAGAATTAATTGACAATCAATTTTTTTTAAGGATTATGGAATTAAACTTTCCTATGATAAGAGAGCAAATCCTAAGCTCCTGGAATGCCATTTTAGTTTTCTTTCCTCTCATGCTGTAGGCACCCAGGACTTCATTGGTGGCCACTTTACGTAGCATTTTACTCACAGCCGCCCCTGGATTGATAACCCCAATGGAGCGTAGGTAGTTAGTCTAAAACAAAACAAAAACATCACAGTTGTGTACCAGAAAAACATAGAAATTAACCTAAAGGGATATTTACCCCACAAATGAGTATTGGTGTTATTTACACACCCTCATGTTTCTTTAAACCTGCATGAAGTTTTTTATTTGTTTTATTTTTTTTTTAACATGAAGGAAGATATTTTAAACAGTGGTGGTAACCAAACAGTTTATTTTCCCCATTGACTTCCATTTTCTACACTGTGGAAGTTAACGGGGAACAGCAACTGTTTGATTACCAGCACTCTTTAAAATATTTTCATGTAAAAAAAAAAAACATAAAGTATGTATGGTATGTATGACTTACAACAAGCAGATCGAAGAATGCAAGTACTTCTGTCAAGTAATGAAGAAGCTGAAAAAGAGAGAAGAGAATAATTATTTTATAAATCATAAAAAGGTTCAAATGTATAAATTGTATGATAACATCTGAAAATAATAAGCTATATGAGTTCACATTCCAAAAGCTAATAAAGGCTCTTGATTTATTAATATATTAATAGCATCTAAGAATCCAAAAAGAAGAATGAATTAAATAAACTTTTTATTATTCTCATTATTGTGAATAGTATTAATAATACTAATAACTTTTATTTTTATTATTATTATCTGAGTTTATTTTTTATTCATAGTAGTAGAATTAGTAGTAGTACTAATATTATTATTATTAACACTGTTAACAATAATGATTGAAATAAAAATAATAATAATTATTGTTGTCAAGAAAACAATAGTAATATTATTACATATTTAAATGTTATTAAATGTAGTGGTATTAATAATATGACTGACGGATGGCCGATTTCATTATAAATCTGATCTCATCTTTACAAGACACGTCTGGCTCTCTTTAGGTGCACGCGCCAGCACTCACGCGCTCACGCGCACTCGCAGCCAAGCCTGTGAGACAACGCGCTTTCCAAAGTAACATAACAATATTATTATTATTAACAATTATATATTTTATTTATTTTAAAATAACGATATAACATCACAGACATGACTGAAATAAACGTTAACATAATAGACATGACTGATGAAACAAAAAAAGTTTCTTTCAATCTGAGCGGATATTCTCCCAAATGACGTCACACAGATTTAATGACATTTAACAGTATTTAATTGTGACCGTAGACAGTGGGGGAAAAAACCCCGAAAAAACATTGTTTATGTGAAAAGTAGTGGTACATTTCCTGGAAAAGACAGTCAATCAATTTTATGACAATTTACAATGTTTACATGTTCATAGGTGAAGGCGGCAGTTATTTATCTGGCTAACATTAACGTTACCCTGAGTAACGTTAGGCCTACCAATAATATAGTAATTATTATGATTAGATTTTATTATTTACTTTCTTCAAAGTTTCAAGTATCATTTACGTAGTGGGCTCGTATGTTTTAAAAGTAATGTAGCCTACCTAAATCGGTTAAGTAAAAAGTACTTTACCTCAGAAAAGCTGGTAATGAAAATGTCCAATGTCTGTTGATGTCCACTATGAAAACCGGGTTCTGCGCGCGGTGGTCACCCCTGCTTATATACCCGCTGGCAGGTTTCGCGGGCATGGCACGCGAAGAATATCAATTGTGACAGAAGATTATACATATATTTATTTATATATATTTATTATTTATATTTAATATATATATAGAGAGAGATCTAAGTAATATATTTTCACTTTAGAAAATAAAAATATTAACTAAATTGGCTAGATTAACGAAATTGATTAACAATTCAAATTAAATTAATTAATTAAAATTAATCAGTTGTGCAGTCAGTGTTGGGTACCTGGAAGGGATGGGAAGATATACATAACATAATATAATATTCAACAACCCATAGGTGGTGATATATGCGAGTCGCCATGAGCCAACGCTGAAAAAGAAGAAACCAACACGCGACGAGAGTCTGTGTTTTTGTGTTCTTGATGTGCAAATGTTTGAGAGGTAAGTAGTATGTAATATGGAATAATGTGTGCGAATTTATGGTTTTATCATTGTATGATAATTTGTGGGATTGTGAGCGTTTTCTCCAGAGCTGTCTAACGCGTTTTGCACGCGGCCCTGTTGAAGTTAAGGTATACATTATATATAATGTTGAAAATCTGTGAAAGTAAGTCAAACATGTAAGAGAAGTGCAAGGTGCATCCATATGTAATTAGATGTGAATGAAACCGTTTTCCTTACAAAAATAACGTACAGGAAACATGCAGGGTTTTATATATTTACTTATTTATTTTTTGTAGGCTATTTGCAGGTACATACATTTAAGTCAGGATAGGAGCAGGCTGCTGGCCTGGTTAATTAGAATACGTATGTGCAAATAAAAGTATATATGCATAGTGCAGCCTCTCTCCTACTCAAGGTATATACATTTACAATACGAATGCATTGAAATTTCTAAAGGTTTTAGAATGATCCCTTCAGTACAAAAGAAAACATGCAGGGACATCCAGCACATGTGCGCTGCACAAGTGGAAAAATCCTGCAGGATTTTTATTTTATTTTTTTTAAATCAGAATTCCATGACATTAAATTTTAAAGGCTAAATATTTAATAAGTAATCAAACATTTTGTAGAGGATTTTTTTTGTACTATTTTCATCTGAGATTAAGCAAAATTACAGGGGTAAAAATGACTTCAGTGAAAGTGAAGGCCAAGTACTCGGAATTTGTTCTTCAACCCATCCGAGTTAGTGTACCACATTAGCAGTAGTGAACACACAGCACACAGTGGACACAAACACCCGGAGCAATGGGCAGCGCCCGGGGACAGATTTGGGGTAAAGGGCAAGGGCACCCCAGTTGTACTCACCTATACTGTTTAATTCTAAAAAGGAATTGTTACATTTTAATTAATGGTCTGAAAAATACACATCATATTCTAAAATTTTTTCATTACACTCATGCAGGTTTGGTGCATGTAGACAATTGAAAAAAATTGCTCTCCCATGTCCAGTCAGAGGATCAAGAATGGAGACATTGGAATGTCCTCATTCTCCTGACATCTGGTCACTTCAGCATGGTATGTGTCATTGGTGCATAGAGTGAGGTTATCCATCTCTTGGTATGTCACTCGCCCATAAACCCATGTGCCATTCTGTGTGCATTTGTATTGATGTACTCTAACATTTAAGCCATGATCAGCAATGCAACGATTGGCATCACGACAGCAACATAACATATAATTAAAAAAGTAAATGGCCAAGCAGGCAAAATTATATTTAATGTCTTAAAGATAAATAATATGTATAAATGATTTTTACATGATTCCTAATTATATACATTTTTCACAAATTTGTGTATTTGAACATGCATTACACTTTTCTTTTTCAGTGCCAAGAGTCTTGTTTTCTTGCCCCTGAGCAAGTTTGTGTTTGCTGACTTCAAAGAACCTAACGATCCTGAATCATCTCAAAGTGTCAACAGTAATACTGATAACTAATCCTAATTTAATCTACGAATAAAGAACAGGCCCCTGTTTTTTTTTTACCTGTAGATGATAATATTAATTTATTCATTGTATTCATTTAATCTCCTGTCATTATTTTACAGGTGTTCTTCTGTTTAAAGATTTCCTCATTTGTCTGGTTTTAAAGGACCAAGTGTCAGCATTACAGAAAAGGCACAGATGGGTGAAAGCTGGTGAATGACACAAGAGTTTTTCCTCTATATGAATTCAGCAGTGGCATAGTTGACAAAATAGAGCAGAAGGGGTTTTACTTAACACTTTCTTTACCAGAGGCAGAAGAAATACAACACAAGTACCAGAGTTTAGTTAAACATTAACGTTTCTGAGTGTCCATGGAAAAGGTGCAAAACCAATCTAACTGGCTACTAGTTAATCCTGTTTGACTATGTAGGTCTATGTCTACGTGCTGAACAAATTCTTGGTGCAAAAAATAAACCCATATAAAATTTACTCTTTTATTACAAGTGACAAAAAAGATATAATAGTAAAGAAAAAAATATAAAAAGGAATAGTGCAACCATTTACTTTCCTTAATGTCACTCCAAACATGTAAAACTATTTGCCCTGTTATTTCTTTTTTTAATGCTGCAACAAAACTTTCTGTTGTGCCATTTGTTCCTGGTTTAATAAAACTTGAAAAGCCTGTTGTTTAATTGTATTGTCATTTTGTTTAGTCTTTTCCAAAAGACTATGACCCCCCAAAAAATGTGTTTGAATGGTAAAAATCATGAAAAATCTTTCATTTTTAAATAGTGTCCTACCTGACTGCCTATCTTTCCCCCCACAGTGAGCGGAGTACAGAAGTGTTTTTGCCACCTACTCATGTTTTGCAGCCGTTTCAACACACAACATATTGTACCATGTTTTCATATGTCTTGTCTTGTACCATATTATGCAGTTTTCAGTTTGCTTTTGAGAAACCTTTCAAAGAGATTGCCTTTTAGACACAGTGTGTGATACTACATTCTTGCAACCAATTACTCTCATGTTACAGATGACGGAAAGGAGAATTGTAAAGTATTGGTGGTTAAATACTAACTAATCACAACCTGATTCTGCACATGTGGATAGTAAATCTTGATAGGTGATATTGATAATGTGCTTTTTAAGTGTTTCCAATGCTTTTCCCCAATTTAACTGGATTGAATTTGTCAATTGTCTAGTAATTTGCTTAAAGAATCGAGACCTGAATGCAGCATTCCCTTGATTTCTCTGGAGGACTGTAGAAGTTTGTGCACCTCAAATTTGGTTTGTTTTCAGCTGCTATGAAAGTTTACATTTTAGGCGTGTTTTATCAGTTTATTGTAATCTCAAATCGCTTACATTGTATGCCTTATGAATTTCTGCATCAACTCAGTTAACCAAAAATAACCTGCAGGGAATGTTCTAGGAACGTTCTCTTTAGGTTATAAAAAATTGCCAATAAATAACCTGCAGGGAACGTTCTGGGAACGTTCTCTTTAGGTTATAAAAAATGCCAATAAATAACCTGCAGGGAACGTTCTGGGAACGTTCTCTTTAGGTTATAAAAAATGCCAATAAATAACCTGCAGGGAACGTTCCCAGAACGTTCTCTTTAGGTTATAAAAATAATGCCAATAAATAACCTGAAGGGAACGTTCCCAGAACGTTCTCTTTAGGTTATAAAAATGCCAATAAATAACCTGAAGGAACGTTCCCAGAACGTTCTCTTTAGGTTACTAAAAACCAACCAATAGAGAACGTTCCCAGAACGTTCTTATTTGGTTCCCCCAAAAAATAACCAAACGGGAACGTTCTGTGTTAGCTGGGTAAGCACAACTGATTAACAAATTAACTGTTTATCAGTTTCATGATGATTAATGACCTTATAGGTTTGAGGTAAAATATAACAGTTAGTCTGTACTTATTTTAGAAACTTTTGACGCTTGACACAACATTTAGACAACAGGCACTGTTCGGCAATGTAAAAAATTGCTACACGCTGAAAGAACATCTTTGCTTTTTGCGGTAGAGTCATGGCGTGTGGCAGGCTCATGTCAGCTCCAGTGTGTCTCATTGAAAACGATGAAAATGGACAGCTACATGTGAGAAAAGAGGCCAAAGACATTCTGGATGGGATCAAGGAGCCGGTGGTGGTGGTGTCTGTGGTGGGACTCTACCGTACGGGGAAATCTTACCTCATGAACCGCCTGGCAGGACAACAGTCCGGTGAGAGAAAATGCTTGAAGTCATTCTTATGTGCGGTGCATCCACATCTGATATGATTATGAGGACAAATCAAATGTGTGTGTCTCTATTTGTAAGTATCTGAAAACACTAACTGCATTAAAATGAGTGCATTTTATGAAAAAATAACAGTGTAATAAAACTAACTAAAGCAATATACCAAATAGAGCAATATAAAAATAAAAACATAAAATAAGAGTAATGGATGAATGATTGTGTGTGGTAAATTCCTGCTCTTTATACAGACTTAACTTGAATACACCTCCTATGATTTATGTCTGGAATATCTGAATATTTTTAAATTAAAATCTCTGCTTAAAAACCCCTTCCCCTTGGCTGAGAAACAGTTTCAGCAGATGCTAAAGAACATGGGAGAATTAGCTAGTCTATGCTGTTCTATTCAGCAAGGAATAGTAACAATTTTAAATAATAATACAAATTATTACTGCTTGTTTGCAATGTTATTTCTTATTCTAGGTTGTTCTCCTCAGACTGAGCAGTATAACCTGCCCCGTCACTGTCTGCGGCATTTCTTTGCGGTGAGGAAGTGCTTTGTTTTCCCCCGGCCTGCTAGCACGCAAAACATGAGGAGAATGAGGCATGGCTCAGCTTCCAATGCACCCAGAAGAGCTGTCTGACATCCACAAAAATGCAGAGAAGAAAGCAGTTGATTTTTTCATCTCCATGTCCTTCAACGACAATGAACAGATCTACCAACAAGAGCTCATGGTAAAGTAAAGCTCAAATAAACAGTATATTTATGCAAACGTAGACAACAAATTTAATAGTTCATCACAATTTCTGTTTCTTTAATTTGTTTTAAGGGAAAATTTATGATGAATATCAGCAGATGTGCCAGCAGAATCAGGAAGAATCTATCCAGCAGTGTAAAGCTGTTCTGCATGAGGTGTTTGATCCACTGGAAAAAGGTGTTTTTGATGGATCATACCTGAGATCTGGAGGATACCAAGAGTACAAAGACATGCTCAGACATCTGACCAGTGACTACAGAGCAAAAACATGCTCACAAATAATGGTACAGTTCACACATGCATTCTTCGCTTTAGATGGCTACAACAGCACTGATTAAAGTTTTTAATGCTGATAAAGATTAAAAATAACATGCAGTTATGAAACAAAGATTTAGAATTGTTCATTCCATTGGGTCAGATAAAGACTTGATGTTAAGACTTGGGAGCTCGTATTTATTTATTTTTTTACTACTACAGCACTACTCTAGTGATCACCGCTGTCTAAATGAATAATTACCAAAAAATAAAACCGACATGTTGCCCCTATGCCTAGAGTGCCATATTACGCTTCTTCTGAAGCCATACAAAATCTCTTATTAGTTAAATGAAAATCTCAAAAAAAGGTGTCATGTGCCTTTAGAAAACTTGAAATATAACATGCAAGTTGTAAAGATTTTAGTATTATTGATATGGTATTGTAGTATTAATATTTTTAATTAATAATAATAATTATATATATAATTTCACTTCATTTTAATTTTACAGTACACTTTTGACTGGAAACAAGACAAATACTAAGATAAGCAAAACCTACTTTTGCAGTGCAAGCTTTAGGTTTTTTTCAAATTGCTTTAGATTTTCTTCAACACATTTCAGTTGGCCAAAGCGACCTTTGTTTTAGTTTTTTTTTTTTTCTTCATTTAATTTGTATATTTATTTAAATTAACAAACTATATTTAAACTAGTTTTGGTAGCAAAAACAATACTTCTGGATTACTTTTAGCACATTTTAAATGATACCAATCTTTTTTTTTTCCTTCTTCTACAGAGTGAAGAAGTGTTGAGCAAG
The DNA here is from genome assembly GCF_963082965.1 of Carassius carassius. NCBI lineage: Eukaryota > Metazoa > Chordata > Actinopteri > Cypriniformes > Cyprinidae > Carassius > Carassius carassius. Next base: position 7,568,039 of record NC_081774.1, on the reverse strand, counting down.
TTTTTGAAAGAAAAGGAAGATATTGGAAATATGATTCTACAAGCTGACCAATCTCTCAGTGAAGCAGAACAGGAAAAAGAAGGTACAGTTCAAATCCGCTGCACCGTTCTCTATCATTCAACCATCAGTCAAGGCTCTCAGTGATACACAAAACAGCACAATGACTAGAAAAAATTGTAACTGACAAATTCAGCAATTGATTTTACATCAGAATTAGTTCATTATACTGTCTCTCTTTATACAGTGCAGAGGTTGAAGAATGAGATTCTAGAGCAGCGGCAAAGAGGTGTAGAAGAACAGATCCAGTTACAGGAGCGGGCATTTAAAGACATGCAGAGAACCCATAAGGAACATGTGGATCAAATCATTTGTCAGATGGAAAGAGAGCAGGAGAGAATGATGAAAGACAATGAACGAGTCCTGAAGCCAAACTAAGAGTAAGAACAGTACACTTTCTTTCAAAACATGTACTTCGCTGTGTTCCAGAGAAGTCATGGTTGGCAATTATTTCACTTGTGGCTGTTTTGTGTTGTATTGTAGGAGAAGGATGCTCTTCTTCAGATGGGTTTACAGGAGCAAGCCTCCAAGATGCAGAGGCAGATTGACAGCTTGAGAACAGAAATGCATAAACAACAGAAGTCAAAACCATCCACAGTCAGCCGGATTATAGATGGTGTCAGTGCCACAGCAGAATTGATCTTGCCGGGCTTTGTAAGCCGTGGTCTGTCTGCAGTCTCGAAATGGTTCAAATAAGGGCAGTTTTTGCAAAGGCTGAGTACTGTATGCTTCTCTTACACATGCCATTCACTCTAATGGGCTGTTCACTATTACTTTCCACACCAATAGACAATCACTAGCCATTGAATTCTTTCTGATTAGCTGTCAATGTTTTTCTCATTCATCAGCTGTAAAACAAAAATTGTTCTGAAAGTGCCACCTTCATGTAATAGATGTGTGGATTTTGCCATTTTAACTTTTAAATTCTGAATGATTTTTTTTTATTAATCATTTATCAGTTATCAGTATTAACAGTTATCATTCATGGTGTGAGCAGGTGATCCTAGTGTAAAAACACTTTAAAAATCTGTCAAAATGCTAGTATTATTGTTTTAATACTAAAAAAGCCCAGAAAGATAAGAAATGTATCATTCCCTCTGGATCCAAAAGTCAGGTTTACAGAAGAGATTTTGTGATGCAGTTTATCTCACAGAGATTCTGCTGATCATCCTTTTATTTAAAAAATTTGAAGACTACATGAAACATCCTATACTGCATTGCAATAACAAGCTCACACACTCAGTGCGGTCATGCATGTAATGGCCCGTCTTAAAGTTCAGAGGCGGACATCAGCCTCCTGAGTGTGTCTGATGACTCCGCTCGAATCCAGGGCTCTGTAGTGGCTGTATCAATAGAGCTGGGCCTGCCAGGAGACTGCAGGGTAAAATGCTCATCACCACGATTTGCTTCCTCATCATCATCCAAGCAGCCTCCTAAACACATAAATGAAACAAGTTGTGCATCTCCAAAATCATAAAACATACAGAGGTCACACACACACACCTGCTGTGGTGTTGTGATGGCTGAAGGCTTGTAGTCCCTTCTTCCTGGGAGTGTTTGTGTCTCTAAACTTCCTTATATTGAAGGGCTGCAGCTGCACTGCCTTGTTCTCTGCAGACTAAACACACATATACAGGTGCTGGTCACATAATTAGAATATCATCAAAAAGTTGATTTATTTCACTAATTCCATTCAAAAAGTGAAACTTACATATTATATTCATTCATTACACACAGACTGATATATTTCAAATGTTTATTTCTTTTAATTTAGATGATTATAACTGACAATTAAGGAAAATCCCAAATTCAGTATCTCAGAAAATTAGAATATTGTGAAAAGGTTCAATATTGAAGACACCTGGTGCCACACTCTAATCAGCTAATTAACTTAAAACAGCTGCAAAGGCCTTTAAATGGTCTCTCAGTCTAGTTCTGTAGGCTACACAATCATGGAGAAGACAGCTGACTTGACAGTTGTCCAAAAGACGACCATTGACACCTTGCACAAGGAGGGCAAGACAGAAAAGGTCATTGCAAAAGCATTAATAGAGAGGCGAAGGGAAGGAAAAGATGTGGTAGAAAAAAAAGTGTACATGCAATAGGTATATTCTAATTTTCTGAGATACTGAATTTGGGATTTTCCTTAGATGTCAGTTAGTGAATGTACAGTGATCTCTCCAAACCTACAATACTACGACTGAGGTGCTCTTGAGCAAAGCACCGAACCCCCAACTGCTCCCCTAAAAAATGGCTGCCCACTGCTCCGGGTGTGTGTTCACTGCTGTGTGTGTGCGCGCACTGTGGATGGGATAAATGCAGAATGCTAATTCTGAGTACGAGTCACCATACTTTCACTATAAATTATGCATATGTAACTCAGGGAAAAAAAGCTTTTAAACTATATGTTAGTTATTTCAAGGTAGTAAGCCAGTGCTTAGATTACCGCTCTGGACATTCTGACTTCATGAGCTGTATCCAGAGGTGTCAAGTTACGAAGTACAAATACTTCGTTACTGTACTTAAGTAGAAAATTGGGGTATCTATACTTTACTTGAGTAATTATTTTTCAGCCGACTTTTTACTTCTACTCCTTACATTTCCACGCAAGTATCTGTACTTTCTACTCCTTACATTTTAAAAATAGCTTCGTTACTGTTACTTCATTCCGGCTTGTCATCATTCAAAAAAAAAAAAAAAAAACCTATCCAGATAAATCGCACCATCCGGATGGAGTGAATTTGATTGTGGTTGGATGAGAAGTATAAACATATACCATTCCGACACCCTATTGGTTTGTACGCGATCCATCGCACCTGCACATGACACAAATCACATCACACTCCAGCAAGGACATAGCCAGTTTTGGGTTCGTTTATCAAAAAATATATTTCTTAAAAGTAGGGTTTGGTATGGAACCGGTATCTGATCGCCTCAGAGTCAGTCCCCTTAAATTTCATATGAAACCGGCGTCAGACCGGTCTCCTCTCCGTCTTTCAGCGCGCTCTACAATCCGCGGACAGCGGCGGAGCAGCGCGAGGACACAAGGTGTGTGTTTATCGATAGATTGTTAGAATAGGCCTATCCGTATCTGTGCAGTTCTTAGTCATAAATACAGTTTACAAAAGGTCACGAGGGAGCAGTCGGTTTCCCATCTACTGTAAAGCTTTCGCTTGTCACCGCTCATCACAACACAGCCGTTTCCTCCAGCGAAAATCTAGCCATTAACACATATGAACGAACACATACTTTAATTACACTTATTTAAATATACTTAATTTAACCATACATACTTTATACATACAGTAGCTACTGTGCAAAATCTTAGGCACGTTAGTATTTTCACTTAAAAGAATGGTGTTCGGCTATTTATATATTTTGCTGTAGTGTGTTAGTAGAAAATATCAGTTTACATTTCCAAACATTCATTTTGCCGTTGTCAAACTGCTTGTGCATTCAAAATCGCACTAGATTATTATTAAAATTAATGAAAAACTGAACTTTCCTACAGACACACTACAGCAAAAGATATAAATAACTGGCTTAAAACCCTTTTTTGGGTGAAAATACTATTTTTTCTTTTCCATAAGACTTTTGCACAGTACTGTATTTTAAAAATGACATTGTTGCTACTTTATAAAGAATAAGCATACAGTAATTCACAGAACTGATTAAAGACAGTGACAGACGGCACTCATCTTAACTAAATATCAGAGAGATTGACAGAGATACAGTAGAGACATTATGTGTGGTTTTAAGGGCTGTGAATCTTTGGGTAGGCAGCGATTTGATTCTATTCACGATTCATAGGTTTTCGATTCGATTCAAGAACAATTTTTGCAAACTTTGGGTGGTGTTGGCGCAGTGGATAAGGCACATGCCATTGGTGTGAGAGACCTGGGTCCGAATCCACTGTGAGACACCAATGTGTCCCTGAGCAAGACACTTAACCCCTAACTTTTGTCCATTGTTAAATGCTAGTTTAGTGGTGCTATGGCATGACATAAAAAAAGAGCTTTAAAAGTATTATGTATCAACTAACATTTTGTCACACCAGGGGCGTAGCCATCATTTCTGAAGTGAAAAATGTCAAATAAAATCATTTTATGCATGTAGCCTATGTATTTTCATAATTTTTTTTTAAATGAATTCTCTTCTTTTTTTAGTACTTTAAATTTGCTGTAAGAAATCAAATACACTGCTCGACAATAATACTTTGTAATCGATAATTCTTTCCTAATTGCAATTTTATGATTGTTTTATATAGGTTACTACATTTATCTATTATTTTAATTTTCTGCACAGAAAATATACTTTATAGTTTCTGTACTGTAATAAATAATATTTCAATTAGCACTGCATCATTCATAAATTTTATTTATTGTGTTTTTTTTCTTAATGTTTCATCAGTTCATTCTGCTTTTATTCAGTTTAGCTGCAGATATAGCCTGGCACGTCTATGAGAGTGAGATAACTTCTCTTTCAGTGTGTATACCTCTTTATCTCATTTATACAGAATAAAATGGTATAAACCTTGCGCTCTTGTTAATGATGTGGTTATTTTAAGTGTTTCCCTCATATTTTCGGTTCATCAGCATTGTTAAAACACATTTATCATTCACAGGAACTGTGCATATGATTTAGACACTTTCTGCTCCGTCCATGCAATAAATAGCTTTCGGCTGCTCAGGTAATGTCGTCAGTAGGCAGAGAGCCATTAACAAACTACAGAAAAGTAAAACTACTTCACTTTAGTATTACGGTCCATGAGTTCTACATAGTTCTATGTGAAGGACAGATTAGAGGCACGATTCACAAACACTCTTCAAGGTCTCCATTACTTTAGCGTGTAGTAATTTAATGTGTATATATTTTGAAAGCACTGAATCACTATAGAAATCGCGATTCATTCGATTCTTAGTGTTTTAAATTGATTACTGTCCGAGATCAGCGATTTACGATTCAAAAATCATGTTTCAAGATCAATGCATATGAATCGTCAGGGTTTGTAATCGATGCATCAAGAAAACGAGTGAATCGTTACACCCCTAGTGGTTTTGTATTAAATAATGACCCAGATTGTGAAATACATTTATTAGCCTTAGATTAAGGGAAGCACAACTTGGGAAATGAGAGCATCCAAGGTGAAAGCTATGGATTTATTTTAAATATTTGTAATGTTCTTTAAACATTTTTTTTGAGGTTCTTTTTTATTTTAAGTATAGGTTCAGGCACCGTTTAGGAGCCGGTACCATTTTAAAAGTATCGAAAAGGCACTGGACCCTACTTAAAAGTTATTATTTCTCACTGGCTCATTTACCAAATGGGTGCTTTCTCTTCCTCCTCCACAAATTAAGATACTGTAGGTAGTTCGGTAGTGAGACGTTTTAATAAATTATCGTTTGCGATTGACGACGCGATTGACAATGTTGTGATAACTAGGCTTTACCTACTTTGTAACTCGTTACCCCCCGAACACTGGACATAACAGACGTATGTACCGAATACAAGAAGCTATCAATCAAGAAGGTATCAGGATTATGAGTTTTTTTTTTCTTTTTAGTTTTTGATTAATCACTTGGATTAATCATTCATTTTGACAGAACTATAATGTTTATTGTATATAGACAACCATACAAGAGTAATTTTTACTAAGCCTGCACCAATGTTTTTGTCCATTGCCCTTGCAGATTCCTGCAGCTAAGCTTGGATGTACATTTACATTCCATTAAAGGTTATTGATGACATGCCTCTGAAGTTTGACTTTTTGCACCATAACAATACTTATTGGCAACTAGTCATCATATCTCTAGCTCTTTAATGTATTTGCATTGTACTAAAATGAGTTCATTTTCAATGGGCATATATGCGGCTGAAACAGGTAGCCTAGTGCTTCCCACATTTTTCAACATTTTCACATTTTAATATAACATTATAGTCATTATGGCCTTTAGAAAAATGTTTTTTTTTGAGGAGGTGGGGTAGTGCACAATAGGCCCCTGTGGCACGGCCAAAGCTTTTGTTCTTAATGGCATTTTTTCCCTTACATTACTTTTACTTTTATAATTTAAGTAGTTTTTTAAACCAGTACTTTTACACTTTTACTTGAGTAAAAAGCTTGAGTTGATACTTCAACTTCTACAAAAGTCTTTTTAAACCCTAGTATCTATACTTCTACTTGAGTAATGAATGCCAATACTTTTGACACCACTGGCTGTATCCTGGGATGCTATCAGTAATAAACTATATATAAATGATTAAATAATGTCTTTTTTTGTTTGTTTAAAGAGTTGAAATATTGAATATCATGAACTGTTCAAAATGTTGTTGTTTTTTTAATCTGATAACTACACGTTTGTCTAAAATATCTAAAAATGAATCAACTGATGCGTGAAGAAAAAACTGAAAATAAAATGCAATAACATGCAATTCTATCTGTATTTTTTGCACTTGAGTCTGTATGTCACTATTAAATTAAATTAAGTTAAATTAATGCATTTAGCACACGCTTTTATCTAAAGCGACTTACAGTGCATTCAGACTATAAATTTGTACATATCATGTGTTCCCGGGGTATCGAACCCCCAACCTTGCGCTTGATAGCGCAGTGCTCTACCAATTGAGCTACAGGAACATTATTACAGACATATGTTTAGATGGTTCAGTGTGAATTACCTGCAGGTTTGCTAGTCTGCGTCGCTCTCGTGCAGACTGTTTAGCAGATTTCCTCTCAATGTCTGGAGGAACTGGGAAAGCATTTCCATTCTGATCTAATGACGAATAATACGACAAGAATATGAAAATAAACATCATCTTGTGAAATTGTTGATAAAGTGTGTTCATATTTTCTTAAGGGCACTTGGTTTGATGTTTTCTTACAAAATGGAAAGACATTAATACATTAAGTTTCCCTTTAAGTGTCCAAACTAATTTTGGGGCCACTGTATATAATACTGTGATTTATTTTGGTTACAATCATCAAGCAGTTAAAGAAATGTGATCCCACCAATAAATTCACTTTCTGACAGAAGCACAGATCCTCGTCCCCCCTCAACATCTCTGTTCCTCTGTGTGACAGAAAAACAGAACTGGCATGTTAACCATCATTCAGTACTGATGGAGCTGCTTCTAGCACTGCAGAACACAATGGAAATAACAAGCACAGGAAGTTACAAGCACGTCTTACATTCATAGTCAGAGGAAAACTTACAGAATTCCTTGTTCTAGCAAGAGGCATAAAGGCATCTGAAAAAATAAAAAAAGGTGTCAATGGTACACAAAAATGTGACAAAAACATAAGACCATACTAGAATTAAACTCTCATTTCAGTCACAGTATTTATTTTTTGCCAGTTCTTACCCCTGTACATGATGTCATCGGCTTCCTTTGAGCTGATTGGCTCAGTGCCACGGGTGGTGGGGCCTCGCACAGGCATACGCAAACGAGCCATGTCAAACACATCCGTCCTGTGCCTGCAAACACACACACAAAGCTCTATTTTATAAAATATGAGTGCTGCACATACAGTAGAGAACAATTATTTCCCTGGTATAGTGATGTAGCTGTACTGACCAATCCGTATGTATAGCTGAAAGATATATATTGTTTTTTTGTAACTATGATACATTTGGATTTCCATATGCATATCTTTCAGATCTGTACTCAATGAAATCAAGGATATCACTACACAAATTTGTCATGTAAAAAAAAAACCTATAAACATCACATCTTTATTACTTTGATCCCTTTTAGGGTGTATCCATCAGGAATATTGCTGTAGAGCTCATTCCAAAGCATAATTTCCTTCAAGGCAGCAAAATTATAAACCATTAGTTTGAGAGATCACAGACGATTACTGAGCCTCATTAACTGGAAAGAGTTGTTCAGTGAAGTGAAGTCTATAAAAACAGCTAATTTAGCAAAATCAGATGAAACCAGTCAAGTCCAGGAAAGGCTGATGCTGTTCTGACCTGCTGTATTAATGTACATGTTGACTAATTATTAAAACATCCCTTTACTTTCGAACTTAAACATTACATTTAAACATCATCAAAATAACTGTGCAGTACCTGTCAGTGAAAGGGGAGGGAAAATGCTCCCACTCCGTCTGCAAGAGCTGCTCCTCCAGACGCCGCTGTTCACTGCGCAGACGTCTTCTTAACGCACACAGCTCATTAACAACCTCACTTCTGTCCTCTGAAGAAAACAAATATAGTAAACCCTCCAAAAAATATGTGAGGATATTTTTAGCATAATGTTAGATAATCCTGAATTCACCCAAATTTAGGGGACCTCTGATATTTAATAATGGCTTAATTTTTTATTCAAATCAGCAAATAGCAAATTATTTCTGTAAAGGTCTGGTTTAGGGTATAGCCAATATTATTAGATCATATTTTAATCAAAAAAGCCAATAGGAGATCTCCCTCGTGATACAGTATGTGTGTATCTGTATGAGTGTTTACTCTCTGTTCTCTGGTTGTTTCTGTTTTCTGGAGGCGAAGGAGCCCGAAGCGCAGAGAAATCCTACAAAATATGTAGACATTAGTAATTTCTGCATGGCAGAAATTGCCCACTCACACCATAACAAATAGCAAAACTCAAAATATGCCACACCCATGACCTTAAATATATGTATACACAATTTTATACACATGAAGTGAACATGAGCATTTGTAATGACTGTCAGTTCAAATAAAGGCAGTTTTTGTTACCGTAGCATTTGAAGGGTTTCTGTGTTTATTTTGTAGGGTAGGGATGGGAGGGGATGGTGCACGTTGAACCTTAAAAAATGATGACAATGCTGTCACATACTCACTACATCTAGAGAAATTTTCAGCAAATTTAGCTTAAATATATATATTGTTTAAGACAGCTCATTCCAGTAAATTCCACTTTCAGACACCTGTTGCTGTCGTATTTGTCTCTCTTGCTCTTCCTGTTTTCTTACAGCTGCTCTCTCTTTCTCTTCTTCTTCTTTTTTCTTTTTCTCTGCAGCCCTCCGTCTCTCTTCCACAAGACGAGTAAGTTCTTCATTCTTCAGCTTTTGCTGCAAAAAAATAAGGCTACTTAAAATCAGCGGTGCTGGTCACTGAGATGGTCTGAGGTCATCAGAATGACATAATGGACTAGAAAATGAAACATGACGATATGTATTTGATGGCATTTCCTTAAGCACTTAAATTCCCTTTATTTGAATTGAACAATTATTACATTATTAAATAAGACAGGGCAGGAGTGCATGTGTGTCTGTCTGACCTCCATCTCTCTGCGTTTTCTGTTCTCCTGCTCCTCTTCATACTCTCTCCTGATTTTCTCTCTCTGTTCTGCCAGTCGTCTGTCCTCCCTCTCCTCTTCTTCCCTTATCCGCTCTCTCTCCTCCGCCTGCTTCCTTTGCTTTTCTTCTATCTAATGTCACAGACAAATACATGAAAGATCATTGTTTATATACAGGTACAGTGGAATCCAATCATTTAACCACATTGAATATCTGTGATACACTATTTATAATTTATAAATTTATGCATGAATGTGATGAGTCTGTGTATACAGTAGTTAACATTTGAAGTGGATCAAACAAGTTAATAAAAGTTGTCCTAGGACAAGAATGCATGTGTTAAAACAAGCGTTCATAAGTCTGTTGTTGTGTTGGTAATATTTTTTCATATGTTTTTAAAAGAAGTCACTTGAGCTCACCAAGGCTGCATTTATTTAGTCAAAATGCATTATAAACATTAATGTTATGAAATATTATTTATATAATTTAAAACAACTGTTTTCTACTTGAATGCATTTTAAAATGGTATTTATTCATGTGATGGCAAAGCTAAAGTTTCAGCATCATTACTCTAGTCTTAAGTGTCACAATGATCCTTCAGAAATCATTCTAATATGCTGATTTGGAGCTCAAGAAACAGTTCTTTTTTTATTTATAGATTTTGAAATCAGTTATGCTGCTTAATATCTTTGATGAACAGGGCAGCAGAGGAGTTCATGTTAACAGCCTTACTGTCACTTCTGTTCAGTTTACTGCATCTTCACTGGATAAAATATTTAATAATATATATATTTTCTTTTTAACCCTACAAACCTAAAACTCGATCAGTAGTGCATGTGTGTACCTGTTGTTTCAGGTAAGCTTTGTATTGGTCTTGCTCCAGTAGTTGCTGGGGTGGCAGGAGCTGATTAAACACATTTCCTCTTGCAAACTGTGGAGTGTGTGTCTCAACAAATCCTTCAAATAGACACATTCAACTTGAGGATGTAAACAATCACTAAAGACACATCATGCATGTTTGTAAACTAAAACGTGTGTTAGCATGTTACCTGGCCTCTCTGGTCTTTGTGGTGGTGGTGCTGCAGCTGCTTCATTCAAAAGATGCATCTGCTTCAGATCAGCTACACAGACACACACACACACACACACACACACACACACAGACCATTTCTTTAATCACATGTTTCATAACTAGCAGGTTAACAGGACAATAAATCATCCTAAATAAATCATACTGATTAGATTTCCAGTGCTGTCTCTGAGTGGTGCACCGCCTCCGCCTCTTCCCCAGGGTTCATATGCTCTCATATCGGCTTCAAGTTCAGCTTCCAGTCTTCGCTTCTCCTCTCTGTCAATCCTCCTCTGTGCGGCCCGCTCCTCTATCTACTCACAGGGCACACAAACAAACAGCCTAATAAGCTTTCTAATGCTCTTTTTCATGTCGGAAGTTAGAATAAACCTACTGTTCGTGAAGACACACCCACTTTTGACATTTATGTCTTTAAGAAATACTGTTTAATATGTAATAAGGACACACCCCTAAGTGAATAAGTAATAGCACACCTGCTTTCTGAGCTCCTCTTTATAGCTGAGGCTGTCTGTCTTTGCGTGATGTGCAGGAAACGCTAAAAGACCTGAACTCACAACTTCATTCTCACCCACAATCCTCCTGAAACACACATCAACCACAAAAACAAGATGTGTATTAATTGTCTGCTACAGGCATATGGTTTAAATGGTTGTCTTTGAGAGTGAGAAAAAAATAACTTGGCTTATACATTCAAAACTAGCCCAATGGTCAATCAAAAATAGCCCAAACTACACACTATCCCAAATATCAGTATACTCAAAATATGTCACTCCTCTGCCTAAAAAACATTATTTACAGTCACAGTTATGTGTCTACATGATACATTTTATGGGAAGAAATATATTTGTATTTGCCAATCTTGGGTACAGTCAAAGAGCTACAAAGTCAACAAGATCCAACAACTGCTACAAGACAACAACATCTGGTTTTACTGCCTGTTTCTAAAGAGTTTGTGTCTGTTGCACTCTTACTGTCTGTGAGTGCTTCTCCTGTGTGGACTGAGTGGGTGTGGCTCTCCTGATGATGATGAAAAAGAAACTCCCGTTATTGGGCAATCTGTGGAAACACACACAGAGGGAGTAATAAAAAAATACTCCTGCATCCAATCTTTCACTGCGTGCACGAAACCATGTTTATCCTCAATGCAAGTAAACTCATATTCAACGTAATTTGCTGTGTCATATGTGTCTTACAGGCTCTATTGGGACTCAGCAAACTCTCAGCATCATTATTTGGAGTCTTATAGTCATCTGTAAGGAATGGGAGTTGAGTAAGGACAAAAGGCATCCTACAGAAAAAACAAAAACATATTTGTGAGCTTGAAGAATGGCATGTGCAAATATGTGTGTTTTGTGTTTGCACTTATGTATATCCATATATACCTGCAGGGTGACAGAGGGTCTGTCCTGTATTGCAGAACACCCTCAGGAGTCTCAGCAGTGTGCAGGCGGATGATGTTATCTCTTGGTTGCTTTCTGTACGCAGACGCCTCACTCACAAAGAGCTGCTTTAAAGGTATGTGGCAGAAAATCAGCACAAGAATGTCAACAAATATGTACACACACAAACACACACAGTGTTACCTTTTTCTCAGCATCTGTTGAAACTCTCAGGTCCAGTTCCTTCTCCCTAAAAAGAGTTGAATTACAGGGGTTGTTCATGAGAGTGGCATGAATGTTCTGCCCAACGTATCTTTTGTGATCCATTAAAAAAAAAAAAAAAATTGGGTTTGGAACGTCATGAGAGTCAGTAAATTAATTTTCAGAATGTTATTTTTTGGGGGCAAATTATCAATTCAAATTTTTTTTTTTTACTTATGAGTAAACAAACGATTAATTTAGAATAATCACATCCAAAAAAAATAAATATATATATATATATATTTTTTTTTTTTTGTACATATTTGTATGTGTACTGTGTATATTATGTTGTGTACTGTGTATATTATGTGAATACACACATATATATTATATATTTTGAAAATATTTACATGTATATATGTATATTCTTATATTTTATATTATATATAAAAACCATTAATATATAAACATAACGTATTTTGCTTGAATGTATACATGAATGTGTTTGTATTTATTTATACTTAATAAATATACACAATAAACACACATACATAATGCAAACAAAAGCTTTTACTTTTGGATGTGATTAACCGCGATTAATCGTTTGACAGAAACAGAACAATATAAACCATATACACCATTCAGACTATTATGCATGAACACACACTAGGGCTGTTAAAAAATAAAAAAATAAAATTGATTATTTGTCGAATCGTAAATAAAAAAAAATTAAAACATTGCATTTGAATTTAAGGTGTGCATCAGGCAGCCTTATCAGAGGTACACTAGATGCGATGATGATGTAGGTGTAATTGCATTTTAATGCTTTTTTTAGCCTATCCAGTTAAACCCACTGGATGTGGTGCTGCTCATTCAAAATATTGCATAAAAAGTTTTTTGAAACCAAGCCGTTCAAACAGAAAGCATATTTATCGCATTTTCTAGAAGGACATCTATCACTGTTGCACTCGCGTCTCCCACAAGAGAGCCGCATGTTTAGAAAGACATGTAAAATTTAAGTTCAACGTTTGAAAAAAATGTCTCGAGACTTTATGTTGTTTTTTCTGCATCAGTGTAATTAAGTATATGTGATTTATAAACATTATTTGAACACTATGCACTTTTTCAAAGACAGTCATGTTATTTTATTGCTTTGAAGAAACGTGCATTAGTAATATTTTGCTCAATGCGTCCTCTTGTGGCCTCAGATGAGAAACCAAAAGCTTTTTCCTCCTGACAGAATTCATGCTTTTTTGAGTATTTGAATATTGATAATATCTTAGTACAAAATTTGAATTTAGTTTTTCAGCCATTCTGATAGCCCTAACACACACCTCCTCCTGTGACTCTGTTTCTCTGCGATTTGTTCCTGTAGTTCATGTCTATAACGCTCCTTTTTCCTCCGCAGTGTGCCCTCAAGACCCACTGCACCTGTCAAACAAAATCAGCCATGTCAGAAGCCTGAGCCTTAAAATCTGTTAAATGAATGAATATCCTGTCATCATTTACATTTCCCAAACTGTATTACTTTCCTTGTTCCACAGAACAAAAAAGAAAGATTTGGGGACATGGGAAACCTGCTTTCTTGAAAATTATTTTTGTGCCCACTTACTTCCAAAGTATGGCAAAAAAAAAAAAAAAAAAAAACTCTGTTCCACAGTTTTGTTATGACAGTTTGCGATAAATGAAAAAAATAAATGATGACAGAATTTTCATTTTTAGGTGAAGTATTCCTTCAAAAAAAAAAATTCAAATCAGAATTATTCTCCATCGAATGAAGCAATTATATGATGTTATTAAACCAATCAGAGCAGTAAAAGGGACCTCTAACCAATCAGAATCATGTTACTAAACTCATACCTATTAAAAGTCCTGTGGTGCAAACTGTGTCCTGACTGGCCACAGATACAGATCTTTCATTGGCTTGGGTCCCAATGGATGTCGACATTCTACAAAAGTGAAGTGAACAACAGTGAAGGAGAAGAGATGAATGTGGGTGAGATCTATTCTAACATTCAAAAAAATCTTTTTTGGATCTTTGACCTGTTTCTGTGCTGTAGTTTGCTTGTCTGATGTCCCATCTCTGTGAACAATTCCCCTCTTTTTATTAGAAAGAGAGAGACAGAGATAAAGATGACACTGTTAATATATATGCCTAAATTATATAAATAAATATATATGTCAATAAAAAATTCAGAATCAGCCCATATAGAATGAAATGGGTTCAAGAGTCACCAGTTGTAAACATCTTTCCCTCTGTTCTCACCTGTTTGCTGTCCTGGTGTCTCTCTCTCTCTGATGTCGCCTCCCTTGCAAAAGCATGAGTTCTTCATCACTGCAGTCTTCCTCAGAGCTACACACACCCCATCCCAGCCCACACACCTCTGTAAGGGTGGCCACATCCCTCACACGGACTGTCTAAATAAGTGAGCGAGATAGATTTGCCCTAATAAAACAGTACTTTGGCAGAACCATGATACAGTAATGATATCAGTAATATCGTGGTAATGTGTTCCTTGTAGCTCAATTGGTAGAGCATTGACTTATCAAGCGCAAGGTTGGGGGTTCGATTCCCAGGGAACACATGATGAAAAATTGATAGCCTGAATGCACTTAAGTCGCTTTGGATAAAAGCGCCTGCTAAATGTTTAAATTATTTTAATTTTTAATTTAATTTAATGTATGACGCACTAGCAAGTGACGTGGCTTTACTAATTAAGTAGTTCAGAAGAAGTTGGAAGGGATGGTGGGGAGTGTGGGTAATGTCAAAAACGCCATTATACAATAGTAATTTTTAGTAAGTGTAACAAACATTGCTTTAAATATAATCATACTCTATCAGAATACTCAGCTGTTCAACATGACAGCAAATATAACAGCTATGAAAGTGGCAGACACATGAAGTGAAATCTCAACCTCAAAAAACTGTGAGGTACAGTACAGAAGGAGGAAGGGAAACCAAAACAATCATGCTTTTGACCCAATAGTGTACCCTGGGTATTCGTCTTCGCTCTTGAACTGTGTGAATGTCACAAGCTTCCCAGTGGTCTTTCTGCAAGTGACAAAAATATAGTGAGAAATAAGATTCTGGATCTGTAGGCTTCTATTGTGTTTGTACTGGTTTTGCCATTGTGTCTCACCTCTGCCTTGTATTTCCTGTAATCATTCCTGAGTTCCTCTTGCAGTTTGTGTTTCTTTCTCTCATATTCTTCTCCGAGTGGCAAACTAACTCCATCTACGTGATGAAATTTCACATACACACCTTTAAAACCAGATATACATGTAACAGAAATTAATTTACAACCACATTAAATTGCAAACAAAGCTATACCTTGCTGACTTGCGTTTGGAGGGATGTTCTCTTTCTGGAGAACGTGGCCTGTCCGCCTCTGATACATTAATATTTAACAACATTAAAATGAAGACCAGTCACACACATTCTCTTTACCCCCGTCATTATCTCTCTCTCACCCTCATCTCCATGTAAGAGGGCTCCTGTTCCAGACATGCCTTCTCCTCTGCTATCTTTAATTTCTGATCTTCCAGAAACTTCTCCAATACCTCATCCATCTGGAGCACATACAAAATATTAATGCAAAGCAGATCAAACATAAACTGCAGTTCTACAACGCCACCTGTAGATACATATTATTTCACATTATACCAAGGTCCCATTATTAAATGTTAGTTGGTGCATGTATTTAAGTAAACTAAAAACAAGCAATTACGTTTTGGTTACACTTTTCTTATTTTAAGGTGTCCTTGTTAGATTGTAATTAACCCTAATTATACTATATAATAAATATAATCCTATAGTTAGGGTTAGGATTATGGTTTGGTTTAGGGTTACTTGCATGTGTAATTATGCATAATTTATTATGATTACAGTAGTAAGTTCATGCAACTTGTAACAAGGTCACATTAAAATAAAGTGTTAACGCAGTTTTTACAGTATTTGTTTATCTTTGATATTTAACAATATTAATTAATACAACTTCTGCTTTTAATATGACTTCAGAAGAAGTTAATGTGGTTAACCAGTGTTAACAAATGGAAACTGTGGAGTTACACAATATCTATTATGTATCTTTATTTATAGGTACAACACGTTACACACCTCTCTGAATTCCTTCTGGTGTTGAAACTCTGTTTAATCGTCTCTGAACACATCTGATCTTCCACTCCACAAAACAATCATTTCATCAGATCACATCGATATTAGGCATACTAATAAAGTTACCGAAGTGCGTTGTTTATTTACTAAATCTATGGTGTTATCTGATACAAACTCTATTCCGAACTAATAATCTCAGCAGAAAATGTAGCCTACTGTACGGTTTCTTTGGGTAAATGTAATAAATGTGTAATCTGATATCTGGATCTGCCCATAAATTGGAATTAATCAATGTTTTAAATTAACTGTATATTTATCCAATATGTTAATCGGTTCATCATCTCATCTCTTGACCGGTCACAGTGAACAGACACAGAGCTTCGCTGTTGTTGCTCTCTTGCAGTCTTCCTGTCTTTCACTTCCTCTCTTCCGTTAGTCCTCTTTTCCTCTCGCAGCTGCTGATTTATATAACGCATGGATAGACAGAAGCGGAAACGCTGCTCGGTCCTGACCATAGACTGTATAAGGTCCTGACGTTTTCTAGGCCAACCCGGAATGGGTTTAAAATCGAGGTTTTAAAAATAAATAAAAAAGGAAATCATAAAAAAAAATCGCTTTGTTCGTATCACAAAATAAGCAATAATAAAAACATAATAATAAAATAAAATAAACTCATTATTTATGTTCTTATTGGAAATCACTTATAATAAGAAAATTGTCTTTAAGGATGACAAGTAGATCTGTAAACTATTTTTCTGAAGGTTAAGAACATTTCCTCCACATAGCATTTTGTAATGTGAATTGCAATTTAATATATTTTCAGATTTGGCCAAATTCATTACAATACTAGTTTTACTATTTTGTATACTATTTATTACTTGCATAATTCGACAAAAAAATATCGCTTGAAAATTATGTACAGTTAAAAGATTACATTAACGACATTGCCTATTCACTTTTTGTAACTCACATGATCATTGTTGGTAAAAAAAAAAAAATATTATATATATATATATATATATATATATATATATATACTTATTAACTATTTCTTCTATGTAATATTTTAATTTTTAAATATTAGATCACATAATAATAAACAATATTATTTGCTATAGCTTATATAATTTAACATTACATTTTTTTCAGCCTGTGATCGTCTTCTATGAGAAAGAGGAAGAAACAATGTATGAAACAGTGTATGTTTATGTAACTTACCTTAAACAAATGAAGTTTATTCTCACGCCTATGTAAAGATTGCTGAAGTAAATAAACACAACACAACACAACCTTTGGCCTTCTTTGTATTGTGGTTTTTGTAGTTTTGTCAAAGTCACTTTTGTTGTTATATCGCATGAGTCGTCCCAGTCGTTAGTAAACAAATATTGCATTTCGTAAATAAAAGAAAAGTCAAACGTTTCTGTAAGATATTAGTATAAGTTTTAATTCTTCTTTTAAATAATGTCGTTAGAAGACCTTTACACCAATGTGGTTAAAAACTTCATCTCCCAACATGCCTTGCGCTACCCATAAGGTCACATTGTGTTACGGAACCGCTTCCGTGTTGTGTTTGTTTCTGGAAAACAGAAACTGCGTGAGGTGACATAATTTTCTCTCGCCCGTCTCTGATTAGACAGCGATGTTTTTGTAAACCGATGCGTCAGAAGGTGTATTAGATTGGACTATGTCGTTGATTCCGGGCTCAAAGCAGAAGGACAGGCGCATTTTATGCGGGATGTGCCCGGACCCGCAGTGCCAGGCGAAGCTCTTCTTCCCCGCACACACCTCCATGAGCATCGAGTGCACTGAATGCGGCCAGAGACACGAGCAGAAGAACCTCGCGAATGTGGAGGAAGTGACTGACCCAGATGTAGTGCTTCATAATTTGCTGAGAAATGCTTTGCTGGGTGTGTCAGGCCCTCCTAAAAAGGGCTCCGAGCTGGTGAAAGTGATGGGACTTTCAAACTATCACTGCAAGCTGCTGTCTCCCATCCTCACCCGCTATGGCATGGACAAACAGACAGGCACTGCCAAACTCTTGAAGGAAATGAACCAGGGAGAGATCTTCGACTGCTCGCTTCTTGGGGACCGTGCGTTTCTCATCGAGCAAGAGCATGTGTCCACTGTTGGGTATGGACGGGACAGGTCAGGGAGCTTGATCTACCTGCATGACACTTTGGAGGAAATCAAGAAAGCAAACTTGAACAGAGAGTGTCTTATTCCTGTGCATGTGGATGGAGACGGACACTGCTTGGTGCACGCCGTGTCCAGAGCACTAGTTGGACGTGAGCTCTTCTGGCATGCCCTTCGAGAAAACCTAAAACTCAATTTCAAGCAGAACCTCGACCGCTACAAAGCCCTTTTCCAGGACTTTATAGATGCTGCAGAATGGGAAGATATCATTAATGAGTGTGACCCATTGTTTGTCCCTCCAGAAGGCGTTCCCCTGGGGCTTAGGAACATTCACATATTCGGCCTGGCGAATGTACTGCACAGACCCATAATCCTGTTGGACTCCCTGAGTGGCATGCGCAGCTCGGGCGATTACTCCGCCACTTTCCTGCCAGGCCTGGTTCCAGAGGAGCAGTGCCGAGGAAAAGATGGCACTCTGAACAAGCCCATCTGCATCGCCTGGAGTAGCTCTGGCAGAAATCACTATCTACCCCTCGTGGGCATCAAGGGCTTGCCATTACCCCGTCTACCAGCTGCATTGCTCCCGAAAGCTTGGGGTGTTCCTCAAGAGCTGATTCGCAAATACGTGAGATTGGACTCCAACGGAAGCTGTGTGATCGGCGGCGAACGGAGCCTGCAGGATAAGTACCTGCTGCGGCTCGTAGGCGTGATGGAGGATGTCTTCATGGACAAGCACAGCATCCACCCCGCTCTAGTCGCAGATGTCCACCAGTATATATACCGACGCACTGGAGTGATCGGCGTGCATCCGGAGGAGGTGACAGAAGCGGCTAAGAAATCTGTTCAGGAGGGTCGTCTCCATCGCTGTCTTGTCTGCAATGCTCTTTCAGAGCTCCACGTCCCAGCAGAGTGGCTCATACCGGGAGGGAAACTCTACAACTTGGCCAAGTCGACTCATGGGACTCTGCGGGCGGACAAGAACTACAGCTTTCCTTTAAATAGTTTGGTTTGTTCCTATAACCCAGAAAAAGATGTGCTGGTGCCTGACTACAAGCTTGGCTCACTCACGGCTTGCACCTGGTGTCACGGTACTTCAGTGCGACGCGCTCGTGGCGACGGCTCTGTCGTCTATTTGGACGGAGACCGTACCAACACTCACTCACAGGGTGGGAAGTGTGGCTGCGGGTTTAAACACTTCTGGGAGGGGAAGGAATACGATAATCTTCCCGAAGCTTTCCCTATCACTCTGGAGTGGGGCGGCCGTGTGGTGCGAGAGACCGTTTATTGGTTCCAGTACGAAACAGATCCGACTCTCAACAGCAATGTTTATGACGTGACGATGCGACTTGTCACGAAGCACTTTCCTGGAGAGTTCGGAAGTGAGATTCTAGTCCAAAAAGTGGTGAACACCATCTTGCATCACACTGCCAAGAGGAGCCAAGATGAATACAATCCAGTTGCCATCGAAGGTGCTCATGTTCAGGACAGGAGAGATGGGAGTGAATCAGCCACTCACCCTCCTACTAAAATCATCCTGACGGGACAGAAAGGCAAAACCCTGCATAAAGAAGAGCTGGTGATGAGTAAAACCGAGAGGGTCTTGCAACATAGCATCAGCGAGCAGGCGGCCTTGTCCCAGCGGCGTAGCACAGACCGCTTGCGCCAGCAGGATCCACGCCCACCATCTCCTTCCTCGTCATCATCCTCTGCTCCTCCAACACCCACCAAAGTGCCACCCCCCAGTGGAGAGAAGAAGATACGTGTAACGACCAGCGATGGGCGGCAGGCCATGCTTACACTGCAACCGCATACCACCTATGGTGAGCTCCAAAACTCCATCGTCCAGGTCTTCAACTTGTTGCCCGGACAGCTGTGCATCCGACATGGCTTCCCACCCAAAGAGCTGCCCCCACCGCATCCTGAGGACCAGGACCAGCCCGTGGCACTTCAGCATGGCGACCGCATATCTGTGGAAGCACTAAAAGAAAGCTCCCCCGATACTCACATGACCCAGACGCACTCTCACACACCTCAAACGCATGCTCACTCTGACCCACGACTCGGCCGCACCAGTAGCAGGGAACTTCAGGACAACATTGATCTTGAGATGTCATCACTTTGTCTCCTGGCAGCACTTATGGGTAAAACACACCTTCCTGTTATAGATCTGCTTTATGAGAAGACTGTGTCACACTAGAATCAACATTTGCTTAAGAGTGTCTATGACCCGCTGGACTGTATGATACAAGCCTATTTTTGTAATTTACTCATCAGGATGATTCTGTTATTATTATTCAATCATGTTTAATGAGTAATTATTGATTACTGAACAAAAATGAGTCTATGGTAAACAATGTGTGTGAGACCTGTCTATTTAATGTGTTTTCTCTTCTCCTCTCTCTTGTTCTGTTTGTCTCAGGTGAAGATGTCTGGTCATATGCCAAGAAACTGCCTCACCTGTTCCAACAAGGAGGAGTCTTCTACAATATTGTGAAGAAAGACATGGGTAATCTGTCTTTTTTCCCACTTTCTCACACACAATTTGCTTGGCATGACAAAGTCTATATTATATGTGTTGCCATAAGCATTTGCAGTAACACTGTACTGTGAGGGTGGGATTTGAGAACCAGTTCTAATTTAGTTTTATTTTCTGTGTACTAACACAGACTTTTTTTCTTTTCTTTTTTGCCACTGAGAGATGTATCGCAGTGGAGTCAAAAGTAATGCAATTTAGATGACAATGACAATATATTTAAATACAAATTAAACAATGAGCATAACAATTTATGTGAGAAGTTGAATTGAAAAATTTACATTTCAGAATCTCTTAGAGTTTGATTTACCCCTCTTTTTGCTTTACTATGGCTCAAGCAGTAGAGTATGGTGCTAACACATACAAGGTTGAAGGTTTGATTCCCAGGGAAATTTAAATGTGTGTCTTGATTGCAGTACAAGTCGCTTTGTATAAATGTAAATGTTCAATGACAGCAGGACAGAATGCATAAACTCCACAGGTTTGTGTAAAACCCAATGATCATGTTTTTCAGCATGATTTGAAATCATCTAACCATTCATCTGGTCTGTCAAATTTATTTAACATGGTGTGACCTAAAAATAGTTCTGAATTAGAAATATTTATGTTTCTGTTTTTTTTAAACATTAAAACTTTTAGATTTATTTATTTGTTTACAAATGTGCCAT
This sequence comes from Carassius carassius, assembly GCF_963082965.1. Classification (NCBI taxonomy): domain Eukaryota; kingdom Metazoa; phylum Chordata; class Actinopteri; order Cypriniformes; family Cyprinidae; genus Carassius; species Carassius carassius. Next base: position 7,546,587 of record NC_081774.1, on the reverse strand, counting down.
ATACCTCATGAGCCAAAAATATATTTTATTACTTTTCAGTTTTTTGTTTTATTACAATGTTTTTTGTGCGGGTATGTTGCTAATCCACTAATACATACATATTATTAGATATTGTTATAATTATTAGGGAATATTGTAAACATTTGTAAAATTAAATTGACAATGTGAAAAATTATTAAATTGTTTGTATCATCCACTTTTATGCATACAATGAGAAACTCTGCTAATAAATTCTATTTCTTGTGTTAAGGTCTGTTAGATGGGAAGCACTGCACACTGCCCCATTTGTCGGGTAAGACGTTTGTGTTCAGTGCTGCAGAGGAGCGTTTGGAGCTGTGTGTGGACACAGCCGGTCATTTTCCAGTGGGCCCTGATGTGGAGGAGCTCGTCCAGGAGGCCCTTTCCCAACTCCGCTCAGACGCAGCCTCCCATAGCCGCGAGGGAAGCCCCGCCCACGGCCTGCGATTGGGCGCTGGCGGTGCAGTGCGCAAGAAAGAGCAGACTGTCATGGCCTTCCAGGGCAAAGGTCACTCACTGGGTTCCGCCCCTCCCGAACACCCACCAATCAGGCGGCAGCACAGCAGTGGCGTGGATCTCAGCAACAGCGCTCGCGGTGAAGAGATAACATTGTCAGGGGAGGAGTTGGTGCGCGTGGCCCCGGGCATGCTCACTTTACGTGAGGGCCGTGGTTTGGGGCTGGAGCCTGCCGTTATCGAGGCCCAGCGGCAGCGTCTGCAGGAGATGGTCTCAAACATACAGGCGTCTATGGACAAACACTTGCGCCAGCACGCTGTAGCAAGGCATGATGTGAAGGAAGAAGAGGCTCCTGACAAACAAGAGGATATGGAAAGTCACGGTGCCGAGCAACCCAGCACCTTTGAACCCATGGACCAATCTTGATACTTCATTATCCGCTTAGCAGAGTGAGCTTCCTGTCATAACACACATACATGCACTGTGATTCAAATAACAAATAATGGTCCAGCCGATTTATTGACACATGCGTCTTTTGAGTGTGAAACGCATTCTTAAATATTCTCGAAGTCTTAAGATGTGAAATTTGAAATGATTATTACAGGAATTGAGTGTCTGCTTTCATTCACCTAAATATAAACGTGGTGCACACTGATTTAAAGAGACAGTTCAACTTAAATTGAACATGCTGTTATTAATTTACTCACTGTCATGTCATTCCAAACCAATGCCTTACTTTTTCTCTTTGGAACATAAGGGAGATATTTTGAATGTTTCTGTCCATATAATAAAAGTCTGTGAGTTCCAAGAAACATTGCATCCCAATGTATTTTGTGTTTTGTTGAAGAAAAAAAAGTCATAAAGAATGACATGAGGGTGAGTAAATGTTGACAGAAATTTTGTTTTTGGTTGAACTATCCCTTTAAGATCACCCTTGAGCTTTGCTTGTTTCCACATTGTACTTAAATAATCAAAGTGCACTTTGACCCTCATTGCTGGGTTCACGGCTTTCTTACTCCAATTTGAATCACTGACTGTCTCACAAACTTCAGCCCTGCGTCTGTGCACTTAGTAGGTAACAGGGTCTCCTTGATAATGTTTGTGTCTTCAGCACGGTTCTGACTTGTGGAACAAACAGGGCTTCTCTACCCACAATTCATTGCGGTCTATCCAAAGAGCACTACGCGGTAAAAGCCTGGAAACGAGTTCCAGCTGGATTTCACGTTTACTTCATCGTCCTGCTACACAGTTAGAGCACAGAAACCTCTCTCAGCAGATCAGCATGGAGTATCCATACATCTGAGAATGAGTTTCTGTCCTGTGATCTCAGATTGGCCTGGTCAGTGTTGCCTTTAATGTGGCCCAGGTTCTGTTGTACCGTTTTGCATGTCCTTTCTTCTTTAAACACTGTTCAGTACAAGACAGTTCATACACTTAGTATCGGAATGTAATGTACTTGATTCTGGCAAAATCTTCTCTTGGGAAATCTTAACAGACAGTAGCCGAGTGGGTGATTTTTTTTTTCAGGATATTTGATTCAGCGCTGTAGTATATTGTTACCTGTGTTTTAGGCCATGCTAATATGTTGAAGTAGAAGGCATGAAGGACGGTTTAAGTGTTTTCTTTTGAGTTCAGGAAAAAAACGATTCTGTTCTTAACAGATTTTTCTTGTCACCTTGGCAACTGATTCATAAAAACCACAAAAAAAAGAAAAAAAACTTGATTAATAGGGCTGTTGAGCTTTGTGCTTCAGTCACCGGGTAGAAGATAAAACAGATGGAAAAACCTCGAGACTTTGCTGAGCTCGAGACTTTGCTGAGCAACAACAGGTAGTCAAAACTGCTGTTAACAGCCTTAATGAGTCTTTTAGCATCCCCAGCTCTGATCTGCAGAGTTTGTGCGTGACAGAGAATCTGTTCTGAGAAGGAGAAACTAGAGAATTTGGACGAGGCCTGACTTTGGTCCAAGGACTCATGATGAAGTTGGAGGCTTGATGAGTTTTTGATTTTACAAGATTGTTTTTTTATTTTTAAGTCGAAAAAACATCTATACCAGAGCACTTTTCTGTGTAGGCGTGTTTATTAGCTTTTGAACATAATTGATATTGTTGATGTAAAGAGCAGCACAAAAGAAACGTTTTACTGCTTCATGTAACACAGACTCAAGTGCAGGTTGTTTCTCTGTGACTGCCACACTCCTGATATATTGTATTCCAGTGTACAATAGTGGTATATATTGTATTATATTTTCATCTGTACAGATATTGAATCTGTTTTTTTCCCTTCTAGATTGTTTCTCCTCTGTTTCCAATAAAACAGTTGGATGATTCTACGCAGCTGAGGAATCTGCTGTTTGCATGCTTGATTACTTTTCAGTCTAACAACAATAAAGTTATTCCATCTGTATGAATCGATGTGATCGCTGTTTCTGAATCACTTTCTAATGCAGTTTTCTATTATCTCTGATAGGTCACTAATGGACCACATCAATGTGAATTAGCGGTAATACTACTAGGCCTATACGTTTTTATGTTGACATTTAATTTCATGCTAAAATGAAATAATTAACAATGCTTTCTATCATGAGTGATGTTAATTTAAAAAAAAAAAAGTATTTGCTCACCAAGGCTGTGAAAAAATATATATAAAAAACATAATATTGTGATATTAAATTAAAAAAATGTAAATATTTTTTTAATACATTAAAATGTAACTTACTCCTGTTATTTAAAAAAAATACTTTACTGACATTTCATGCATGCTTGTTAAATAGAAGTAATTATTTTTTTTTTATTTGCTGAGTGTATACTAATACATTTAAAAAAATATATTTTTTCCTTTTACAAATGAATGTGAAGTAAATAGTACATGTATTGATATTAACTTCAGTAAATTCTGTAGAAAATTTTTCATTGTTAGTTCATGAAAGATAATGCATTCACAAATTGAACCTACTTACCAAATTAGTGATGATATGTTTCTCCTATTTAAGCTTGATGAAGTGATGATGATTATAATCAGACTGAATTACAAAATTGACTTTTCATTTCATGAAAATCTGCAGCAGTCAGCTGTATGCCAATGTCTTTTTAAATACAAGCTAAAAAGCCCATCAGAAATTAAGGGTAAACACCATAATTTAACACTATTCATATAATAAAAAAATTACAAACTTGGAAAAAATAAACATTATTAATAGCTTAGTTTAGATACTTTGAGGTATGTAATGATTTTAGGTGTGGTTGTAATTGCATTGATGTATAATTTGTATGTAATATGCATGATTAAAAAAAAGGAATGGAAATCTATGTACACTGTAAATGGATTTCTGTAAGCACATTTTTCTGTGTTTTTAAAAAATTGTAATATATCAAAATAACTATCTCTGGTAATCAACTATATATACAAACATGCATGCATTTATAAACTAACAACAATTTGTCATTGAAGTCTTTCTGCATTATTAGTCAAAACATACATATATCCAGACAAATACTTTCATAGGCGAAGAGTGTGATATTTCCAATCAAAATCACAATATTTACATATTTACATAAGGCAGTAATAGTAAAGATTCCTGATACCAGTTGCAGGCTCAGTGCCACAAACTGGCTGAAGTTACTGAGGCCCCAAACTCTAATCAGGACACTGAACTTCTGTTTTCTCTCCAAATCTGAAGGAGTTGCATGAAGACTGAACTTTGGTGTATACTGTCCTAGTTTCTGTTGTTTTGTGACCCATTAAAGGTGGAGCTCTAGGGTTAGATCCATCAGTCATGATGAAATGCAGGATTGCTGGAGCCGATTGAACGTGCAGCATGTCCGTCACTACGTCGACGTGAGAGCAGTCGCTGAAGTAATCGGGGTGAACCCGGGACTCCCGACAAAGATGCTCTCCGAGGCTGTTTTAGAGAGCGTCCTCTAGAAATACAAACAACACAGCAACACACATTTTTTTTTTTAACAGAGTTACACAACCTCATTATACTCACACAGAACAGCCACTCTGATCATTAGACAACGCTTGCGTGAAGTTTTGTGATGTCTAAGTCACAATAATGGGCCTCAGTGGCTCTATATGGTAAACTGTTTATTGACAGAAAAGTACAGTACATGATGCATCTCAGTAAATGTACAGTAAATACACATGGATTATTACAGTGCTGTGTGGATGAACATATATTCGTTTGTCGATGCTGTGAAGGTCATGAGGGCAGCGTTGGGTAGCGAATTAGCAGGAAGAAGTGTCCAAAAACACAGACAGGGTCAAAGAGAGATGCTGGAGGCAAATGATGCTGATGTGAGAGGCAATACATCAGTATACCAATACAGAATGCACATAAATTAAATGATATAAAGCTGGAGATTGTGGATTCTATTTTATATTGTGATAGACCAGATATATTTTATAATTTAAAGCAGTTTGCTAGTTTGAGCTATCCACTTTCAAAAAAAGGGTTTAGAACACACACACACAAAAAGCGCCTTGTATTTAGGTGGTTCATCATATGAAAAACAACATAAATAATACTATTTGTCACAAACAGCAGCTTTTTATGTAACTTAAAAGTGTTTTCTGTAAAATTATACAAAGATATTGCAGTTATTCCACTGTATCAGGACATGGAGACAGGACAAATTTGGGTAGGTGGAAATTGTATACAAAAAGGGTATTATTCCTTCCTTCAGTTGGAATAGAATAACTTTTGCATAGATTATGATAGAAACAAATTTTCCTCTATTAGTTTATATCTGCTGGAAACACATAAAACACGTCCCATGAGGCAGTCACATTCTTGCCCTGAGCTATACAATTTAAAATTTCAGTTTGTAAAAAAAAATATTTTCTCCCTTTTTTTATAACACAGACAACATATAAAATCATTTTTATCCATTTCTACAGTGTTTTATGTAATTTCAAAGGGTTTCCTGTAAAATGATACCAAACATTTGTATGTAAACCACTGCATGTGGGTATGGGAAGCTTTTGAATTTAAGTAGGAAAATTGCCAGGCGGAAATAAATAGCATCAGGGCTTAACTGGATATTTTACCATGATAATTAATGTTTAATGCTGACAACACATTAAACACATATATGTGTCATATTTCGATTGGTGTGCAGAATGCAGTATCTGATGGTGAGTGTGTTACTGTCTGTGCTGTTCCTGCTCAGGACAGTGACATTACTGAAAGGATTAAAGGTCAGTGAGGTCAGAGTGTTGAGATCAGTGTCTCTGCTTACATAATGAAATCAGCACAGCTAACTAGATGCTGTGTCTCTGAGAACCCCATAAATGTGTTAAAACCTCCTTCAGTTTTCTCAGTAGAGCCTCTGCAAACAGAGTGGTCAGATCATCTTCAGTGTGAGCTCGTCAAACATGTATGACAAACAAACTCAGTTAATCTCTCTGAAATCATTTAAACACATTATATAATGTGATATTGATTGGTAAGCATTGGAGCATATGCTGGGGCTATTAAACATGAACATAGTACCTTACATTTATGCATTGAGCCACTTTTATCCAAAGCGACTTACAGTGCATTCAGGCTATAATTTTTTTTTTTTTTTACCAGTATGTGTGTTCCCTAGGAATTGAAACCATGAACTTTTGCATTGCTAACATAATGCTCTGCCACTAAGACACGGGAAGTGGTTACATTGGCAACACATACAGTACATACATTGTTATAATGCTAAAATTGTGAAGTCACTAAGCATTAATCATATAGCTTGTGTCCTTGTCCTTATAAAACACATACACAAACATTAACCATGATCAGTTAAATCATGTTTCAAATATAGAATTATCTATAAAATGAACTACAGAAAATCTAGGTCAATCAAAACACACGAAATACATTTTACAGAACAAGCATTTAACGTTGCAAAAACAGCAACACACATTAATACATTTCTTTAGCAGCTTTACTCAAAGCTTTTCTGTGACCTTTTTATACACTACTAAGACATTCACTGTTGATATTTGACAGTTTTAAGTTTAGCCTTCGATGTGTGTTACCTCCAGGTGGCGCTCAGGACACATATCTGCAGTGAAGCCAAAAACAGCAGGTGAAGATCCACGAGGCTGAAAGAAAACGGCAAAGTAAAACTACAGTGTGGAAAATATTGGCAATATGCCTAAACTACTTTGGAATTGAAAAAACTATGTGTACCAGTACTAGTATTAGTATTACAATGTATCAGAGAATATATAATGTGTGATATTGTGTGCATTCATTTAGATAAACATTATCTCTCTATAAATTTGTTGTTTTTATTTTGTTTTTGTTTTTTATTAAAGGTTCACCAAGGTCGAGATAAAAAAATACAGTAAAAACAGTAATATTGTATATTTTCAATTTAAAATATTTTTACAAATTTAAATTTATTCCTGTGAACACTAAGCTAAAGTTTTGCAGTCATTACTATGTCTGCAGTGATCCTTCAGAAATCATTGTATGCTGATTTGGTGATTAAGAAATATTTCATATTGTAATTTTATTGTATTGTATGTTATTGTTATAAATTTTTTCCAGGAATCTATGATGAATAGAAAGCTCAAAAGAACATTTATTTGAAATAAACATATATTGTAATGCTATAATAAATGTCTTTTTTAACGAATTCTTACTTACTGAACCCACATTTTTTGAACAGTAGTGTAAGTTTATATTTACCACTATAGGATGTTCTATTTCTCAATTTCTGCAAACTATCCCGTTTCTAGATTACCCGATGTTGGGCATTCATGTTTGTGCTCCAGCATTCCCACTACAGGCAATATAAAAAAAAATGAATGCATTTTGTCCATGTTGGTGATTATTATTTAGGGTAAGATGACCCCGTAGGCTACTCTGTATTGATTGCTCTTGCGCGCGTCGGTGCTGGTTTGAGTATGACGAGTGGATAGTGCCAAATCTAAGGCTTAGCAGGAGAAGGAGAAGGAGCTGTCGACCCTTCCGTCGCCGTCAGTCCGTGTCCATTTTTGAATGGGATTGAATGGGAGGGCAGACGACAGACCCGCGGCGACGTCACTGTTGGAACCAATCATAGGCGGCGACGTGACGACGGCGTATGTAAGAAATTTATCAAAAATAGTACGTGTACTAAGTACGTCTGAACTAGCTACGTCGCCTCACAAGACGCCTGATATATACGCCGTCTCAATATACGTCGCTTTACACGAAATGTAAAGTTTGCATTACAGTAGATGCATCTGTAACAGGTGGTTATTTAGATATTTCCCAAAACGTGGTAATAGTGCATAATAATTACTGCATGAAGTCTATTTTATGTTTGATAAATTCTGTTTATCTGTTAAGTTGGTGTTGAAGTACAGCACATTAATGTTCAGTTTGCTTGGATGCTACAAAAAGTAGGGAAAAACTGAGAGGAAATGCATGATTTCTGCTTGAATTACATTTCTTTCTTTTTTCCATGTGATCTTGACATAGAAGAGTGTAATTTTAACAAAAAATAAAGTTGTATTTATAATAGATATTCATTAGACATTCGATCCTTAACATTAAATTGCGTCGAGAACAAAGTCATTCTAAGCAAACATGCTTAGGTTTATTAATTTATAATATTTGGGACGCTAAGGCTGTGATATTAATGTTGTCCACTAGATGGGATTGATTTTAACCCAAGAACCCAACTGCTTCGAGAAGTTTTAATGCTTATGAATTGAATCAAACGCGATGATCTACTTCATTTGCATAACTATGGTGCGCTGACAGTATAGTTTTATATAATTACAGTACATAGAAATCTTTGAATTTTATATTTATCATTACATTAACTTTTATAGACATCAATAAGACATAAAACATCAAGATAGGATTAAATACAACCCCAAATCAGAAAAATATTTTTAAAATGCAATAAAATCAAGATCTTATAATAAAATCGTAATTCTATTGTTTATTTGATTGGCAAAAGTGCAAAGAAAAGATTTTCAATGTTTTCACTGACCAAATAATTGGTAATCTGTAAATATAAGATAACTGGGACAGAGACATGTTTAACACTGTGTCCCAGCAACTCTCTTTTAAATTACAATGTTTAATTGTTTGTAAATCGAGGATACTTATAGTTTTTTTTTTTTTTACAAGACTTCAGCTGCTCATCGGTCTGTGGTCATCATTGCCTGGATGTCCTTTTCATGATGGGTTAGGGTTCATGATGTTCAATATAGGAGACAGATCTGGACTGATCTAGCACATTCACCCTGTCTCTACCAAACCATGCTGTTGTAGCACATGAATGAGAGAAGGACAGAATGAGAGCTGGCGTTGTCTTTGTCTAATAACCATGGACTTCTCTTGAAAGATGTCATCTTGATGTCTCCGTACAATACCAATGACATGTAATGCCTCCATGTCAGTGTACCCTTACACATGCCAGTCACCCATTCCTCTTGCTCTGATAAACCCCCATCCAATAACAAATGTTTGCTTTTGCATCTATCACTGGTAAAAGTCTGGATGGCCCATTGGTCTTTGGGACTGAGAACTCATCTGTTTTTCCCAGTGAACTCATCAAGGCACATCACACATTTCCATTTGTCTCTGACTATCAGAGAGAATCCGTGGCATCACTGCATAGAATTGATGTATAGCTTTCTGATGAGTCAAAGCTGATACCCTGACCTATTACCAATTTACTCTGATTATAGACAGTTTGAACCCTTTTAGCCCTGAGGCTTCACCTCAGTGAAGGTATTGTTTTTGCTTTGACATACACAAAAATAATGACTCATAACTCAAAAACTGTGGCAAGGAGAGTCAAAAGGATGGTATCATTTGTTAGAAATCTTTGCCCTCTGAATATTCTCATGTGGAGAAATAGATGATAAAATGTAAGAGAAATTTGCGTGGTCAAGGGATTTTTTTTATATCTCTCTTATATTTATCTCAAGATAAAATCGAGCGCAGCGTATAAATTGTATTGTAAAACATTTACAAAAACTCCAACCGATAATATATTTGTTATTAAATGATTAAACTTTCATCTGAAACATCACATGGTTTTCTTGTTGTGACTTTTACTCAAGTTTAAATATTTAATAACCATTTAAAAAAAATGGTCTATTTTGTTTTTAAGTCATCAAAACAGTTGGATCATAATATGAAAGTATACTTTGATTTTTATTCTTAGTATTTTTTTTTTTCATTTATAGATTTCTCACAATTCAAAATTATGATTCAGTGAATTGTGATGGCTTTAAGACCTCTTCCCATAATATTAAATAAAGCAGTGTACATTTTTTATACTTTGCTTTATTCCATGAGCAAGCAGAGTACAAACAATGTTTAAGTAATGAAATCTGAAAACAGCAGAAGTCAACAAATTAAAATGGGGGAAAAAATACCAGAAAATAAATTGATAAACTACTAAAGTGACAAAGTGGCACTTCTCTTTTCATCAAAAAACCACAACTTGACCCCAAAGAACTAGTTAATTATAGACCAATCTCGAATCTCCCTTTTCTGTCCAAGATACTAGAAAAGGTGGTATCCTCACAATTATATTCCTTCTTAGAGAAAAATGGTATAAGTGAGGATTTCCAGTCAGGATTTAGACCGTATCATAGTACTGAGACTGCTCTCAGTTACAAATGATCTGCTTTTATCATCTGATCGTGGGTGTATCTCTCTATTAGTTTTATTGGATCTTAGTGCTGCGTTTGACACAATTGACCACAACATTCTTTTGCAAAGACTTGAACACTTTGTTGGCATCAGTGGAAGTGCATTCGCATGGTTTAAATCGTACTTTTTATGACCGCCATCAGTTCGTAGCAGTGAATGAAGATGTATCCTATCGATCACAAGTGCAGTATGGAGTACCTCAAGGCTCAGTACTAGGGCCGCTACTCTTCACGCTTTATATGTTACCCGTGGGAGATATCATCAGGAAACATGGTGTTAGCTTTCACTGTTATGCTGATGATACTCAGCTCTATATTTCTTCGCAGCCCGGTGAAACACACCAATTTGAAAAACTAATGGATTGCATAGTCGATATAAAAAACTGGATGACGAGTAATTTCTTACTACTAAATTCTGAAAAAACAGAGGTGTTAATTATAGGACCTAAAAACTCTGCTTGTAATAACCTAGAACACTATCTAAGACTTGATGGTTGCTCAGTCAATTCTTCGTCATCAGTTAGGAACCTAGGTGTGCTATTTGAACGCAATACGTTTCTAGCATTTGTAAAACTGCATTTTTCCATCTCAAAAATATATCTAAATTACGGCCTATGCTCTCAATGTCAAATGCAGAAATGTTAATCCATGCATTTATGACCTCAAGGTTAGATTATTGTAATGCTTTATTGGGTGGTTGTTCTGCACGCTTAGTAAACAAACTACAGCTAGTCCAAAATGCAGCAGCAAGAGTTCTTACTAGAACCAGGAAGTATGACCATATTAGCCCGGTCCTGTCAACACTGCACTGGCTCCCTATCAAGCATCGTATAGATTTTAAAATATTGCTTATTACTTATAAAGCCCTGAATGGTTTAGCACCTCAGTATTTGAATGAGCTCCTTTTACATTATAATCCTCTACGTCCGCTACGTTCTCAAAACTCAGGCAATTTGATAATACCTAGAATATCAAAATCAACTGCGGGCGGCAGATCCTTTTCCTATTTGGCGCCTAAACTCTGGAATAACCTACCTAACATTGTTCGGGAGGCAGAAACACTCTTGCAGTTTAAATCTAGATTAAAGACCCATCTCTTTAACCTGGCATACACATAACATACTAATATGCTTTTATTATCCAAATCCGTTAAAGGATTTTTAGGCTGCATTAATTAGATAAACCGGAACCGGAAACACTTCCCATAACACCCTATGTACTTGCTACATCATTAGAAGAATGGCATCTACGCTAATATTTGTCTGTTTCTCTCTTGTTCCGAGGTCACCGTGGCCACCAGATCCAGTCTGTGTCCAGATCAGAGGGTCACTGCAGTCACCCGGATCCAGTACCTATCTAGACCAGATGGTGGATCAGCATCTAGAAAGGACCTCTACATCCCTGAAAGACAGCGGAGACCAGGACAACTAGAGCCCCAGATACAGATCCCCTGTAAAGACCTTGTCTCAGAGGAGCACCAGGACAAGACCACAGGAAACAGATGATTCTTCTGCACAATCTGACTTTGCTGCAGCCTGCAATTGAACTACTGGTTTCGTCTGGTAAGAGGAGAACTGGCCCCCCGACTGAGCCTGGTTTCTCCCAAGGTTTTTTTCTCCATTATGTCACCGATGGAGTTTCGGTTCCTTGCCGCTGTCGCCTCTGGCTTGCTTAGATGGGGAAACTTCATCTACAGCGATATCGTTGACTTGATTGCAAATAAATGCACAGACACTATTTAACAGAACAGAGATGACATAACTCAATCCAATGATGAACTGCCTTTATCATTTTTGCATTATTGACACTGTTTTCCTAATGAATGTTGTTCAGTTGCTTTGATGCAGTGTATTTTGTTTAAAGCGCTATATAAATAAAGGTGACTTGACTTGACTATTCACTGTGCACTTTGGATGGGTTAAATGCAGAGCATGAATTCTGAGTATGGGTCATACTTGGCTGTTTATCATGTTATCTCTCTCTTTTTTTTTAAATTAATACATATATGATATGTTTTATAAATATTAGTAATGATAGTTTTTTGTAATATTTAGTGAAATGAGCCATTGTATACTTATAGGAAGCCAAAAATCATATGTTTGAGGGACATGGAAAAAGTATTGGATTATAGGAAAGTCTTAGAATAACTTTTATGTCCCACAGAAGAAATAAAATCGTGCAGGTTTGGAAAGACATGAAAATGAGTAAATGATTTCTCAGTGATTACTTGATTATGAAGTTCTTGATTTTGGTGAACTATACTTTAAGTAAAATACAAATACATCCCTTAAGTAACATCAAATACATTACTATATGCATGAAAGTATACTTCTGATATTACTTATTTTAATTTATATCACTGGATTATAGAAAAACATGTTCTCTTTCATTTTATTACTTGGTAAAATTAAACCTCCGATGATGATGTATTATTTAGAGGGTTAGTGAAATGCAGAGATGTACTTAATGAATATTTTTTTTTCTGGCAGACGTCAGTTAAGGCGACGTCATTTGAGGCGACGTCAGTTGAGGCGACGTACTTATCACGCGTCAGTTGAGGCGACGTACCCTTCTCACACGTAAAAGTACACGACTGTCGACTTCGGCAGGTAATCCTGTCACATTCCACTCGCCATAGTTTGAGCAGGTGGAGCTGCGCTGCTGTCCCTCGCGCGTCAGTGCGTCACCAGCAGAGTCTCTCAATTACCGGCGTTTGAATCAGATTCATAACACGATTTAACAAACTCTCGGTTAATTCACAAGAGAATGATTCTCGATTTAATCTACAGTGGGAAATAAATACACGACGGAATGCAAGAGCATTTTCATTTGGGATTTACACCGCAGCCAATTATTCCATTCCGGTGATTGTGTCTTCTCAGACATAAGATGCTCTTCGCCTCATATAAATAAACCCCACCGAGTCGAGCTGCTCCGAAAACCGACTCTCACAAACGAAGTCTTTTCCGGAAGATATTGGCTGAGGTAAGCATGAAATCAAATCATGCCTTTTACAAAATTACATAAATGTTAACTTCACTATGTTTTTTTTTCTTAAAGACAGAAATAATGTATCCAGCAGAGTTGGTTGGATACATTATGATCGTTGAAATCGCTTGCCTGATTGCCCAACCACTAAAGAATAAAAAGTTAAGAAGAAGAAAAAAAAAGTCCTGGACACGTTTTTATCACCTATTATATTACGTTTATTCAGATTACAAGGGAGTTTGACTCAATGAAGCTGCACGTGCTGCTCGCTGCTGTGTCTCTCGGTGTCTTCGTCTCTCTTTCTGCCTCCGCTCCCGGACACACGAACACGCAGCTGCCGGTGTTGATGCGCTTAGGGGAGGAGTACTTCATCAGGCTGGACAGCGCCGACCGGAGATCACCGTCAAGCACTGAGGCGCTTCAGATGCAGCTTACGCAGCTCGGTCGTGTCGGTAACGGGATCATGAACAGCCTCGAGGAGCGGGAGCGCCGGTCGGAGGATCCTCCAATTTAGCTGGATCTGACTTTTCACCAACTGGCCCAGCGCGCGGGCAACAACCGCAAGATTATGAACGATTTAGGGAAATAATACATTCCTTACACAATTAGATTGTAGCCTAGTTTGGGTTTAGATTCTTTTCGTAGAGGCCTTTTCCTTTTAAGTTTTTCAGAAACAGGCACATTCTCAACATACAAAAGACAAGATTTAGGCTATACACGTTCATAATCCTTTATTTTCCATTTTAGTCAGCTACTTCAGAAAATATTATCCATTAATATTTAACAGTTTTTTTTTTAATTGCTAGCTAATAAATGTATATTTATAACTGTCAAAGTAACAAAATATTAGCCTAGATATGAAGTACAATATAGGCTTTCTGGAACAGCACTGTGATGTTGCAGGTTTACTAATATAGTTTTGTATTATTTTGTTTTATTTTGGCATATTTAACCAGGAAAAAGAGAAAACGTGGCGTGGGCCATCCTCAGATGTCTGGTTGAGATCGGGAGTTACCTAAAGATATGGAAAAGGAGGAGAAAGTGAGGTGGAAAGAGACAGATGGTGATGGTTGGACAGATAAATGGAAACGGTAAGACAGAGCAAAAGGGTTTTTATAGGGATTTATAGTGAGTCATAACAGAATACAGCATCTATGTGTGGTCATATGAAAAAGTTTTGAAATGACTAAAACGGTAGAGACTGAGCAGGTTATAGTTTGGTATATTGTGTTTTTTTTTGATTGTGACTCCTAATTCAGGATTATTCTGGTCTTTGTCCTCACAGCTCTTGGGATAAAAACATTTAGGTTTTGATTAGCAGCTCAGATTGCTACAAAGCCTATGTTTAAATCCCATTTTAACGATGGACGGCCTCCGGATGGACAGTGTTTATATTGCTCTTTAATTCTGTTTAGTAGTATTTCTCAAGACACTATGTAATTACTCAATTCTTTCTAGTTTCTGATTATATAAGTAACTAAATTTGCCAAAGCATAAATGAGAATGATAGTGTGACATTCATAAAATCTCTTGTGGCCAAAAGACATGATCTGTAGATTTGTAGAAAAGATTGTTACACTCTTCCCAGGCAGCCAGTTGCATTTTATATGTATCTATTTCTCTTTAGTGAGATAAATGAATGAATAAATAAAGAACCATATAAAGTTGTTAGTTGAAAAAGTAAAACGTTTTCACTTATCAACATGTCAAATTCTGTAAGAAAACTTGTGCAGTAGAAAGTTATATTTTTTTAATATAATTCACTGAATTCGTCATGTTCTACTTTGGTTTACAAAAAGTATTTTATTTCATTTTAAATCCCATAATATAAAAAATTTAAAAAAAAAAAAACTACAAAAGTGTACATATTTTGGTGTCAGTGGTCTTGTGCTGTTCGATTTTTAGAAAAGAAGTTTAGGTATGAAGGTCCATCACTGACTCACTATATGTAACCAGATGATACAAAAACATATGAATGAGATCAAACAAACTAGTCACCAACACCACCAATTCAACAAAACATAAAATAGTTAGAAATTGCCTTGTTAGTTTGAATAATAAGGTAATCACAGCAAAATAAAAGATGATTCCAATACAGCAGCCACTGATTCCTATACATCAGGGCTATTCAAATCTTGCCCTGGAGGGCCAGTGCACTGCAGAGTTTAGCTCCAACCCTGATCAAACCCACCTACCTGTGATTTCCTAATGATCCCAAAGACATTGATTAACAGGCTCAGGTGTGTTTGATCAGGGTAGGAGCTAAACTCTGCAGTGCACTGGCCCTCCAGGGCAAGATTTGAATAGCCCTGCTATACATCCTCAAATATTTTTCTGTCTTTCTCTAACCGAAGTTAGAGGTTACAAATATGGATGAGAGTAAAGGAGATGGAATTTTACCTGAGCAGGTGCGTCTGTGGAAGAGTTGAGACTGGAGTCTGGATTGGGTTTAAATAAGGGTGTGTTCTCTGCTGAGTTGGTGTTCACTGATTGGCTAGGTTTTGATGACATCAGTGAGGAGTCGGCTACCATTGGTGGAGAGGCTGGAACAGGGGTGTGTCTCTGCAGGGTTGGGATGGGTGTAGCCCCTGAAGCTGCAATGGGTGGAGGATTTGGTACAGGGGTTTTTCTCTGCTGGGCCGGGGCAGGTGTAGCCACTGAAGATGTCTGAGTCTCTGGAATAACAGTACCTGCTAATTCTTCCTCCTCATCATCATCCTCTTCATTGTCATCACCATCTATAATAACAGAGAGAAGGATCTTCTATACAGAAATAGATTTTTTTAAAAAAGCCTATGTTAAGATAAGAGTTAGTTTACCTTTGGTAAAATCTATGCTGAGTATTGCTTTTCGTTCAGGGCTGAAGTTTACTGTGAAATGATCCATATTTTCATATCCACGTTCCACCTTTTCTAAATGAGAAACATTCCTGCCTTCTGCTATGCTGAGATGAAGACGACAGAATTAATAAGATGGCATAATAGAGAAATGTCAACAAGTTATATTCAGTAAAACAGTTATATTCAGTAAAATGATTATTTGAATCTTACTTTTGTAGTAGAGGCTTCGTGTTCTGTAAGAGAGAAAAAACATAGTATTCCATAGCTTAGGATAAACATGCTGTCATTTCTAATATTTAACATATTATATTACTTTAAGTGTGTCTGTTAAAGAAAAGCATGCAAGACTACAATACAAAAATAAAAAAACTGACCTGCAGGAAGATGGCCATCTCAGATTCCTCCATCGTCTGAATTCCTGTCTCCACTAGTTTGGCTGTGTTATCCAGGTGCTCTCTGTACCTGCATAGGTGATTAGCAGAGTGTGTAAACACACCTGTCAAACATACTTATGGAAACAGAGAGAAAATATGCTGTAAAGGACATTACAAAATTTGAGTGAAGCACATAGATGAAATAAAATAAGATGTAATTAACATCTTATCATATATGTATGTATGATTGATTATATTTAGAATTTTTCATTAGACAAATGCTGTAGTAATACTTTTTTATTTTGTGTATAGTGTGCATTTTTGTGTGTGTGCATCTACTTGCGCTGTAGGCCACCGATGTAGTCAAGTTTCTCCTGCTGTTCTGCGGTGATCTTCAGTGTGAGTTCTCCTCTGCGCTCTTCCAGAAGAGCATACAGACGATCAAACCACTCGCATACACGAGACTTCTGCCGACGACCATTCTCCTACACACAATCACACATGCACTGATATCATTTCTTGGACTATAATATAAGAAATAATTGAAAGTTATGATGTAATGGTCAACAGGAAAAAAATGTAGTCATTGCTGCTGATAACACACACACACATACTGACCTCCACAGATCTGCAGCTTTCCTCTAGCTGACTGATGATGCCCTGAATTCTGTCATTGTTGCCAACCAACACAGCAACGCCATCAGACAACTCAGTCTGAACAAACAATCACATAAATATAAACCGATCAATCATCATGATGATTAAACACAGCGGTGCAGGGAGAGGAAAGCAGAAAGATAGATTTAATCTAGTCTCACTTTCTGGGTTTCGTAGACAGATTTGAGTGGAGCAACTTCACAGGACTGATGACTCCCAAAGACTTTACATAGTGAACAAGTGGGAACAGAGCAGGTCACACAATATATATTAATCTTCTCATCCTGATGCTCCTCACACATCAACACATCATTCTTCAGTTCTGGTTCAGGCTTACTGCTGCTGATAGAGAGATATTAAATAAATTGCCTTTATTTAGTCCTTTATTTTCTAGATCTTAAAATGTACATATACATATATAGAGTATTGAATATGAATCTTCAAAAAAAGAGGGAGAACTGAGAGAAAGTAACTAATGTTGTTCATGTTGATGCATTTTCAAATGTGTGTGTGTGTGTGTGTGTGTTAGGGCAACTGATAAACACACAAAGTGTGTCTGAAATAGCTCCTGTCACATTGGCCTACTTATAAATATAGCCCAACACACACACAAACGGACAAATGGAATGAAATAGAATGGAATAGGAGGAAGGTATAGGTTCAATAGGATTCTAAATTATTTTATACAGCATAAAAGATTAAAGAGATGGAAGTTTAAGTTATAGTATTAGTACCTGCTGGATTCCTGTTTGTACATATCTATGATGTTCTCCACCAGCAGGTTCCTCTGCAGGCCATACACCCCATGCCTATCCAGAACCACTTCATGCCTACAGGATGGGCAGCGGAACCGGCCGCCAGAGCCCAATGTAGAACCTCCTCGAGTGGGCAAGTAGGGGTTTGAGGCCTAAAACACAAAAGCATATATCTTTAAAAAAAACTGTCCTTGCAATAGGATGAAATATACAAGGTCTATATTATGTCTGATCTCGGTGGAAGAATTAAATCCAACCATTACACCTATAACTTGACCAACTTCAACAGTTTGACACACACTAATATGTATTATATACAATAAGTTGTTATCATTATACAGCAGTACAGCTGCTGATTTTAAAATCATCACTGGAAAATCAAGCTTAAACTGGTTAGTTTGGAACAGATTAGAAAGCATTAGCTAGTCTAAACTGGTTGTTCCAAGCCATTGCAAACAGACAATCCTGAACCAGTAATATAATAACTGTTACCAGCTTCTCAAAATGTTCACTAAAATATTTTGTGTTATGAAATACCATGCATATTTAACTTTAATGTTTGCAAACATCGGCGGTACCTGAAAGATGTCATTGGCACATTTGCGGCAGAGGTTGTGCTGGCACGGTAAGATCACCACCGGTTTGGTGAAGATCTCAAGGCAAATAGGGCATATAAGCTGCTTCTCCAAACTCTCCATGGTCTCGCGCGTTCTTGGGTAAACCCACGCTCATCACGCGGATCGCACGCGCTTGGTGAACACACTCTGGTGTGTGCTAGCTTCTCTGATTATTATTTTTTTTCTTGCAAAAGAAATGCAGTTGTAATGCTGTCTTCCCGTGTGCGCATACAAAACACTTCGTCACCTTCCTCCACGCGCTCCTGTAGTGTCTGGTCTGTTTTTAGAATGGGTACGTCAAGGTTGCCATGATTACGTGACCATATATGAAAACTGCACTGAGTGAGACCGGACAGCTGTCTGACCCCCACCACAAACTCGCAAACCTCGCCTACCAGGCCGGGAATATCACACACCCCTAGAAACCAGACATCCAGTCATCTTTTCCCATACAAGTTTAATGAGATGATGTTCTTGTTAAAAGAGAATGGTATGGTGTAAAGAAGATTACATTGCACTTCTAAGGTGTTTTTTTTTTTTGCCTGCTGTAATAATGTGTCTTTGGAAGTTGTTATAGCAAAAAGGACAGCATGGGCAAGTCGTGGCCCAGTGGTTAGAGAGTTTGACTCCTAGGGTTTTGGGTTCGAGTCTCGGGCCGGCAAACCACAACTGAGGTGCCCTTGAGCAAGGCACTGAACCCCCAACTGCTTTGTAAATAAATTAATGTAAAACTAATATATATATATATATATATATATATATATATATATATATATATATATATTTGTTTGTTTAACATTTTTACAGGTTTACTGTAGACAGTATGCTAATCACTGCTAGACACTACCACACTGACATGAAAAATGTCACAGGTTATGTATGTATCCATAGTTCCCTTAAGGGAACAAGACACTGCGGTCGAGGTCAGTATGGGGAACGCCTTCAGCATAAGGTGGCCATTTGTGCCATTTTCGCAGGACACGTCCTGGCCAGGATTTTTATATTGCCTAAAATATCCAGGTTTTGGCTTTGGTTTCCTGTTTACATACTTAATGACGGTAATGATCATTTGACCAATAACCTGCAGACATTGTACGTAAATCGACCAATCGTGGTGCATGAGAAGGTGGGATCTACAGAGAACGGTCAAAGCGATGCAAATACGTGTACATTTTAGTAACGGACTGGAAAGCAGCATTGAGCTGACTGATCGGTGTATGACATCAAAGTAACGTGAGAGCGATTCAAAAGCACAAGAAGCCATTGGTCTGTGCAGCGCAAACAAAGCCAAAACCCGGTGCAACCATAGTATAAAAGGTGGCCGGGAGAACACGTCATCCCCTGCGACATCATCCCCTTCAGCCAAGGGCCCGAGCTGCATACTCTAAAACAACTTACCTGTTAAGGGCTGGGCTAGGAAGCCCTAGCCTAGGTCAGAGCTCAAGGCTTGGAATCAGAACAAAGAGATTCCTTTAAAGGGTATACAGCCTAGTGATGGGATTTATGGCTCTTTGAGGGGATCCGGATCTTCGCGATCCGTTCCTTTCAAAGAGCCGTTCAAAAGAACGGCTCTTTTGGCTCTTTTTAAATATTTAGTCAGTTTTAAGAAGCCAGCTTGGGGGCATCTCAGTTTATCCTGGAAATAATCACTGGGAGGAATGATGAGGTGAGATTTGTAGCCAAATAATTAAAACTCAGATATCACACACCAATATCTGAGTTTGAATTATTCTGAAATATTGATTATTACCTCATTTGTCATGTGTGGACTATATTCCATAGGGTTGCACAAATCCCTCTGCTTAGACAGTGACATCACTATTTTGGATTTACCTTTAGTACAAAGTGTGTGTGTGTGTGTGTGTGTGTGTGTGTGTGTGTGTGTGTGTGTAAAGCTACGTTGACTTATGTTATTCATACAATACCTACTCAAATAAACATCAAAAACAAAGCCGGCTGTAATGAATTTCTGTGCAAAACAGCTTTTACTACAAACACTTTCACACAAGAACATTGTTATCACACAAGAACATTTTGATAGAAAACAAAAAAATATTTAAAGTAGATAAAATTAGAATAAATAAAATGGAAATGTCTACATACTACATACTATTACTACTGTAAACTTTGCAAATAGGACATCAGCCCCTTCAAGTCAATGAACAATAACAAAGTGGGCTGCAATGAACATGCACAACTAATAACTAATATCATCACGCTATAAAGGGTTGGCCTGCGCTGGGTGCGCCCCTCCCCCTATAACTGTTCTGTCTCGCGGAGGAGCTCATTTGTGTGCATCTGTGTGAAATACGCATAGGAAAAAAGAATGACAGAAAGAACGGCTCCCCTCCAGCCGCGACTCGGCTCCCATCGTTCATGTTTATGAGCCGTTCAAAAGAATCGGTTTGTTCGTGAACGTCACAACTCTAATACAGCCAGGTGTCTAAAAACCAAACCGGACCATGTCTACGTCACTATGTGGAAATATTTGCGTAATGCTACCCAAATATTCATGCAAAGAAAGAAGGAAAGTGTGTTTCAGTAACCGCAGTTAGTGTTGAAGCAGCCGTGTCAGGGAGATGCTGTGTGTATCTAGGCGAAAGCAAATTTACTTTATTTGGCCTTCTGAAAGTAGATGCTTTTATAGTCTCACGTAGCCAGACCTTCAGGCTGAAAGTCTGGAATTCATGGCCGCTTTCATTGGCCAAGAACCATCCATGAGGCTGTTTGACCAACATGTTCAACAACCAATCACAGTTTGTTTCGTTCATCGTCACGTTTTGAGGTGTGGAAATGTCACCACAATAACAGACTGGTGTGTAAAACTCTCTGACGTATTTTAAAGATTCTATGCCGCAAACTTTAAATATTTCACATACTTGTATCTTTTTTTTCCAGGAAGAATGTTAAAGAACCAAAATCAGGAAATCCTGTATAATTCAACCAATCCAATAATGACTTTGACATTCCTGAAGTGTTTCCACTTTTGTGTCCCATATGTACGAGACGCTTAGCCTGTTCGTGGGTGTGACGTCTGAGGCTGAGATTAATGCATTTAGGAATCTTTAAGATTACTTACAACAGAACAGGAACACATTTTATGGATGACTGTTTTGTGATAGGAGAGTAGGTAATTCTGACTTTACTAGACAATCTGGTGCTTCTGAATCAGCTGGAAGTATGTTTTGTTATTAGTTTAAGTATTTGCTATTGAATGTTCAAATGCAGAGTTTTGCCAATAGTATCTGCGCGTCGCGTGTGTGTGTGAGAGAGAGAGAGAGAGAATTTGAAAAAATACTTTATTACAGTTTTTCACATAAAACACTTTTTCAATAAATCAACATTTACCACTTTACATTTACCTTTTATACCACAAGGAAAACAAAAACTAAACAAATCCCCTTTTTTACATTAGTAAAGAGACAGAATGAGAGACTGTGTCACACAGTGGAGTCAGCTGTCCTAACCATCCGTGGCTTGTGTACTGTAAACACATACGAGCTTCATCACTCTGTCTGTCACCCAACTCTGTTCCCCTTTCGAGCTTGAACTGATGCAAAACTAAGGACATTATTAACTGCCTTTACATTTATTTTGAAAGATGAGGCTCACGATTATGGAAAGGGGCATTACATTTCCTACTAGTGCTTGTGGTGATCGGCCAATCACAATGCACTGGGTCAGTTGGCCAATCAGAGCAGATTGCTCTTTCAGAAGGAGGGACTTTGTAGAAAAAGACAAATTTGAGAGAGGCGGGGCATAGAGGACCTAAAATAATGTACATTATTTTAAAAATAATTTGTTTTTGTTTTTTGAACATTTAAGCATGTCAACATTACACCAAGTACACAAAATAATGATCTTTAAAAAAGCATCATATGACACCTTTAAGAAACCTATGGGTGACGTCACAGACACTACGTCCATGTTTTTGTACAGTATGGTTTAGGCAGGGGTTTTCAACTGGTTCTGTGCCAGGGACCACCATTCTGACTAACAAGTAATCGGCGGCCCACTATTGTGTGTGTGTGTGGGTGTGGGTGTGTGTGTGTGGGGGGGGGGGGGGGGGGGGGGTACTCCTTACCTGTTAGTGGGATTTCTGGGCGTGGTGACTTCCACACAGTCTGTCTATTCGTGGTGATATAGTGGTACATAGTGACAGCCTCATTTGAAAGCAACGTTGAACATACGAAACACAGTGGTACCTCCTCTCCTGTTTTGTCAGTCGTTACTGTAAATCCATATTTAACATAATCTTCACTGTATTTTCTTTTTCGTTTCCCACTACGTTTCCCTGTTTCCTCCGACGTTGTAGCTTTGTCTGAAGAGCATGCAGCAGAAGCCTGTCCATCTGTCCTGACATCTGTCACTTTCCTCACTAAAAAGCGATCCATGCTTGGTGCTGACTTTTTTTTTTTTTTTTTATTCAATTTTGAAAGTAACAATGACAATTTACATCAAACATAAGACAAACATACATTGGGGAAAACGTATAACAGATCTTACATTAGAAAGAATAAGAGTTAAATTCTACAAATATTTTTTTCAACAAAAGAGATGTTTTTATGCATTTCTTATTTCTAGTGATTGAATTCAATGAGTCATGGAATATTTTAAGATCTTTACAAAAAAAATTAAAGGAGGGTGTTATAGACATTACTTTAGCTTTATGTATATGAAACTTCCCAAGAAGAATTATTAACTTTAATGTGTTATCAATTATATTTGAACCAGTATTACAGTCCAAGAAGAAGATCATAGCCTCATCTATTCTGATTATTTTGTAGAATGTATCAAAAACCATCATAGATACCTGCTTCCAAAAGTCTTCAGAGTGTTTACATTTATAAAATAAGTGTATAAGCGTTTCAGATTCAAGATTACAAAAACAACATTGTGGCGAGAAGTCTTTTATAAATTTACTAAGAAATACATTACACGGATAATACCTGTGTAATATTTTAAAATGAGTTTCCTTAACCTTATTTGGCAGTAAAAATGCATTACTTGCTGACCAGATTATCTCAATTGAAGGTATAGAAGAAAAATGTTGTTTCCATTTCAGAATTGTTTTAGGGTAACAGCTGATATCTTGATTAAGACACTTTCTGATGTAAGAGTTATTACACTTCATATCCAAAATATGAACACCCCCAATAACAAGTTTAGGGGTTTGCCGTAACACTGGGTTGTAGCTGAGATGCGCTTTCACAAGCTGAAGCAATTTAATGGAGATGTTTTTAACAACCACATTGTAATCTCTGCATGTAGATTCAACCCCTGAGAGAGCAAGAAATTGTTGATAAGTATATATCTCACCATTACAATTTAGTAAGTCAGAAATAAAAATAATTCCTTTATCAAACCATTCTTTTTTATATATACTTTTCCTTTTAGATAATATATGTTGGTTATTCCATATTATACACTTGTGAGGGGAGAAATTGTGTTTAAAGGCTATTTTCCATGCATCTAGTGATTGCTTGTGAAAATTAGATAATTTGATGGGAAGTTTACTACATTTGAAGTCACATGATAATAAAAAGTTTAACCCACCACACTTTTCAAAAAACAAATTGGGGATATAAAACCATATAGAATCATTATGGGCCAAGCAATGTTTCAACCAATTGATTTTAAAAATGGTATTAAGAGTACTGAAATCAAGGACATTAAGCCCACCCTCTGAAAGAGTTCTGATAATCGTTTTTCTTTTTATATATTCAGTCTTATTTTTCCAAATGAATTTAAATATGGCCCTATCAATATCGGAGCACATTTTAGAATTTACGTACAATGAGAGAGCCGGGTATACCAGCCTCGAAATTCCCTCAGCCTTGGAAAGCAGAACACGTCCATGGATAGACAGGTTTCTCTGAGACCAGCAATTAAAAACCATCTTTGCTTTATGTAAACACGTAGAAAAATTATTTTCAAGTCTTTCATGTGGACATTTATTGATTATAATGCCAAGGTACCTAACCTTTTCTTTTACCTTAATTCCACATATGTCTGGGATAGCAGAAGGGTGAATTGTCATAATCTCAGATTTATTCTGATTAACAGAAAGGCCAGAGGCATGTGAAAAAAGTTTTAAAGCCTCTAATATAATGGGGATTTGACTTTTATCCTTCAGGAAGATGCATGTATCATCTGCCAGTTGACTGGTTAAAATAGTGCGGTCTGCTATTTGGATGCCTTCAATTTTCGAACAATTCACTACATAAAGATTAAGAAGCTCTGCAACCAACAGAAACAAAAAAGGAGAAATAGGGCAGCCTTGCCTGATGCCTCTCTCAATGACAAACCGTGGTGAAGTCCCACTAGACAAGGATACATTACTATTGATGTCTTTATACATAGTCTGTACAGTTTTCACAAATTTTGGACCAAAGCCAAATCGTCTTAAGGCATCATACATAAAGGCATGCTCTACTGTATCAAATGCCTTGTAGAAATCTAAGAACAAGATTAGTGCATCATCATTAACCAACTCAGAGTAATCTAAAAGATCCAAAACAAGACGAATATTATTTGAAATGTGTCGACCTTTCATGAAGCCAGATTGTGTGAGAGAGATAACTTCTTCTAAGCAGGGTTTTAGTCTCCTAGCATATACTGCAGCTAATATTTTGTAATCAGAATTAAGCAATGTTATAGGGCGCCAATTATCTAAAAAATTTTTGTCTT
Source organism: Carassius carassius (assembly GCF_963082965.1). Lineage (NCBI taxonomy): Eukaryota > Metazoa > Chordata > Actinopteri > Cypriniformes > Cyprinidae > Carassius > Carassius carassius. The sequence continues at coordinate 7,521,536 of NC_081774.1, read as the reverse complement.
TATTTGGTTTAGGAATTAACGTAATAAGACCTTGCTTCATCGATGCAGATAATTCCCCTCGATCTAAACATTCTTTGAAAAAGTCTAAGATTAAATCTTTTATATCACTCCAAAATGATCGATAAAATTCAAACGGTAACCCATCAGGGCCCGGACTCTTATTAAATGGGGTCTTTGTAATTAGAATGTCCAGTTCTTCCATAGTTATTTCTCCCTCACAAACAGCATGACTATCTTCACTTATAGCTGGAATAAAAGGATCCACATTCAAGAAAAATGTATTAGAAAATTCAGAATGAAAGGAAGAAGTATACAGTCGTTGATAAAAGTCAGATACAAATTTTGAAATCTTGCCTTCCTCAGAAGTGAGATTACCATTAATATTAAGGGTTGTAATCCTTTTTAATTCACCTCTTCTTTTTTCTAAATTAAAAAAATATGTAGAATTCTTTTCTCCAAATTCAAGCCATTTTGCCCTTGATCTGATGAATGCACCTTTGGCCTTTTCTGCATAAAGAACATCAAGGTCTTCCTTCAATAAATACAACTTCTCCTTGTCTTGTTCACTGGGAGATGGCATACATAAAATATTATTAATTTCTTTTATGATCGCAGAGCTTCTTGACTCCTTTGCCTTAGAAAGTTGTTTACCAAACTTTATAGAGAATTTTCGGGACTCATATTTAAAAAATTCCCACTTTGCAATAGCAGAATCTGAATTAACTTTACATTTTTCAATAATATTTTTAATACCTGAACAATATGTAGGAAGTTGCAAAAACGAAGTATTCATCTTCCAGTATCCTGGTCGTCTCTGAGAACTGTTACGAAGCTCAGATATTTCAAGATCGATACAGGCATGGTCAGTTAGAGGGGCAGGAGAAATAGTACAAGAGCTATTAAAAGAAACTAGCCGGTCAGATATAAGCCAAAGGTCTATTCTAGATTTTTGAGACATGTCTGCTTTAAACCATGTAAACGACGAGATACTGTTTCCATGGACGTGTCTGTAAGCATCCAACAAGGAAAGGCTGCTACAAAAATCACTTATAACTAAATTAAGGTGATTAACATTAAGTCTTGGAGGGAATCTATCTAAATGCAGATCAGGGGCTTCATTAAAATCCCCTCCCACAATGAATGCTGCTGAAGGAAATTTCAAATTTAAAGCAAGTAATTTTGTAGATAAAGATTGGAAAAGAATATGATTTAAGTTAGAACTGTTAAAGCCATATACATTACATAAAATAATAACAGCTTCTCCAGACTGAACAACAGCTATTATCCATCTGCCCTCTAAAGAGAAGTGTGACTCAAGAATTTTACCACTAAAATTATGGTTAAATAAAATTACAACTCCCCCTGAATGAGTAGACCCATGTGAAAATAAAGTTTTACCTCCCCACTGTGCTGACCAAAAAGACTCATCATTAACACTAGAATGAGTTTCTTGTAGAAAATAAACATCTCTTCTTTTAGAATTACAAAATAAAAATAAAGCTTTTCGTTTAGTAAGATCGCGAATCCCCCGAACATTAAGAGAGAAACAAGAAAAGTTAAATGACATTTGTACAGAAAACAAACACACACAAAAAAAGAGAACAATCTGCCCTAGAGGGCAAAAAAGTTAACTATGCGAGAAGGAACAAAGTGCAAAACTTATCTCTTTAACCTTCCATATCAAGCATCAATGGATTAGAGAATATCCAAACCTATAAAACTAATCAGGCCAACATTCAAAAAGAAATGCTATGAGAAAAAAAAAAAGGACACCATCTTAGCAAGAGTTTACTTTAAAGTCATACTTGTAACTAAGATTCAATGTCACTTTTTTGGCCAAAAAAGGATAGAGGCGTTAATATGATTCACATATTATCCGCTGTAATCTTCTTTCCATCAATAATGGCAGCCGAACCCTTGAATCCAGCTCGTTTTCCATCTTTCCTGGCTTGACTTACCAGCGGCCACAGTTTATTCCGTGCGTCCCTCGCCCGTTGTGTCAGATCTTCTGTTATTTTGATGCCTTTCTGTTTGAGGACTTCAGAGTTTTTCGCGTCCATCCATATGCGATCCCGATGAGTGCGTGACAAAAACTGCACAATAATCCGCCGTGGGCTCGCGCCTCCCGCTTTCGGCCCGATTCTGTGTGCAACATCAATGGAAGTCTGAAGAACGTCTCTCAATCCCGGCGAGATTTGAGAAAAAATATCCATTGCGATCATTTTCACGTTTTCTCCCGTCTCCTCCGGAATACCAGACATTTTCAAATTCCACCTTCTTTTATATGCCTCCAGTTCGTCAACTTTTTCCCACAGTTGGTTGTTTTCATTGATCACGGCCGCTACTTGAACACCTAGTTCGTTAGTTTTAGTTACAGCCCTCTCCGTTTTGACGGTCACTGAATCAACTTTGGTGGCGAGTTGAGATATCAGGTTCGAATTGGATGCAACAGACCTTTCAATGTCCAGTAACTTCTCCATGAAATCATCTTGCTTTTTTCCCAGCCTCTCAATCGCCTTCAGTATATCATTTAGTATATCCGTATTTAAGGGCTCGGATACCTGCCGTCGTATCTTCGGAAGAGGGCTGTTGATCGGGGTGTCTGAAGATAAACAATCCATGTTTAAATCCTCTTCGACGTCGGGAGTGGGTTTAGCATAACCATGCACACGCTTCACACTCTCCGCCATTCCTTCCATTTGTCTCAGGTTATGTTTCGGCAGCGCGAGTTTCAATCAACGCACTCTGCAAGCCGCGACAGACGTTCAATTCTAACAGTCCCAAAAGGCAAATATTCTCAATTCCAGTTTAAAAACGTTGTAGAGTCATTCAAAACATAAAGTCACTTGTAGAATTAACGCAAAAAATCAAGGAAGGAAAAAAAAAAGATTAAGTTTTGCACAAAAGTTTATGCGAGACAGAAACGGTTTAGCTACACAGACGCCATCTTGGCGCAGTTTTTGCTTGGTGCTGACTAGCAATCTTCGCCTTAGTTAGAAACGTTATAGCTAACAGCTCCACTCCACTCCAAATTTAAATTCACCAATATTAAGCGTCTTTTCAATGAAACCTCAATAATGTATTTCCTTAACTCTCCGAGATGCTGGTCTATTTCGCGCGCAAGATGAATGTGTACGTATATGACGTTGCAAAGCATAGACCTGATAGGTGCAAAGCTAGCCTATCCTGTGTCAGTTTGAATCTCAACTCCTCTATATTATTTTTGATATTTTCATAAAATTTAGTGTATTCACACCAATGTGCAAATATTCTGGAAATGTTTGGAAAAATTAATTATTTAATAGTGAAATTACGTAGGCTGGAATGCATGTCACGGACCACATGCAATGCCGCCGCGGACCACACGGGGGGCCGCGGACCACCGGTTGAAAACCCCTGGTTTAGGTGTATGCTTCAGACACCTTTCACCGCTGAAAGGCGCGATTTGGCGTTCCCTCGGAAGGGAACAGTGTTAGATCGCCATCTGGTTGCTAGTGATGGGAAAACAAGGCTTTATTAACCTTTTGAGGCTTCATCAAACTGTGCCGAAAAACGGTTCATTACTCGAAGCTTTTTAACATGGTGCGCATTAGCGACATCTGGTGGTCAGATCGGTTTCTCCTGTCAATATACGCTTGAGAGGATGGTTTAAAAAAGTTATTTAAAAAACTCGTGTCATGCGTAGTCAGTTGATTCATACATTTATCCATCATATAGAATATGCAAGTGTGTGATTATAATTATTAAATGACTTGAGTAGCAGCAAAAATTTTGGATGAGCTGTTTTGGGTCTCCGTGTGACGTGCATTTTCTATGTGGTGTTGAGGTTATTCTAAACTATTCTACTGAATCCCAAATATGTGCACACACACACAACCAAGTCAATGTAAAGCCAAACACAAGTCATGCGACGCCCCGATTGTTTTTCAAACCAGGGGCCAGTTGCATAAATGATTTAGACAGGTCTTAAAAGTTAGTCATCTATTTTTTTTTCTTTAAGACTATTCATCAAATTCAGTTACATAAAAGCATAGATTAATCTGAGTTCATTCCAAAAACAAGACTGATTACTTATTGGCTAACTGCATGTTGGTCAAACTCATACTTAACATCGTCTTAAGGTTTATACAACTACTTGGAGGGCTGTCCCGTCCATAGACTACCGGTACATATAAAAACAGGTCCCGATTCCCGACCTTCCGATACTGCGTGACGTTCAAATATAAAGGTAAATCAGTAGCAAAACTCGAGAGGTTGAAGATCTGATTGTGAGAACTATTATTAATATTTACTAATATTTGTATTTGTAAGTTAAAATTTACACTCACAGCTCTGATGTGAAAAGCTGAATCTTTCAATTTACACACACAGACAATAATCAAAACACCCGTGTTTTGAATTGGAAGTTGTAGATTAATAGTCACAAATGTGTAGAATGACATTCACACAAAGAAAATGACATACACACATGTTTACGACATATTTACTTTTGCACTTTACTTCAGTTTCGCTGCACAACGTCAAGTCGGCACTTACAACCTCTCAGATCTGGAAGTACAAGTTCAAATCCTAGCGCTCTGACTTTTGCTACTCTTTTTGCGATATTCTTGTTGCAAAACTCACTTGTGCACTTGTATATGCAGATGTGAGAGAGCAGAGCTGTGGGCGGGGCTTTGGTGCGAATGAAGACATTTTATTGGTCGATGCCCGACCAATGAACAACGCCAACTGTTTTCACTGAATGGAATATCCTTAGCTTTGACAGGATTTAAAGACACTGCATTCATTTTGCCATTCAGGTATTATCTGGTAGACAAATAATGCAACATATTTTATATGTATATCCCACTGCATATCACTCTACCAGAGTTGCAATATAATGCTGTTTTTATTATTTTTATGTTTTGTAAAAATAATTTTAACATCTTCATTGGGTTAAATTCCTAATTTGCTTGTCAGTAATGAACCTTTTTAAATGCAACATTATTATTATTTTTTTAATAAAAATCGAGTGTTTAATAATGTCTAAATGTACATTAAACAGCAAAACCTAAAAAATAAGCACTTATGACCAGAAATACTGTTTTGAGCAACTAGTAGAGCTAAATACATGTATTTATTAAACATCAACATGGCCATCTAGTGTTTAAGCAATGGAATTGCATATGAATATGCCTCTAATTTAAAGCGTGCCTCTTTGCACTGGAATTTAAACCTAAATACTAGTTATTGTAGTATAAATAACCATATTAGAAAATGTTATATTTCAAATGGTCATTCATGGATCATAATTATTGTGCATATTATTTAGTACCATGATCTCTTCAAATTAACTAAACAGTAGAGTTGTGACGTTCGCGAACGAACCGATTCTTTTGAACGGCTCATAAACATGAACGATGGGAGCCGAGTCGCGGCTGGAGGGGAGCCGTTCTTTCTGTCGTTCTTTTTTCCTATGCGTTTTTCACACAGATGCACACAAATGAGCTCCTCCGCGAGACAGAACAGTTGTAGGGGGAGGGGCGCACCCAGCGCAGGCCAACCCTTTATAGCGTGATGATATTAGTTATTAGTTGTGCATGTTCATTGCAGCCCACTTTGTTATTGTTCATTGACTTGAAGGGGCTGATGTCCTATTTTCAAAGTTTACAGTAGTAATAGTATGTAGTATGTAGACATTTCCATTTTATTTATTCTAATTTTATCTACTTTAAATATTTTTTGTTTTCTATCAAAATGTTCTTGTGTGATAACAATGTTCTTGTGTGAAAGTGTTTGTAGTAAAAGCTGTTTTGCACAGAAATTCATTGCAGCCGGCTTTGTTTTTGATGTTTATTTGAGTAGGTATTGTATGAATAACATAAGTCAACATAGCTTTACACACACACACACACACACACACACACACATTTTGTACTAAAGGTAAATCCAAAATAGTGATGTCACTGTCTAAGCAGAGGGATTTGTGCAACCCTATGGAATATAGTCCACACATGACAAATGAGGTAATAATCAATATTTCAGAATAATTCAAACTCAGATATTGGTGTGTGATATCTGAGTTTTAATTATTTGGCTACAAATCTCACCTCATCATTCCTCCCAATGATTATTTCCAGGATAAACTGAGATGACCCCAAGCTGGCTTCTTAAAACTGACTAAATATTTAAAAAGAGCCAAAAGAGCCGTTCTTTTGAACGGCTCTTTGAAAGGAACGGATCGCGAAGATCCGGATCCCCTCAAAGAGCCATAAATCCCATCACTACTAAACAGGACTGAGTTAACATGTAGTACAGTTATTTTATTGGTTAAAAGCTACTCTTAATTGTTTAGTCACATTTAACTGCCAAGGAGGAGTATGAGAACATAATGCTGTTCCATTTTCCAGTATAAAATGCTATTGTAACGCATAGTCATTAGTCAATGTAGTAATCCATGCATAATCAATGCACTTTATGTGTTACAAATGACTAGGAATCGCTGCAAATATAATGAAACTGCTGTCTGTCCCAATTAATACATTTCAAGCATATTAACAGAATGTTTAGTTTAGTACTATTGATAGCTCCATGAACCACGTGACGGCGTGGCGGTGAGATCAAAGCATGCTCTGGTACAGCGAGTTTACTCTGTAATATGCAGTGGGATATACATATAAAATATGTTGCATTATTTGTCTACTAGATAATACCTGAATGGCAAAATGAATGCAGTGTCTTAAAATCCTGTCAAAGCTAAGGATATTCAGTGAAAACAATTGGCGTTGTTCATTGGTCGGGCATCGACCAATAAAATGTCTTCATTCGCACCAAAGCCCCGCCCACAGCTCTGCTCTCTCACATCTGCATATACAAGTGCACAAGTGAGTTTTGCAACAAGAATATCGCAAAAAGAGTAGCAAAAGTCAGAGCGCTAAGATTTGAACTTGTACTTCCAGATCTGAGAGGTTGTAAGTGCCGACTTGACGTTGTGCAGCGAAACTGAAGTAAAGTGCAAAAGTAAATATGTCGTAAACATTTGTGTATGTCATTTTCTTTGTGTGAATGTCATTCTACACATTTGTGACTATTAATCTACAACTTCCAATTCAAAACACGGGTGTTTTGATCATTGTCTGTGTGTGCAAATTGAAAGATTCAGCTTTTCACATCAGAGCTGTGAGTGTAAATTTTAACTTACAAATACAAATATTAATATGACAAGTTCTCACATTCAGATCTTCAACCTCTCGAGTTTAGCTACTGATTTACCTCCATATTCAAAGCTTCAAACGTCATCAATCAGGTGGTATTGTCATTTCGATAAAGGCATAGGCAGTGTGCTTTGAATGCTGCATCGGAGCCTCGGGATCAATCGTCTCATCACTACTAGTTGCTCAGTGGTGCTTTATATTTTTCACAGTTGCTGAACTTGTGTACCTTTTTAAAAAAAATATATTATTAGAGCAGCTTCCAGATAAAGTAGGTGTGTCCCACACGTCTCTAAAACCAGGAAACTAGGGAATATAAAAGTTCTGTGTCTCTGTTTATATTTGTGTTTACAAAGTGTAAAATGGCAGAATCCAGTATTTCAGTGGTTTAGGAGGGGTTCAGCTGCTCAATCTGTCTGAATCTACTGACGGATCCAGTGACCCTCACCTGTGGACACAGTTACTGTGTGAGCTGTATTACAGGCTGCTGGGATCAGGACGATCAGAAGGGAGTCTACAGCTGCCCTCAGTGCAGACAGACCTACACTCCAAGACCTGTTTTAGGTAAAAACACCATGCTGGCTGAAGTGGTTGAGAAATTCAAGAAGACAAAATTAAAAGGTTCTCGTCCTGATCAGTGTTACACTGAACCTGGAGATGTGGAGTGTGACATCTGTACTGGGAGAAAATATAAAGCCATCAAGTCCTGTCTGGTGTGTCTGGAATCTTACTGTCTGACCCATTTTGAACGTCATGAAGAATTTCGCTCTGGCAAGCGACACAAAGTGACATATGCCATTGGAGAATTAAAAGAGATAATCTGCTCTCAACACGATAAACTACTGGAAATTTTCTGTCGTACTGACCAGCACTGTATATGTTATATGTGTATGGTGGATGAACACAAAAACCACAACACTGTATCAGCTGCAGCAGAGAGGACTGAAAAACAGGTATGAACTGTATCATATTATACACTATTGAAAAAATGAAAATAACAAACATGGTACGAAGCTAACCTGTACAGTAATCTTTCAAATAATTTGGGTGAATTGATGGGTTTTCATGTTATCATGGCGTGGTCACAAGTTCAGTTTTAATGTTGATAGGACAGAAAAAAGCAGGAGTGAAATGTGTCCTCTTCTGTTTAATGATAAACTTTTATAGTGAGCCTCTGTTCATAAAGATAGTCCATATTTTTGGTTATGATAAAATAGCATCATAACATGTTAATAATTCTCCTGTCTTGTGTAGCCAAACTTTTGACAACAGGGAAAATCAGTTTCCGTCTAACCCTACAGAGGACTGATTTTTCACATGATGTTTCTTTTGTCTTACAGAAACACTTGGAAGAGATCCAGAGAAAATTCCAGAAGAGAATCCAGGAGCGACAGAAGGAGCTTGAGGAGCTGAGAGAGACTGTAGAGTTTTACAAGGTGGGTTTTGAGCAGAAGGTCAAGGTCAAGGTATCTTTATTTCATACCCGCAGGTAAATTTGTTTAAAAAAATGAAGAATTCGCTCATCCACAATAAAACATAAAAACATAAAACAGACATAAAACAGGCTGCACCATGACACATACACATCGTCTATCCAAGTTAACTATCAAATACTAAAACATCTATCTTACTCATATTATTTAAAAATTCAATTGCCACTGGAACAAAAGTATTTCTGTACCGTCTAGTCTTCCATCTCAAAGCCACAAACCGACGACCAGGGGGAAGTAACTGAAAGTCATTCCTTAAGGGATGCGACCGATCATTCAAGACAACACTTGCTTTCCGATACAGCTGATCTGTATAAATATTTCCCAAATACCGTTGATTTACTCCAATTATCCTACTCACCCATTTAACAATTTGGTTTAAGGAGTTCTTATTCTTCACTGACAGGCTTCCATACCACACCACAATGGAAAACGACATAATAGATTCGATAAAAGCATAATAAAACAAAGTCAACATGTGTCTATCAATGTTAAATTTAGCAAGTTTCCTAAGGCAACTCAAACGTTGATGACCCTTTTTGCAGACCATTTCAACTTCATTTCAACAATTCAACTCAAATGACAGTTTTGAGTCTATGACTGTGCCAAGATATTTATAACTCTCTACACGACCCACAACCTGTCCTTTGATAATCGTAGTAACGTGATCAACAGCGTGTGTTCTAAAATCAATGATCATGTCTTTCGTTTTAGTAATATTTAACTTTAGATAAAAATCATCGCACCAGGTTACAAAATCATCCACAACTGTATGTCTTCCCCCTGTAGCAGGCTCACTATCACTGTGTCATCAGCAAACTTAATAAACATCCTGTTTTCATGTAAGCTTTGACACATATTAGTGTACAAAATATTTAGTAATGGTGAAAGAACACAGCCTTGAGGAGATCCTGTGGATAAACATAATACATCTGAGAAGCTACCATTCACTTTTACCCTCTGCATTCTGTTAGTTAAAAAGTCCAGTATCCATCCCACTAAGTTGTGGTTCATCTTGTTATACTCTAGCAATATTCTGGCTAGAATATGAGGTTATATAGTGTTAAAAGCAGAAGAGAAGTCAATGAACAACAGTCTTGCATGGGTATTTTTCCCCTCCAGATGCTTAGTCGGTAAGTTTAACAACATAAGTGAAGCATCCTCGACACTGAAGAACAACTTCTGGCTGCTTAAGAAGATCTGTTTGAGACTCAGTTAGACTCTCCTCCAGTCAGTCAGTGAGGAGCCAGTGGTGGAGCTCCTTCAGTCCCACTGAAGCCCACTGTGGGGAACAGGCTGTGTGAGGCAGCAGTAAGAGCTGCGTGAATGGACTGATTCTGATGCTTCTCTCTCTGTGTGTCCTAACAGCGCTCTGCACAGACAGCAGTGGAGGACACTGAGAGGATCTTTACTGAGCTGATCCGCTCCATTGAGAGAAGCCGCTCTGAGGTGACACAGCTCAGAGATCAGGAAAAGACTGCAGTGAGTCGAGCTGAAGAACAACTGAAGAGACTGGAGCAGGAGATTGAAGACCTGAGGAGGAGAGACACTGAGGTGGACAAGCTTTCACACACAGACCTTCACATCCATTTCCTCCAGGTAACAGACAAACAGGTCAATAGGAAGGGAAGAGCATGCTGTACAGATTGTGTTTCTATCAAATGTTTCTGTGTGTTTAGCTGGTGTTTCTCGTGTCTGTGTACCGTTTCCAGTCTCTCTCTGTTCCACCTGGATCTACAGACTCATCCAAAATCACTGTCAGTTCAAGTCTCTCTTTTGATGATGTTGGAAAATCTGTGTCTGATCTAAGAGAGAAACTAGAGCATTTCTGCAGAGAAGAGATAAAAAAGATATCTGATAGAGGTAAAATACCTGCTACCCACAAGAGCATTCCCACTCCAGAATATGAGAGCAAGAAGGAGTTCCTAAAATGTAAGTATAAACACGAGTACATACAAGCTACTGTACATTTAAACAATATGAAGAACAAAGGTGTACACAATGAATCAAATAAATTGATCCAAAATCCAAATATCCAATATCCAAAACTGGATTTTTGCCAGTGACTGATTGTTGTATGTTGAAATAGACTTTTTTCCTTTAATTCCTACAACTTAATTAGAAAACATGAAATATAAGTTTCAGTTAACATGCTGTTTTATTGATTAAAATTCAGATGATTCCGTTTATTAATTTGATATTTTTGTTTCCCGTCAGATTTCCAGCGCTTCACACTGGACCAAGACACAGCATTAAAAAACCTTTTTCTGTCTGAAGGGAACAGAGTGCTTACTTTTGGCCATGAACGTATGGAGCTTTTCTTGTGCCAATAAAAATGAACGTAGCTTTTCAAGAAACTAATGAAAATATAAATTGAAACTAAAAAAATTATCTCTAAAACTAAAAAAAGAATAAATCGCAGGCAATTTTTTTGACTTCGTTTTTAATACACTGCATGTTTTGCTAACTATTTCACATATTTCAATCACTGATCTGAACTTACAAATGCGCTTCCAGAGTTTTCATTTACGCTTCTGAAGTTTTCGTTTACGCTCCCTGAGTTCCCTTTCGAGAGTACTCTCGTACTGCGTAAGCTAGCTTACGCTATGGGAAAAGGTCCCCTTTTCTCGAGAATATGAAGCCAAAAATTATCCTTAATTTTTAAATAATGTAAAACGCAGTGCTGCAGCACAGCAGACCCAAGCGAAGCGGCTCGCGCGCTTATTGGCTGTGCTGCGGCAACTGCAGCAACCTATGGTGAGGCGGCGGAGAGTAACGAACCAATGGGGGCGCTTCGCGCCCATTGGACGTCAGAGCGCGCCAAAATAGGCGTGGCTGGAACTATATAAGCCACCGCTTCACCATAGGGATCAGATTTCATCTCCTTCAGCGATCTCACCTGCACTTCGCTGTCTTCTCCGGAGAAGCCTCTACACGCCGTCGAAAAGCCTCTCAGCGGGATAGCACTGCAACGCAGATCTGAGGACGCCGGCTCGTGCTTCATCTCGACGCCGCCTTCAGCTCTCGCTTCCTGCTGCGCCATCCGGCGTGACTATATCCTTTTCAAAGCTAGTGTGTTTGCCGCTGCATCACACTTTTTTCCTCCAGAATTCGAGGCGTTGTTTCAAATGCCTCGGGCCTGCGCTTCCTGCCGAGGCCCTCTGCCCAGCGAGGACCGCCACATCATCTGTGTCTCCTGCCTGGGCCGCGAGAATGCTGAGAGCGCACTCTTCGAGGGCGGCTGCCCTGAGTGCGACGACATGGCTATATCGACCCTGCGGGCTCGATTAGCTCAAACCAGCCACGATGCTCCACCCGCTCCGCCTCTTCTCTCTCAAGTGCCGCGTAAGAAACGCCGCGATCAGAGAATGCCTGAGCATACTGCTACACGCGAGCTCACGCCGGAACACTCCCCGCGTGCCTCGCCCGCTCTCTCTCCTTCGCCTGTCCTCTTCGTGGACGAGCAGCGCCAGTCCCTGCTCACCAGCGCCCCCTTCTCCTTCGGAGCGCCTGAGGCGGAAGAGGACAGACACGACAGCCTTTCTCTCGCCGCGTCCAGTAGTGAGGAATGGTCGGGCTCCATTGCGGACCCCCCCCCCCTACAGCACCCAGCTGCACCGGACAACGCGCCAATATCGACGCGGAGCTTACTCGTGTGCTTACAAGGGCTGTCAGCGACCTTCAGCTCGACTGGTCTCCTCCAGACGAGCCCGCTAAAAGCAGGCTGGATGAATGGTTCCTGCAGGGGCGCCCTTCGGCCCCTCCGCAAAGAAACGCCCCCTTCTTCCCGGAAGTTCACAATGAACTCACGAAGTCGTGGAAAGCCCCATTCTCCGCACGCTTGAAGACTTCTGTCTCGTCAGCGCTCTCCTCTGTCGACGGCGCCCGAGACCACGGTTACGAGAGCCTCCCCCCTCTCGAGGAGGCTATTGCTGCACACCTCTGCCCGCCCTCAGCCGCTGGATGGCGGTCGAAGCCTGTGCATCCATCCAAGCCGTGCCGCACCACCTCAGCTCTCGCTGGCCGAGCTTACACCTCCGCTGGTCAAGCTGCTTCGGCTCTACACACCATGGCTGTGCTGCAGGTTTTTCAGGCCAGACTTCTCCGTAACCTGGACGAGTCTGCCCCAGATACCTATGACTTTAAAGATCTCCGCAGCGCTACTGATCTAGCCCTGCGTGCGACAAAGACCACAGCACAAGCGATCGGCCGAAGCATGGCAAGCCTCGCTGTTTTAGAGCGACACCTCTGGCTCACGCTCACGGAGATGAAAGACGCCGACAAATCCGCCTTTCTCAACTCTCCTATCTCGCCGTCCGGCCTCTTTGGCCAGTCGGTTAAGGGTTTCGCTGAACGCTTCACTGAGGCTCAGAAAACGTCACAGGCAATGAGACACTTCCTGCCGAAACGCTCTAGCTCTGCTGCGGGACGCCGTAGAAATGCGCCGCCCCCTCAGACCTCGAAGCCATCGCAGCCAGACTTACAGTCTCGCCCAGCGACCAAAACCCAGCACCGCTCTCGCTCTACGAGCCGCAAACCGCCAGAGAGATGGGGACCTCGGCCCAGGATTGTGCTGAACCCCGAGCCTCTGAAGCCCTCCTGACCTTCGGGCTGAAAAGACCGTGGTTAAGTCCCGCTGCGGCCGGACCACCACACAAGAAACCTCACATGCTTCCTCCAATCCCCTCGCTAAAGGCGGTTGGAGATGTCTATACTGCAGTAAACGAGCCTGTTACAATGCACGCACGCCTGCACACAAACGCCGTTTTCGCGGCGACCTCAATAAAGCACAAAAAGAGCTTTTTCTATGTAGGCAGTGTGCCCACTACACAGTACGCACCCCTACATGTATACACACTCCCCCAAGTGTCACAAAGACTCACTCGGGTCTCCTTTCATGCCCACCTTCCCGCTCGCGCCGGAGGTGCTCTAAATGTAGCGCGCGTGCCCACTTCTCAGTGCGCAACCCTACAAATAAGCGCTGTCACCACAGTGTCACAAGCACAGCATACTCGAGCTACTGGTCCCCTCATAACAGGCGGCCAGTGCCCGAAGCACATTCAACCCATAGCCGCACGAGCCGCTGCATGGCAGGCCATCCCCGGCATATCAAATTGGGTTTTGAATATAATAAAACGAGGTTACTCGCTCCAGTTCGCTCGCAGACCGCCGCGCTTTCGCGCCGTGGTCGAAACGAAAGTGAAAAGCGAAATGACACACGTCCTTCGCGCCGAACTGATAAACCTTCTTGCAAAAGGGGCGATAGAAACTGTCCCCCCTGCGCAGCGCGAGTCAGGCTTTTACAGCCGCTACTTCCTCGTACCAAAAAAGGATGGCGGTCTCAGACCCATCCTAGATCTCAGACGTTTGAACAAAGCGCTTATGACGCGATCGTTCAAAATGTTAACTACCAAACAAATACTCGCGCAAATTCGCCCAAGGGATTGGTTTTTCTCAGTGGATCTGAAAGACGCTTACTTTCACATTCAAATAGCACCCCATCACAGGCCATTCTTGAGATTCGCCTTCGAGGGGCAGACTTATCAGTACATGGTTCTTCCATTCGGCCTCTCCGTAGCGCCCCGTACGTTTACACGGTGCATGGATGCCGCTCTCGCACCCCTGAGAATGCGGGGAGTGCGAGTATTGAACTACCTCGACGACTGGCTAGTTTTAGCCCATTCCGAGGAACTACTGACGACACACAGATCCTGGATCCTCAGCCATTTAGAATGCCTGGGTCTCACGATCAACACTGTCAAGAGCGCTCTGTCTCCCAGCCAGAGGATTTCCTTTTTGGGGATAGACATAGACTCTGTGACATGTACAGCGCGTCTGACGTCACAGCGCGCTCTCACTATTCAGCATTTAGCCGTGTCGTTCGAAGCCGGGTCTCTTTACCCGCTCAAACGATTTCAGGAAATGCTAGGTCTGATGGCATCAGCCTCTGCGGTTCTCAAACTGGGCCTGCTGCGCATGCGCCCACTACAGCGCTGGCTGAGAGACCGTGTTCCAGCACGCGCCTGGATTTCCGGCCGCGCGCGCATCAGGGTGACCCACGGCTGCATCACAGCTCTGGCCCCTTGGAAAATAGCCAACTGGTATCAGTTAGGCGTAAGCACGGGCGCTGTCTCGAAATGGAAAGTAGTCTCGACAGATGCATCCAACCTCGGTTGGGGCGCCCTGTACGAGGGCAGGTCTGCCTCCGGCCTCTGGTCGAGCCCGGAGCGACTGTTACACATAAACTGTCTGGAGATGATAGCGGTCGAACTATCCCTGAAAGCTTTCCTCCCATTTTTAAAGGGCCACCACGTTCTGGTCAGATCAGACAGCATGTCAGTGGTGGCCTACATAAATCGCCAGGGTGGTGTCAGGTCAGAAACCTTGCACACCCTGACCGAGCGTCTTCTGACATGGGCACATTACAATCTGCGCTCGCTAAAGGCAGCGCATGTACCTGGCATCCTGAACCGGGGCCCGGACATGCTTTCCAGGGCGAATGTTCCCCCTGGGGAGTGGTCTCTTCACCCACAGACGGTTCAGTTGATGTGGAGCATCTTCGGCAGGGCAGAGGTCGACCTCTTCGCCTCAGAAGACAACATTGCCCAATATATTTTTCAAAGAGCAGGGACGCGCTGGCCCTCGATTGGCCCAGACGCCCGCTTTATGCCTTCCCACCGGTCGCGATGCTACCGCAGGTCATCGATCGGGTCAGGAAGAGCAGATGTGCTATGCTGCTAGTAGCCCCACTCTGGACGACCCAACCTTGGTTCTCCGAGCTGATGCAGCTGTCCAGTACAGCCCCAGGGCCAATACCGCTGCGGAAAGATCTCCTCACGCAGCTGAAGGGCGCGCTCTGGCATCCCCACCCCGAACTTTGGGCCCTTCATGTATGGCCCCTCAACGGGTACCCGGGAACCTCCCTGAGGGAGTGTTAAAGACCATTACGGAAGCCAGAGCGCCCTCAACCAGGCGCCTATACGCGCAGAAATGGTCAGTGTTCTCCACCTGGTGCCCTGGGCCGCGATGAACCCTCCCCGACCCCCTTCAATCCCTTCCTGGGACCTGTCTACGGTCCTAGAGGCCTTAAAGGGCCCCCCTTTTGAACCGCTTCAGTCTGTCGATATGAAGCTTCTTTCGTTCAAAACCGCTTTTCTACTGGCTCTGGCCTCAGTCAAGCGAGTGGGGGATT
This sequence comes from Carassius carassius, assembly GCF_963082965.1. Classification (NCBI taxonomy): domain Eukaryota; kingdom Metazoa; phylum Chordata; class Actinopteri; order Cypriniformes; family Cyprinidae; genus Carassius; species Carassius carassius. The sequence goes on along the minus strand of NC_081774.1, from coordinate 7,505,664 downwards.
TACATGCGCTATCTGTAAGCGCTGACTGTCTCGAGTTTGGGCCTAATGACTCCAGAGTCATTCTCAGACCAAGACACGGCTATGTCCCCAAGGTGCTCTCAACACCGTTCAGAGCGCAGGTCATCTCGCTGTCAGCCCTTTCCTCGCAAAGCGACGAAAGCAACGCGAGCTTCATCTGCCCCGTCAGGGCTCTTAAAACCTATATTGCGCGCTCCGCCTTATTCAGGAGGTCGGACCAGCTCTTCATATGCTTTGGTGGGCGCACCCGAGGTCTCGCCACCACGAAGCAAAGCCTATCGCGATGGATAGTAGACACTATCTCGCTGGCTTACAAATCTAAGGGCCTTCACTGCCCGTTCGGCATCAGAGCCCATTCCACCAGAGGTATGGCCTCGTCATGGGCGTGGTCCTGCGGGATACCACTGGATGATATCTGTGCGGCGGCAGGCTGGGCCTCTCCGTCCACATTTATTAGATTCTATAATCTGCAAGTCCCTGCCCTGCAGGCCAGGGTACTTTCTATATAGACGTGCTAAGCCTTATCACGTCCCCCTTTTTTCGTTCCCTATATAAAGCTCACTAAGGTTGGCTGTTGGGACTGGGATTTCTCCTGCTATAAAGCCCCGAGCTCTCGCCTCGGGCTGTGACAGGTCGAAGTTCCCGAGCACGCACGGCGTTTTACATTGTGTTCCCATAGCGTAAGCTAGCTTACGCAGTATGAGAGTACTCTCGAAAGGGAACGTACTCGGTTACTAACGTAACCTCGGTTCCCTGAGATGAGGGAACGAGTACTGCGTAACCTGCCGTGCTATGTGCTCGGACCGGGTGATCGCTTCAGTCGATTTAAAACCTGATCCCTATGGTGAAGCGGTGGCTTATATAGTTCCAGCCACGCCTATTTTGGCGCGCTCTGACGTCCAATGGGCGCGAAGCGCCCCCATTGGTTCGTTACTCTCCGCCGCCTCACCATAGGTTGCTGCAGTTGCCGCAGCACAGCCAATAAGCGCGCGAGCCGCTTCGCTTGGGTCTGCTGTGCTGCAGCACTGCGTTTTACATTATTTAAAAATTAAGGATAATTTTTGGCTTCATATTCTCGAGAAAAGGGGACCTTTTCCCATAGCGTAAGCTAGCTTACGCAGTACTCGTTCCCTCATCTCAGGGAACCGAGGTTACGTTAGTAACCGAGTACGTTTTCGTTCGCCGTTCTGACACATTTCTCTCGTGGGGGCGGGGCTAGTAGCAGTGTGTTCTCATTGGTTACTGAGCTTTTGATTGATGGGTTCGTGACCTGGAAGTGAAGACGTCAGTGGTGTGTTTATGTGTGGATGTGAGCGTCTGTAATCGCAGCTTTCTATTTCATTTTAGTGATATTAAGTTTATATCTGTATTTATTTGCTGCTACACTATATTGTTGAGATGATTTCTTATAGAAGGAATAGCACAGACGAATGATATTTATCATTAGTCATTGTCGCTATATCGATCAGGAGGATACTGGATAACGTTAACCTACTTGTGGTAAGTCTGATTTTTTTTTTTATACTATACTAATACTATTTATATTACAGTACTGGCTTTTTTCAGGTAGAGAGGCATTTTAGAGCTCAGTGAGAGCCCATAACATTATACAGCTGTCAGCTGAGCTGTGTTGTCTTGATTTAACTGTTAGCCCAATCATTACATGACTTGTTTATCTATATTCGGTTACAGTCTTCGATTAGATCATATTCCCTTCGATTAGATCATATTTAATCCCCCAGCCACCCCAAACAACATTGAGCTAGAGTACTGTACAGTAGCCTATCTGTAGTGTATCAGTCAATTACTAATGCCAAAGGACCATAGTGCTGTCTGCCTGATTCAACTTTGGCAATGTAAAGCCTTTTTTACCATGCCAATAAAGCTATTTAAACCTGAATTTCTCAATTGCTGATTAATTTGCGATGCAAAGTTTTTGAAAGAGGAGAGACACGACTTGACCACAGACCACCTCTCTGTTCGTAATATGTAAACACTCAATTATTTTGAAGTATCGCCCTGGTTGCAATATTTATTCGGATTACCTTTGTGTGATAAAGATGACTGATAAAGCTATTATATGTATCTAGTATGAGTAACAAATAGCTTTTTCTGTGTCCATATTTGACTAATAATAATGAAAAAAGTGCACTTCAAATGAACATTTCTGAGACAAATGTTAAATCTTTAATAGTCTTTAATAATAAATATATGTCCAAATTTAAAACTTTATACATGCAAGTAATTAAGACATTACAGCAACTAGGGAATGCACAGCCATATGTTTATATATAGGGCTATTCAGCCATCTACTGGTTACACAACAGTATTACAGATGATAAATGCTGCTTGACTCCGAGGTAAATATTTAGTACTGTAAAATCCCTTAAATATAAATATAATAAATATTTTAAGTCTGCAACTTGTTACTGTATGGGGATTTCAAAGCAGTTTGTATTGTTAGATTATAATACATTTCCTCTCTCTTTTTCCAGGGAGTGGAGCAACTTTGCCGAATGAGCCTGATGCTGACACAGAGGATGGAGTGATAGTACCAGAGATCCACTGTCCCTATAAGACAGTAATCTTACTTTGTTCAGACACACCACCTTTGAATGACTGGGATCTTGATCTTCAGACACCTGATTTATTTTAATATAACCTCTAGATTAAAACAAACATAGTTCACAAGTACACACGAGGTTTTACTTTATTCTTATTAAACTATGCTGATCTTGGATTAGCATACCAATAGCATATGAATGTTGAGGGGATAGTTCACCCAAAAATACAATTCTCTCTTATTTTACTTACCCTCATGCTGTCCCAGATGCATTTTACTTTCTTTCTACAGATAAACACGAATTAAGATTGTAAGGAAAGTAATCCATCTCTGCGAGTCCTAGAGATGCTTTAAAAACCACACACAGTGAGCGTGACAGTAATCCATGCAACCTCAGTGGATGAATCAATTCCTTCTGAAGTCAAACAATATATACTAATAATGTGACTGTTTTAACTATTAAAAATCAATTCCAACCCACTGTCTTGCATACATGGGTTACAATCCACTTGTATTATGGACTCACAGCGATGGATTATTTCCTTAAATATCTTTGTCTATGTTTATGTCAAGAAGAAAGTCATATATATCTGGGTTGGCATAAATGTGAGTAAATGATGAGAGAATCCTATTTTTTTGGGTGGACTATCCTTGTACTGCTTGTGTCCAGTCACTGCTTTGTTACTTGTACTGCAACAGGAACTGCTCAAAGAATCATTGCATCATTTAAAATGTATATGAATTTTTAAAATGTATTCTGTATTTGTAATTGTGCATTTTGTATAGTAATGTATATCATGAGAATACTGTGCATTACATGTATATTATGCAGTTAATGTTTTGTGGATTCTGGTCTTTCCTGTAACAACATAATTGCATCCAAGACCTTCACTTGTGTTACTTGTGTATATGCTTTAGTGACAGTAAAGAATGTACATTTATTTGAATTCATATTTTCAATTACATTTATTTAACTGGTTGTATAAGTCACGATTGAAACGGTTGATGATTGTTAAAATCTATTTACAATTTTAAATGTTAGAAGATAGTGTTAATTAAATAAAATAACTAAATACAATTATCAATTTTTAAAAAATGGCAACAAGAACATTCTTTCCCTTTGAGGCCTGTATCTGACAGCAGACCACGATTGTAATTTTCATATCGTTAAAATTACTCTTATTTAAGTGATCATTAATTTTGATGGTGTAAACGTATATCATGCTAACCATGAGTAGTGTGATGGCCATGGTTGCCAACCTTGATTACCTGGTTGAGGTTTGACTTTCTTGACGGCTGAATATATCCCACACGTTTGCTAGTAGTATTCTCTTTAAATTGTAACAGCTGAACCTAATCACAGCCTAACATGCACAATAATCATCAGGAATAAACAAATATTCCCCCGAAAACATTGGACACTACAATATTTTAAGTATTATATACAGACAGTACTTTAATGTGCAATTACACCTGAATAGACTGAATAGATCTCTTGTGCTCCTAAAAATCTTCTGCCAACTAAGTAGTAGCAGCATGTAAATACAGATAAAATTAAAAAATGAAATAGAAAGCTGCGATTACAGACGCTCACATCCACACATAAACACACCACTGACGTCTTCACTTCCAGGTCACGAACCCATCAATCAAAAGCTCAGTAACCAATGAGAACACACTGCTACTAGCCCCGCCCCCACGAGAGAAATGTGTCAGAACGGCGAACGAAAACTCAGGGAGCGTAAACGAAAACTTCAGAAGCGTAAATGAAAACTCTGGAAGCGCATTTGTAAGTTCAGATCAGTGATTGAAATATGTGAAATAGTTAGCAAAACATGCAGTGTATTAAAAACGAAGTCAAAAAAATTGCCTGCGATTTATTCTTTTTCAGTTTTAGAGATAATTTATTTAGTTTCAATTTATATTTTCATTAGTTTCTTGAAAAGCTACGTTCATTTTTATTGGCACAAGAATTGCTCCATATGAACGGCCATATCATGATAATCCAGAAAGATTTGATGTATATGCTCAGGTATTGTGCAGAGAGAGTGTGAGTGGATGCTCTTACTGGGAGGTCGGATGGACTGGACATAGATGGTTGAGTATAGCAGTGACATATAAGTGTATTGGCAGGAAGGGAGACAGTAATCCAATTAAACTGGGAAGTAATAATCATTCCTGGTCTTTGATGTGCTTTCTTGGCCAATGTAGTTTCTGGCACAATGGAGGATTTATTGAACTCCCTGCAGTCCCCTGGCCCACTAGAATAGGAGTGTATGTGGATCAGAGTGCAGGAACTATATCCTTCTACAATGTCACTGACAAAATGAACCTCCTTCACAGAGTCCACACCACATTCACTCAGCCTCTCTATCCTGCGTTCTGGATAGATCCAGGAATAGGTGTGAGACTATTTGATTTATAGATGGTATAAAGATTCTACCAACAATAATCCTATATCACAGAGTTTAAATTTCAGATTAATATAATGGTTGTAGTGAAAGACTGAGGTAGAAACTATGAATAATGTAGAATAATATTCCTAATGTGATTTTTTAAGGCCGATCATGTTGTGTTTTTTTACATTATTTTGCTATGTTTGGGTCTAGAGTGAATCATTGAAAACCTGATGGGCAAATAATATAAAACTAATAAAGTGAATCATCTGAGTTTTAATCAATAAAGCAGCATGTTAACTGAAACTTATATTGCATGTTTTCTTAAGTTGAAAGCTACATTATATGCTGATTTTAATAGCACATTAACTCCTTTACCTGTCTGAAGAGAAAAGAGTGTTAACTTGCACTCAGATCACCCAGCCATATCCTGATCATCCAGAAAGATTTGATCCTTACCTTCAGGTGTTGTGTATAGAGGGAGTTGGATGGAGTGGTTGCATATAGCAGAGTCATATAAGAATATTGACAGGAAGGGAGACTATACTGCAAGTAGATTTTGGAGCAAATAAACATGTCTGGTTTTTGTTGTGCTTTGCCGTCAATTGTTGGTTCTGGTATAATAATGTTCTGACTGAACTCCCTGCTTCCACTAGCCCTCTAGAATAGGAGTGTATGTAGATCACAGTGCAGGAAATACATACACACACATATATATATATATATATATATACAGTACAGACCAAAAGTTTGGACACACCTTCTCATTCAAAGAGTTTTCTTTATTTTCATGACTATGAAAATTGTAGAGTCACACTGAAGGCATCAAGGGCTATTTGACCAAGAAGGAGAGTGATGGGGTGCTGTGCCAGATGACCTGGCCTCCACAGTCACCGGACCTGAACCCAATCGAGATATATATATATATATATATATATATATATATATATATATATATATACAGTGTATGTATGTATGTATGTATTTAAAGTGTATGGTTTCAAGATGTCAAATTACAATTTGTATAAAGCTGTGGAGATCATTATTTATAATATCTGTACGATTCTTTAATGTTTAGCAGTGGATAATTGAGCCATTGACATTGCCATTGATATCTCTAACACTCTCATTAGACCAAGTCCGTTTTTAAATTTATATTCTCCATTAATTGATTAGCAACAACAATATTCTGAGTTCAGCAGTGTTGTGGATAGTGAAAGCCTGTTTGGTGTCTCTTTACTGGCAGCATTGAAAAAAGAACCACAGAACAAGCAAACAGAGAGCCCTTTATATGTGGAGCAGTACTCGCTGCTGGCATTCATACACTCTCACATGCACACTGAGTCACAGACTTAAAGAAGAAAGAGACAGTTGAAAGAAAATGCTGAAAATATTTATATTGTATAAAGAGAATACTTCGATTTTCAATCAGGCACTGCCAGAACTGCATCTGAAGTGAATTGGTAATTTGCACCGACCCCCAAACACATACAGACAAATACAGTACAAACTTGCATTTGTGTGACCTCTCACATTCTGTGGGGAAAGTGCTTTAGTGTTTGTAATTTACGGTTTGAAAGACTGCCAGGGTGTGGCTTTTACGTGAGCAATGCACAAAGTTGTTTCAAAGTGTTTGGCCCTGTGAGACTCAGACTGTATGGTGTCCATAAAAAAAATCATAACTGTGTTTTATTAGGCTGTTCTGGAGAGTCTAATCAGGTACAGGATCCAAGCTTAGGATTGTAAACTCACTGTACAATTATATAAATAATGATATAATTTATTGCATGTGCAATAGTATTATTTTTCCTTTGAGTTGTGCAGTCCCCCATTTCTGCAAACACATAATTTAGTTGAACGCATTTAACCAGCAGTTCCACTAGAGGACCGCAGCATACTTAAAACTTTTTTTTTAATTATATAAAGTATTTTTAAAATAATTAGAAAATATATATGAAACAATGACCTCTTATGCAGTTTATATTTCATTTATAGGTAGACAAGTTTAAATATTTCAATCACTCTATCACTCTTTTGTCTGTCTGTCTATTTGATGTATGTCCTCAAAATAAAAATTCTATATCCTAAAATAGATATTTATTGTTATTCATATTTTAAATGCTGCTGCGTATATCGGGGAATAACAACAAACGTGGCTGTAGCCCAAGTTGGTTAGTAATAAAAAAGAGTAGCTGTTGAGCAATATTTAACTTTCATTGAGTGAACTGTACTGGGCGTGACTTTCTGAAAATCTTGGACACAAGTTGTTCACGTATTATCTCCTCATTTCTTGTCATAATAATCTCCTGTTGGACCATGATGTTTCATTTGTGCGGTGATGACAAGCCCTTTCACTTTTAAAGCAACAGTCGCAAAACCTGGACGAATCGTGTGGAGTGCTTCGTAAAGCCTGTTTTCCCCCGGACCAGTCTTCTAAGATTTTTAGGCTCTTTGATCATGTTGGGGTGTTTATTGACGATATTTCTGGTCTTTATCTCCGTGCTGCTGCTGATCTGCGCTTTCTGCGGGCGCAGAAGGTGAGTTTTCTGATATTTTGCTGCATGTTGGGAATGTTGTCATGTAGATGCCCCCCCCCCCCCCCCATTTTAATACGGATGAATACGTTGTTTAAAAGAATGTTTAATTGAGCTTTTGTGTCAATGTGGTGCGTGTATTTATTCAATAGACAGACGCATTTTGTTCAAATATTTGAAGAAACATGATGCATAAACCGATTCATGATTAGTGTGAATGTCCAAATAGATGAAACTTAATGTTATAATCATCATTCATCACTTAAAGTACATTTTAAGCCGCCTTGGCTATGGAGTGTCTGTTAAGACTATATGAATAATTTACAGCAAAACGGGGAGCTTGTTTACTCTGTTTGAAATCGAACCTTTCAATAGAAGGCTTTCAATGGGTATAGTCCCACAAGAATCTTTTCTTTCGAACAATGTGAGCCGATTCAGTGACTCGATTACGTCATCGCATTGTTCTCTAAGTAACAAAGGCTTATTTAGAGCTATAGGCCTAATTTTTTTATTAAATGTTACTTATTAAGATGTTTATAATTTCACTGGTTCCAGTACCATTTGTTGCAGTCATGATTTGGCTTATGAATCATTAAGTCACTTTAAATATATATTTTTTTATTATATATTATATTGTATAATATAATACTTAACAAATCGTTTAGAGCTGCGTTTCCCGAAAGCATCGTATATCTGAAGTAAATCGTTCTAGAGGCCACTGGTACATGTATTGTGAACGGCTTTAAATGATTCATTGAAAAGATTTGACTGAAAAATCGATTCATTCATGAATCAGGCATTATTTTGAATAAAGGATCCTATTGATGCAAAACCGCTTGTTTGAAACGATGAAACAAGGATGTGCATTACAACATAACTGAAGCACAATTCATGTAGTCTATTACCACACAAGTGGTAAAAAAAAAACATTCAAATTAACATCTGTATTTAATTTATGTAAAGTTTCTGTGCAGAGATGTTTAGTCAAGATATTTACCCCCCTATTATAGCAGCAGTGTGTTTTCTTGTTCAGTTAGGGAGTAGCAGTCTTAAAAGGATGTTTGGAGAACTAATTCCCAAAGGGCCACGCCATACTGGTCAACCTCGAAAAGTAGGACATGGGAGCAATACATCAGCAGTAAATCATTAAACAGTATTCTCACTAACTTAAAAAAAACTAAAAGAAAAAAACTAAAAAAAACAATGAAGCATTTTGTTTATCACAATTATATCATTGCTTTACCACAGAGAACATTATTAATAAGAAAGCTGGTGAACTACGTGGTTGGGGTTTGTTTGAGTTTGTGTGTTTGTTTGAGAGAGAATTTTATAAAGACATGGCAAGGTCTCTCAGACACTGTTGAAACAAGCATGTTAAAAAAACATGACTGTTACATTGTGTCCGCTTGCTGCAGGAAGGACCACGAGCCCCCACTGATTAAAGGCTGGATTCCATTCCTGGGAAAAGCTTTAGAATTCAGAAATAACTCTCAGCAGTTTCTTACGCAACTGCAGCAGGAGCATGGAGATGTTTTTACTGTACTAATAGCAGGTACATCTGACAAAAACACACACGTTTACTTAGCATTATTTATACACAAATCATTTTTTTAAAACAAGAACGTCTTCTGACTTCTAACAAAATGAAAATTTTTGTCATTTTTGGCTGAGCTTTGTGCTCACTGGTTTCCTTTTGCTCTTCCTCTCCCTCTCAGACACACCATTATGCAATACATGCTGACATAGTTATTGTGATTAAAAATATATGGTTCTGAAAGGGGTTGTGAGAATAGCAATTTTTAAATAGCTGATAAATAACATGCATGGAGCTTTTTTCAACATCAAGATTTAAGGTTACAGTCTTTATAAAAGTAAAAGGGTACGTGTATATTTTAGATTTTTTAATTCATCACAATTTCTTCAGTCCTATTGTATGACACAGCAGTTTTTACAAGTACAAATATCCCATGTCATTTTTTAATAATTTAAGGTGTTTTGTATTATTATTATTTTGTACTCTTTTCTGGGTAGTTTCTAGGTGGTTTACTAAACAAATCAAAAGAGTCCACTCTGACTCAGCAGGTCTATGATATTATGGTACAGTACCTACATTTGTTCCTCCTTGGAGTTTTTTAAAAATTATTATCATTTGTTTTGTTTGTGTGTTTCTATTTATCTTCTTGATAATTGTATGTCTGTAACACCAATGGCAAGTAACAAGTTGTGGAATCCTTCGAGTTAGTTCTGAGTATGAATAATACTGATGTTGGCAAACAACACTGAAGCCATGCAAAAAATATTCAACAAAAAATTACCTGAAAATAATAAACATGATCTGAAGTAGCTGCTGGACATTATGCATTATGTCATGACATGCATCTATTTATTTTTGTATGTTTCTTTAGGAAGGTACATAACATTCATAATGAACCCCCTCCAGTACCCCTCTGTGATCAAGCATGGGAAACAGCTGGATTTCCACACGTTTTCAGACAGCGCAGCATCCAGGACGTTTGGTTACCCACCGGTCCGGAGTGGCCTCTTCCCTGGAATGAGTGACAGCCTCCAGCGGAGTTACATTCTGCTGCAGGGGCCTGCCCTCGACCCGCTCACGTTCAGCATGATGGGAAACTTACAGCAGGTCATGCAACGCCTTTTTCTGCCCAGTGAAGAATCTGGGTCTGATGGCGATTGGCAAGAGGCGGAACTATATGAGTTCTGTAAATGTGTAATGTTTCAGACCACATTTAACACGCTATATGGACATTCATCAGATCTGCGTCTGGATCAGCTGCGAGAGGACTTTGAGAAGTTCGATGCCATTTTCCCTTTACTAATGGCCCGTGTTCCCATCACCTTGCTGGGAAAAACCAAAGAAATTCGTGAGAAGCTGACAAGATTTTTCTATCCTCAAAGAATGGCAGAATGGAGGGCTCCATGCGAGTTCATACAGACCCGAAAGGCTTTGTTCCAGGAGTATGACGCACTTCAGGACAGAGATAAAGCAGGTGACTTCCACATGCATGCACACAAACATACAACCTCATACAGAGAATCTAAAATCCTTTTTGCGGGGCCCACATATGACTGTGAAGCCTGTAGCTGATGGTAAATGTCCCATCTACAGAAGTATAATAATTTTCCCAACATAACATGAAGAACCCTGGTCTTCAGAATTTGGGCACCAAAAGAGATTATTAAATATTAAGTAAATGTACCATAATTCTCGCAAAACTATACACCGTCCTAAGTCTCACAGTTAGTTGTAGTCTGTTTGGTTTTGATTCAATAAAATGAATCAGATCATAAGAATAATTGGTCCAGGAATCAGACTACTAGATGCGCTGTCTGTTTTGCGCTTAGGATTGACAATAATTAGAACACTATGAAATAAATTGTACTTTTTTGTCAAATTCTGTTTTTTTTTTTCAATTGTAATTTTTGTAGACTCTGTTTTAATAGTTAAATAAAATTTTATTCATAAAAATGCATGCCTTAAAGCATTGAAATTGAAATCATGAAGCTTCCACAATTTATCATCAATTTATTAAAAGTTGAACAAAAATTTAATTTTTAAGGTCTTGTGAAATTTTTTTTATTTTTATTTTTTTACAAAATTCTGTGTATTTCAGCAATTTTTTGGTTTCTATTTTAGTTGACACTTCTTTCATTAAATTATTGTTTCATAAAATTTTAGTAATCAAAAACATCACTAATTAATTGATTTTATAAAAAGTATTAATTATTATTAAATATTTTATTTTTAATGCAAATGTTATTAGTAGTAATAGTAAAATTATACGCGTTATACAGTGTATTTTTATGACCTGATTTATGATGTATGACCTGAGGAAGTGATTGGGAGAGAGAGATGGGGGTGGGAAAGGTCCATGAGGTGGGATACAATCTCGGGACACCCAAAGCAAATCTTTGGCCCACACACACACTTAAGTTTCAGTTTTAGTAAAAAAAAAAAAAGAAATTGATACTTCAAATAAAAATGTATTTTATTTCATGTAGTTGCCATGGCAGTATTTATTGTCAGACATTATTGCTTATTTGACTCATTTTAATTAATCATAATCTTGACAAACTGCTTTGGAGATTTCAGTGCTTCCCCATTCAAGTATAAAAGACTTGTAAATGCATGCCTGTTGCCCACATTAAATTCCTGCCCTGGGGTGTTACAGAGTTGACTGTTGATTTCTGGCTTATAAGTTGACTTTTATTAAAGGGTCTTTTTGCTGTCCGTTTCTGTCTGAAGCATGATGTGCTTGAACAAATATAGTATTACACATAATGCACACTCATCATGACTGTGCTGCATTGGTTTGGACCAGTGCCCAATGGTTTACACACACATACACTTAGCTTTCTTTTTGTCTCTCTCCACAGCACATCATTTTGCCATGCTGTGGGCATCAGTGGGAAACACTATCCCAGCAGCCTTCTGGTGTCTTTACCACCTCATCTCCTGCCCGGATGCCCTCGAAGCAGTGAGAGCAGAGATTCTCAATGTGGTTGGAGAGAAGAACATGCAGTTGGTGTTTGAAGAAGACATCACAATTACACGACAGCAGCTAGAACAGATGGTTTACCTGGGTACCACACACACATTCTTACATAGTAACCCAACAAACAAATCAATTATTGTCTAAGCAGTGCTATCGATTTGAAATTACTATGCCAGTTTTCAATCATTCAGACTGTCTATTTCTCTCTACAGAGAGTGCAATAAACGAGAGTTTACGTCTCTCCTCTGTATCAATGAACATCCGTGTGGTTCAGGAAGATTTCTGTTTGCGTCTGGATGCCCAGCATACAGTCAACCTACGAAAAGATGACATTGTTGCTCTTTACCCACAAACCACACACCTCGACCCTGAAATATACGATCAGCCTCAGGTAACATGCTTCTGCAGCTGCTTAGATCAGTGATTCTCAACCAGAGCGCCTCTTACTTCAATCCTGATTAATTATCATCATTGCTGAAGACAATTTTTGCTGCTTCATATTATTGTGGAAACTGCAATACATTACCATTCAAAAGATTTCCAAAAAGAAATTAACAATACTTATTACTAAATTGATCAAAAGTAAATTCTTGAAAAGAATGTTACTACATGTTTCTATTTTGAATAAATGCTGTTCTTTTGAATTTTTTTATTCATAAAGGAGAGTTGATTTCCACAAAAATATTAAGTGTTTTCATCATTGATGGTAATAAGAATTATTATTCATAATTGAGTAGCAATAATAACTGAGCACTAAATCTGCATATTGTAATGATTTCTGAAGGATCATGAGACACAGTAGTCCATGTGACATCAGAGGGTCAGTTGGAATATTTTGAAGCATCGAAAATACATTTCCAAAAATAGCAAAAACTATGACTTTATTCAGCATTGTCTTCTCTTCTGTGTCTGTTGTGAGAGAGTTCAAAACAAAGCAGTTTGTGAAATCCGGTTCGCGAACGAATCATTTGATGTAACCGGATCTTTTTGAACCAGTTCACCAAATCGAACTGAATCGTTTTAAACGGTTTGCGTCTCCAATACGCATTAATCCACAAATGACTTAAACTGTTAACTTGTTTAATGTGGCTGAAACTCCCTCTGAGTGCAAACAAACCAATATCCCGGAGTAATTCATTTACTCAAACAATACACTGACTGAACTGATGTGAAGAGAGAGATGAACACCGAGCCGAGCCAGATAATGATTCGTTCACGAGTCAAGAACCAGTTGCATCGGTTTTCGGATCACCAGTAGTTCTTTCTGACAGTTCGATTCAATAAACTGGTTGAAGAAAACGGTTCACCGGTTCTTTTGAGCTCGACGTAATGGCGTCGTTGGCGATGATTGCAAGCCTTCGGTTTACCTGGGCTCATAACATTAGCACAGAATCAGTTCAGAATTAATCACCAAAAGAATCAGTTCGGTTCAGACGCTCTGTGTGACGAATCGGACACGTCTGACAGAAACGGTTCTTGACTCGTGAACGAGTCATTATCTGGCTCGGCTCGGTGTTCATCTTCAGTTCTCTCTTCACAGCAGTTCAGTCAGTGTACTGTTTGAGTACATGAATTACTCGGGGATATTGGTTTTTTTGAACTCAGAGGGAGTGTCAGCCACATTAAAAAAGTTAACAGCTTAAGTCATTTGTGGATTAATGCATATTGGAGACGCAAACCGTTTAAAACGATTCAGTTCGATTTGGTGAACTGGTTCAAAAAGATCCGGTTACATCGAATGATTCGTTCGCGAACCGGATATGACAAACTGCTTTGTTTTGAACTGTCTTACAACAGACACGGAAGAGAAGACAATGCTGAATAAAGTCGTAGTTTTTGCTAGTTTTGGACCAAAATGTATTTTCGATGCTTCAAAATATTCTAACTGACCCTCTGATATCACATGGACTACTTTGATGATGTTTTTCTTACCTTTCTGGACATGGACAGTATACTGTTCACAGTTTCAATGGAGGGACTGAGAGCTCTCTGACTAAATCTAAAATATCTTAAACTGTGTTCCGAAGATAAATGGAGGTCTTACTGGTTTGGAACGACATGAGGGTGAGTTATTAATAACATAATTATGATTTTTGGGTGAACTATCCCTTTAACAACTAGAAGTCACAGCCTTTGAATACTGTAACGGACGATGTGGGACTTGAAGTCAAAATGTTGAGAATCACTGCTCTAGATCCACCTAGCAGACTTCATTTTCAACATACTTCTTTATTGTTAGAAAATATATTTATTAAAATGTCTTTTGTATGTGGTTTCTTGTAGCGCTTCCAATTTGACCGTTTTGTGGAGGATGGGAAGGAAAAAACAGATTTTTATAAATGTGGCCAGAAAGTCCGGTACTATCGGATGCCTTTTGGCTCTGGAGCCACACAGTGTCCAGGGCGTTTTTTTGCGATGAATGAGCTGAAGCAGTTTGTGTGTGTGGCTTTACTCATGTGTGAAATGCAGTTGCTGGAGAACCAGCAGGAGGCGATGCTAGACAACAGCCGTGCTGGTCTGGGCATCATGCCACCTGCTAATCAAATCACTTTCAGATACAGAACCAGGAAACCAGGGGAAAATATGAAGAGGGAGGAATGAACTAAATGAATAGAGAGAGACCTTTGTCTGTTCAGTTCTTAGGTATTTTCCTCTCATTTTTTTCACAGGGTGCATGCAAATATATATATATAAAAAATCATCAATAAAAATAACACTGCCATGGAAAAATCTCATCTTTGTATGAGCTAAACATACATCATACAGTGCAGTTGGAATCAGGGTTGATGCATTACAGTGAACAGCTTTCTACGTATATGCTATGTGTGACATAAGGACAGCTTTTCAAACATCTTACCTCTCATAAATCAATTTTATCCTATCACTGTGTATAAATAATTACAAACTCATAAAGTGGCAAAGGCTGTACATGCCAGTCACAGGATTTCATGCACTGCAGTCTGCAGCTCATCATCTAGAGAACACTAATCATTTCTTGAGTCCAGCTTTGAATATTAAAAGGTAAATTTTTCTGCTGTTTTGTTTATTTTTTTAACTCTTAAAATTAGGTCAGGATTATTCAGTATGTCAAAATATATTGAATAAACAAATTGCTGTTCAAAAGTTTGGGATCAGTAAGATTTTTAGGTATTTTTGAAGTCTCTAGGCTCATCAAAGCTAATTTATGTGATTCAAAATACAGTAAAAACTAATATTGTGAAAACAGGGTTTATACAGAGATTCTTAAATTGAATTTACTACCTTTTTACCACCTATTTTACTACCATCACAATATTTTTACTACCAACATGGCTTCAAACTTCCACTGTAGCAGTGTTAAGTGTTAAGTAAAGTGACAAGTAAAGAC
Source organism: Carassius carassius (assembly GCF_963082965.1). Lineage (NCBI taxonomy): Eukaryota > Metazoa > Chordata > Actinopteri > Cypriniformes > Cyprinidae > Carassius > Carassius carassius. The sequence continues at coordinate 7,490,272 of NC_081774.1, read as the reverse complement.
ATGAAATATCTTTCCAAAATGAATTAATAACATATTTAATCACAATTTAATGAAGCAATTATAACTTAATTTCAACACTGGGAGGGAGAGATAGAGAACCAGAGAGAGCGAGAAATAAAGTCAGGAGAGGTTCTGTAGGTGTATGTGAGTGTGCATGTGTGTTAGGGCGAGTGAGCTACATTCAAGAACGAATGTGTATGTCCATTTGTTTTTTCTTTGACGATTCATTCAGACTCTCATCAAACATAAGTACGTATGGTCCGGCATGATTTATAGCTTCAACCAGTTGCTTCTTAAAATAGGGGGCGATGCCAAATTTGACCATGTAGCTGGTCTTGTCTTTGGCCAAAGCGAACGATTTGGCGATTTGGGAATCCGGGAACATCATGCTGAACAGCTCTCATATGCCATCATTGGACTTGGACGAGTGGTGTTTCACTGCCAAGTCTAAACACCATAGTACTTCAGCCTGTAGCGTAGCGGTGGTGGTGCAGATCGTCTGTATGCTGGTGGTAGGATTACTGGCAGTGGACTGCAAGGAGCAAGCAGGCAAGGTTGAGGGAGCAGTGGAGGTTGATGGCGTCGATGTACACCCATGATATAGACCCAGTTAGATGGGGCTTCGAAAATTTATCTACCTCGTCAGATGACGTTTACTACTTTTTACTAGCCTTAATTTGGCATAATTTAATTTACTACCTTTTACAGCCCCGCGGAAACCCTAGAAAAATTATTACAATTTAAAATTTGTTTTAATTAAGTTTCTATTTTAATAAGTTTTTAAAAGTCATTTATTTCTGTAGTGGTAAAGCTGAATTTTAGGCAGCAGTTATGCTTTATTAGTAGAAGTATTTAATAATAAAAAAACTTACTGACCCTAAACCTTTGAATAGTATTGTACACAAATTATTACTTATTTATTGGTTACTGGTTGATATTAGTTTTTTTATATATATTACTACTGGTCAGTATTCTGTATTTTATCAGTCGATATTGTAAACCTTATGCATACTCATTTAAATTTAAATATTTGTAGTGATATAACGTCTTATGAAATTTCATCTTTAAAAACACTACCATTTAATAACATTGTAAGCACAATCTTTAGCATATCTTAAGAATATCCATTTACTTCAATACTATTAACAGTATACAGTATCTTTTTATATACTTGTTGGAAAGTTCAAATACAGTTTGGAAAAGGAATCAGACAAAGGCATCATGGGACACCCAATAATACTTTACTGGAATGTTGGAGAGACAGCATGTGCAAAATGAACAAATGTAACATGCTTCAAAAGCAACCGTACAACACTGTAACAAAAATAAAAGACCTCCAGAATCTCAATGTTACTCAAGTTTCTTTTTTACACTAAAAATTGTAACAGCACTTATAAATACTTTAACTCTCACAAACCACAATTAAGACAACAATTATTTGTGCATATTAAACTGCTGCCACCTTTTCACAGGTTAAATCAGATTTTTTCAACAGGTGGACACCAGGTAAGCAAAATTCATGGTTGAAGAATGTTAGTAGATGTTATTGTGGAGTGATGTTTTTAGTAGTGAAGGAAAAACTTGTTACTGCATTGTCCTCAGGTCAGAAGCCAATGTCAAGTTGTATCTTATGCTCAAAAACAGCAATGATAAGCATGATGCCGAAGCCCAGGAGAATCCCAGCATTCTGCAGGAGAAAGAAGCCATAGTGACTGAAGCCTGCTTCACTCGCGTCATTGTGTAACATCTCCGGAACCTACAAAATACAAAAAAGGGTACATTTTACAGATCACGATTTCAACTAGATAAACATGAATGATCATAATGTGTATGTTGCAAATAAATTTTTTATTCACACATCATACATAATTAGATACTATTTATGTTGGAAATAAAGAGGAACAGTGTTCTTTTGCAATTATTTATATACTACTACAGTGTTTGTTAATATTTTGAAAAGGTGGTTTGTAATTGGCTAATTTTGTTTGTTTTTATTTTTAGACAGTAAATTCGAACAAACTTAATTCAGTTTGATTTTTTTTTTTTCTTTCAGTTTTTATTTAAATATTAATAGTTGGGCCCTCCTCAATCACAGCAGTTCTATGTTTCTGTGCTACTCACCATGTCCACAAGAGCAACGTACATGAACAAACCAGCCGTGAGAGCAAAGATCCATGTGGCAACATTTTCAGCATAATGACCGATCAGAATGCCTGTAATCATGCCCAAATATCCCATCAGGGCTGAAAGCAGATTGTACAGGATGGCCTGTCGTACTGACATGCCTGCCTTCAGCAAGACTGCAAAATCACCTGTGTAAAAGACGAGGATAACGCAGATGAGTGAGAACAAAAAACATTTCACAGCAATGTGATGGACAACAACCTGAATTCCGATTCCTTTGCTAATTCCATACACTGATACATTTCTAAACACAACCAAAACAGTCCCCGTGATGAGAAACAATGTCTTACCAAGCTCATGTGGAAGCTCATGGCAGAACACAGCGACTGAGGTACTAAGACCACTGGACAAACCTTCAGTGAACGCCGCCCCTGAAATACAAAATCCCACATAATCTGTAAATGCTGTTCCAAAGCAGAGTATGTCTTGGTAAGCATTTTTTTTTTCAATAATCTTTTTCCAATGTGAAAATTACACATCAATTTGAATATACGCACAGTATATATACACATGCATGTTTATGCATATAATATATATAAAACACTGTGCTTAATACAAACTACATACAATTCCCAAATCCTTGAGAACAAATTAAGAATTTATATTTTTATTTATATACATTTCAAAATATATTTAAAATATTAAAATAAAACTATTATTAAATACTATTTTTATACTATATACTGTTATTGTATATTAATTATATATAAATAAATACAATGAAGAATTATACTTTTTAAAAGTATATATTTTTTTTTATTAAAAAGTTAAATCTCTCTCTAGATATAAGCAAACTGAAAGTATTTGTGTAATTTTGAATATATATATATATATATATATATATAAAAACACGGCAGTTCAAAAGGGCACTAATAAGTTTATTCCAGTCCTGTATATTAGAGACTGTAAGCATAAACTTTTTTTTTGTTTCATTTGTTTTGTGTGTGTGTGTAAAATGTACCTATGGCAAGTCCATCACTGAAGTTGTGAAGGCCGTCTCCCATGATGACCATCCAGGCGAGTGTGGCCACGCCGGCCTCCTGGAAGTGCTGGAGTGAGTAGGAGTGTGTGTGTCGGTGCGAGTGTGTGTGCGGGTGGTGGTTTTGGGAGTGGTGGTGATGCAGTATGTGGTGATAGTCATGGTGATGATGATGTTGCTCATCTGATTGGCCAACAGTGTCATGGAAGTGGGAGTGGCATTTGTTTTCACAGTCAACATCGTTGTAGATCTCTGCCCCCAACATCACCTCCTCTTCCTCTGCAACACCCCTAACCGCACTTCCACCATTTGTTTCTGCAGCTGATGTTACAGAATTACCAAAATCATGTATGACAGTTTCATTTTGACTGCATAAACATTAACAAGCATCAAAAGTTATGTTACCCTCAATCGTCTTGACGTCATTGTCTTCTAATGATGGCAGTTTCTCAGATTCCAAAACTTCTGTGTGGAAATCAACACTCTTTTGCACCTGAAAGCATAGAAATAATATTTTAAATGACATAAATTTAAAGAACAACTACATGTCATTATAACATTTTGGAAATTAATACTATGATTTAAGAAATGGCTTAAAGTAGAATGTGAATTAGGTGACTATATCATGAATTAGGAGATCTTAGACTTGCTTTTCTGACCTTCTGTTTTTTGTCCTTGTACATTTTGCCGAGGGTCAGGAAGTGTTCGATGAGGAACATGATGTAGACTCCGCTCAGAGCTGTGAGCCCGGTCCACACCGGCCGAAGGGAATCCTCTTCCACCTCTTCACCGTGGTGATGATGCTCAGAGTGGCCATGCTGACCCTGAGACTGAGAGATGCCAATCAAAGGTCAAGACATGCCTTTGACTTTTTATTTTGTAAAATAGAGATTTTTTTTAAATATTTTTTTGTTTACGTAATTAACACTTATTCACCAAGCTTGCATTAAATGGATCAAAAGTTAGAGGAAAGACATTTAAAACATACAAATGTATCTCAGTTAAAAAAAAAAAATTATTACAGCATTGGTAATAATAAGAGATGTTTGGTTGAGTATCAAATCAGCATACTGGAATGATTTCAAACAGTGATTTCTAAAGTGCATGATTTGTAAAATCATGTGACACTTAAGACTGGAGTAATGATTCAGTTTTGCATCACAGGAATACTTTAGATTTTAAAATTCAACAGCAAACAGGAATAGATTTCAATTAGGAAACAGATGTTTTTAATTGTAATAATAATACTTTTACTGTTTTTATTTTTTTAATCAAATGAGCAGACTTAAAAACTTTTTTTTTAATTTTTCAAAAGTCTTACTGACCCCAAATGTTTGAATGGTAGTTTGTGAGTATTTGTACTGTATGCAATCGCAGGTGACTTCCCATGATTCAATCATATTAATAAAAACACAGACAAAACAAAAACATTAGAAAGTAAGTTTGTATCTTACATGTGGTATGAGGTGGAGGAAAGCATCTCCACTCAGAGTTCCCACTGCAAGAGCCACCAGAAAGCTCAGCAGGAAGTTGAAGCAAACTCTGTTCATGAGTGGGATCAAAACCACACCAACTAACGCCAGCAAACTGATTAAAGTGATGGAGAGAAACCCTCCTACCCATGCTGTAACACAAACACACTGCATTTCTCACAATAGTACCACACATTTGTTATTTTTGTGGTATCAGTGGATAATGGAAATTTCATTGTACGTGATCATTTTTACATTGATTACCTTTGCCATCTTTTAATGCTCACTCAAAGTTTATCTTTGAAAACACTAATAATTTAATAACACTGTTTAATGTAATCTTTAGCAAATCCCAAAATGTCATGCCTAAATTAAATTAAATACTGATTGGATTAATTTTTAGTGTTTTGTTATTTAGACAAATGATATTGTACATTTATTGATGATCAAAATGTTTTAATAAATCATCAACTTATTTTCATACTGTGCATTTATGTATACATATTTATGTATAACAACTAATCCAATAGGACTCCCACGGTGTTACGATTTTCTCTGGCTTAACTTAAATTCAAAATGAAATTTGCATAAATAGATAGCACTTAAATATAAATGAATAATCAACTTGATCTCAAAAGGATATTAAATAACACATACTTACCAATGCTAATTGAATAATTCCTTGGACTTCTGCCATTGGTGTGATTTTGTAGATGATGATTGTGATGATGATGGTGGTGGTGGTTGTGATGATGGGAATGATCTGGAAAAAAGTAAACCGTTATAGAAATTCTCCTGATCAAGTATTGTGATTGTGTCACAAAAACACAGCTTTAAGTAAATTCCATCTTCAAAAGCTCACTTGAATGGTCAACATCATGCAAGAGGCAAGAATTGGAATCAATCTGCATGAGAAGGGCAGGGCACAGGTAACTGAAGTCCTTGACAGAGAGACCCCTTTCCTTCGTCATGCCATGTGACTGCAGGATTGTGGACGCATTTTGACACTGAAAGAGACATTTAAAATTTGTGTGAGTGGAGTGTGTCAGGGATTTGCAAGGGTCTGTGGAAAAGCTTAGAGAAAAACTTTGCAATATAGAAAATTATAAATGAGAAAATGTGTATATATATATATATATATTACACAATAAAAAAAAATAACATTTAAATAAATAGCTGTTTGTGTACCCCCAGATTCGAATGGTCAAGTCCATGTTGATCATGGTCATCTTCTGCATGGGTGGGTGTGTCCTCAGTCTGGTGGGTGTGGTTATTGGCCTGGGTGGAGTTAAAGGATGCGTGGTCCTGCGTTAAATCATAGTCAGCGCTACGATTGGTCCGCCGAGATTTTGTGACGTAAGACGGTGTGGCTAAAGTTGTGGTCAAGTCCTGATTCATCTTCATGTAGAGATTGTGATGGGCATCGGACTGGCTTTTCTTCCCAGAGGTGGGATCAGGCTGCACTTTTGGGATGGGGTCACTCTTCTCCGCGTTATGGTCAATACCTCCCTTCTTGCTGGTGGCGGGATGTGAGAGTTTGGTGAGTTTGTCCACATGAGCGTGCCCGTGATCATGTGTGTGTGTGTGATTATGTTCATTGCCATGGTGATGCACCATCACTTTTCGGATTCGGTCTAGCCCCACCCTCTTTAGTAGGTTGTACAGGCCTTCTAAGGTGATGCTCCCATTATGCCCATACTTGTCAAACAAAGCCTGTAGGTGGCGCTGCTGTGCCTGTTCTGCCACCTGAACATCAGTCTCAATGGCCATTTGACAGTCTGTACCTGCCCCCACTGAATATGCCCACAGCAATGTCAGTGACATCACTGAAAAGAGGCGTGGCCACCTGCCAATCATACTGCTATCCTAAAACATAAAAATATTACCATTATTATAACAATGCTGTAATAGCACAATGTCAACATTGCAATTTTGAAACAGAAAAAAACTTTAAATCTAGTTTTTGCCACCTCAGTCAAAAAAAATAATTTATTAAAAATAACTATATAATTTATAATAGTTTTTGAACTACAATTAGTTAGTATAAACACAGTAGATTGTCAAAATAGTTGGTCACATTCACGAACTGTGTACACAAACAAATTATGTTTCATCAATAACCTTTAGCCAAATGTATTCAAAATGTATGATTAAATATTAGTAACGACTTTAATCACACATAGACAAAAATCGCATACTCTGAGTGGCTTGATTATCATGTTAGGATTGGATTTTATATAGAGATATTTCATCTTCAGTGCTGTAGGAAAGGTTGTCCGGGAGTCCCATATGGATATAGTTTGGGCGTGTTTTATGGAAATTACAAACTTTATGCAAACAAGTTCACTAACATATACACACATGTTGTGAAAGTGCGTTAATATTTCATGAGAACTTACGAAATACGAATAAGAACTTACCTATAAATACGAAAAATTCACGCAGTTATTTGTACATAAGACCCCATTAGTTTTACTGTTAGTTACAGTACAGATGGAACATATATTTAAAACTAGCTGCAAAATCATATCAGAAAGGTGTGCCATTTGTTATTAATATTGTAAATAAAAAAGTATTGGGGCACCGTATTCATGAAATACGGCATATAAATTGAATTCACGTGCTTCTGAATAGTGTTGACAAAAGTGTAAAAGTAGCATGTGTCATAATCAGGTGAGTTTTGTTCTAATGCACTTCCATCACTCACAGTTGTTTATACACACTAACTGAAACAAGACAACACTACGTTGTTTTCTCCGTTAATGACGCTTCGTACTGGATTGCAGAGTCAATTTCGTTTATATTCTGAGACCTATGAAATCTTTACTTGTAAATTTATCAGACGCATCAGAAGTGTTGTGGAGGAACAACAGGCGTCACGCGGCCTAGTTTGTAACCTTTCTGCACATCGAATTTCTCCCGCAATAACTGTGTGTTTACACGCGTAACGGACGGATCATACATCAAAACTGCTTACCGGGAGTCCACACGCGCTCCACGCTCGAAAGTATAGACTGCGATTTTGCACACAACACCACGAGCAGCTCGACCCCACCGTGTGCAAAGAAACGTCATCACAAAACCGGAAACAGTGTTGTGACTAGAAGGGATACAGTCTATGGAAGGGATATGGATATACAACTCCAACCGGAAACTAACAATGAAATTTTATTTTATAATTATTAGATTGTGTTTTATTAATGTCTACACCTACCCCAACCCTAAACCTACCCCTTACAATAATGAAAAAAATAGTAATTATTTTGTTAATTAAATCTCAATAGATTTGTAACGTAAATCATTTATAAACCTATACCAACACAGGATAATTCATCAACATATTTCTTATTAAGCTATTTGTTGTACATCTCGATTTTAAAATAAAAGTTCAAACCCTGGCTCTGAGTGAGTTTTTATGTGGCCAAATATTAAAATGACATGGATTTAAACGTCCTTGAATCACGCTGTAAAGTGAAACATGCTCAGGCCGTTGGTGCCCTCTGCAGGTATTTGTTATAATACATAATACATTTAAGTTGGTCATGTTCATATTTTGTGTAGGGATATTGTATTATTGCATTATGTAGGCCTGTTTTATCAGTGTTGTTCAATAAAACCATGTAAAAACTTGGTTTTGATACTTTATTTGAATCAATTATTATTTCAACATTGTTAGTTTATATATAAATAGTCATAGACTGTTTTTCACTTAGGACTTATTGTTTTACGAAAAAATATCAGATTAGTCAATTGTCGAAAAAATCTGTAGATTACTTGATTACCAAAACAATTTTCAGTTACATCCCTAGATTGGTTTTGATTTGTGTGAAATATTTTGTCATTTAAAAATAGTATAAAAATATTGTCTCATTCTAGTGAACCAAGTATCTGTATCTCGTAAGCGAAGTGTATTGTCACACACCCAAGTGTTGATAAGTGTTGATATTGCTCATAATAAAATGTATAATACAGCGTTCATTCTTCAGGTCAATCATATTCATTAAAAAAAAAAAATCAGTTTGAATTAGGAACTTTGCCATAATATCCTTTCAAATGTTAAAGTTGTCACAGTCATTGCATGCTTTTGGGCTGCACTTTATTTGTGCCATTTAGTTTTATTAGTTTATTAGAATTTGAAAGATAATAAAATAGTTTGATAAGTATAACATTTCTGATTTTAGTCCTTGTAAACCAAAAAAGTAGTGCTTGAAAATTCCTTGAAAGTCCTGGAATTTAATTTTGCAGTTTCTGTATGAACCCTGAGGTAAAGTTTATGCATGGTGTGGCCGAACATGATACCTGAACACACACACACACCCAGCAACAAATATCGCACACAAATACACTCGTGTTAACACAGGTGGTTATTTAGCTATTTATGAAGACATATAGTCTAACCCGAAAAGAAAACCTTTTGCATTTTTAGAATAAAAAAAGAAACATAGCTCTGTCAGGGGTTTTCTAGTTGTTTTCGAGAGGTAATTAAACAAATAAAATTATTCATATTTTTATTATGTATCTTTCAGAGCAGTTATGGGTAACTGCCTTAAATATTTATTGTGAAAAGCAGTTGCGAAAAGTACATTTCCAATTAAATTTTTATTTCTTTCAATGTTTAATCATTTAACAGTAATAATAGTGGTTAGAGAAAAGGCACCTTCTTAATAAAATCCACGTTTTCTAGGTAAAATATTGCTCATTCGGTTTTGCACAGTAACAATAGGCTATAAAATAATTTAACCTAAATGCAGTTGTATATACTATCACATTATAAATGTATCCTTTTACATAGTTAATGGGCCTACTGCACTTCATGGTTTAGAAATGGGCTTTTCACAAGGAAATCATAATATTGTGTATTTGGCATCAATACACAGTATTGTTTCAACATTCCAGAAATAATGAGCTCTGTTGTGTTTTTAATAGACTCTTTGGCCATTACACTAATCACATCCATCCCAAATATGATTATCTCTTTTGTGTGTGATGTTTAGGACCCCCTTCCTAAAATATAAACACAGCTAACCTACCATTCATTTCATAGTGTAATAAAAAAAAAGTATTGTGTTTTTATTATAAAAACATATTTTAAAATTGAATTGCAATTTATTGTATTATATTTAGGCCTATATATATGATGATTATTGTAATTATATATTAAGTATAATTTATTTATACTGTTACAAAGCCAAAGCAAATAAATTAGCAGGAAAAAAATATCCAGGAAAACACTGACTGTATCTCTATTAGTTACTCTATAAGGTTTCACGTGATCATAGTCCATCTCGTATTGTTGATGTGGAATCTTATACCTACCTCTCTCCGTTTTCCCTCCTTCCCACTGTTTTTGTGTCCGTCTGCTTGTATCATAGCGCAGATGAAAGGTATAGTGAAGGAAACTGAGACAGACTCTACGCGAGCGACACTATAGGATAATTGGAGCGCGTGAGCTGGTGTGATGCGTCTGAAGGTATCGGGTCACTGGCCCTTCTATCAGCTGGACCGATGAAAAGAAGAAATGAGCCATAGCAAGTGCAGCATCAGATTTCATGTGAATGAACCGTTCCACATCATTTGGCGTACCAGTCGCGCGGAATCCTCGCAATGAGCCGCATTATGTCCGGTGGTTCGTGCGCTGCAGGTGCTGGATGCCGTCTCGCGATGTTCGGGCTGCTGGTCCTCGTGCAGATGCCTGGGGCCCTGACGTCCGACACGGATAGCGACTGTTTGTCTGAAGATGTCAAAGGATGTGAAGGTGCGCGAACACAGAAATACACACACGTCTTTATTTACTGCTGGGGCGGACTGTTGACTGAAAATAAATAGGCTACGTATAGTCTAATCCCTTTACCTAATCCAAACCATTAACGTGCACTGGCATTTTTACAAGTAAATTTATTTAAAAAATGTTAAAGAGGTTTTAAGATTTTACAGTTTATGAAAATCCCTTGCTAAAAAAAAAACATATGCTAAAATAGTGGAATGTGTTAGCCTACATCATTGAGTCAGACACCGTCCTTTCTTGGAAATGCATGGAGTTTTTGTATTATTATTATTATTTATATTTGCAAAATTTACATTTCAAATAGGCCTACCTAAGATACAACATTTGGGAACAAAACAAATGTAGGAATGCAGAGGAAAAGAAAGAACAATAAAATACAATTTATATGTTAAATTGTTTGTTAAAAATTGTTCTTATTTGAGATGTTTTTAAAGCTTTTTTATTGGTGAACATTTTTTGAAGCGGTAATGTAAACAAAAGTCAGAAGCAAATTGTTGGATTGTTTTTTTTGTATTTATTTACCCATTATGCAAATTAAGTTTGAAAAATATATCTCCTTAATGCCAGAAAAATCACAGTGAAAAATAACCTTAATGTATCCTTAAAATCTTAAAAAATATATATAAATAAATTAAGCCAGAAGTGTTTGGTGCATTTTTTTTTCAGTAAAATGTTTAACTTAACTATTTATTACAAGGTAATAATAATGAAATATTTTATTATTAAACAAATAGGCCTATTTGTTGGGTGCTCTTTTGAAAATTAACATTCAGGCATGGGAGGTTTTTAAATTTGACCAATTACGAAAATCCTCTGCTGGAAAAAATGAAAAGGCAGGGTAAAATAGGGTTAAATAGGATTAAATAGTTAATTTAAATTGGTTCCAAAGCCCCTCTACAATCAGCCAACAAACCAGCCTTGAGACACTAACTAAGACCATCAATCTGTTGTAGACTGGTTTAAAATGTATGATCTGTAGACTTTTCTTTGTTGTGACATTCAGACGTGATGGTCATATATTGACCCTCATTTACTTTTAGCTTACACTTATCAAAAGAGATCAATGCTTTGATGTAGGTTTTCAGGTTGTGCTGTGTCTGTGTGGACAAAAACATACTGTCACGTTCGGTGAGACAGGAAACCACGGGGATAGAACCAATTGCAGGTAAGTCTTTATTAAAGGCTTAATCCAAAAGAATAACAGTCCAGGCAGGGGTCGAAACCAAAACATCCATCCAAACATAAACAGAACAAGAAGACAAGGCACGGGCAAGACAGATTGACGGACATGAATTCACAACGACTCCGTGACACATACTAAGACAGACCGGGTTAAATACACAAGGAGAGACAAACGCTAATGGGAAATTGGCAGAGTGAGATAATTGATAACTAGTGACAGCTGGGTGCACTGATTAGGCAGGGACATGAGGAATGTGACTAATGAAGTGACAGACACCGTGGGGAAAGGAGGACATCTAGTGGAAACCCAGGGAACACAACCCAGACACTGTGACACACACAGTACACACATGCACATGATGACTGACAGTTGTGTGTTTTGTTTTAGGTCTGTCTGAGAAGAAAAGTGACCTTCATGTGTGTGATGAATATAGTTGTTCTTTTGGAGGAATATGCTGGTACAACGGATCACACCTGGAGTGTCTTTGTCTGTATCAGGTTTGTGTGTTCTGCTGCAATGGATGATGCTAAGCTCTCTATTATTGTCTTGATTCCAACAGTGACATAGTTACTGTCTCATGCAGCTTTCAGGAGTCACTGTTTGTTTCTTTCAGTGTCCACAGAGCTTTGCTCCAGTATGTGGGTCCGATGGTAACACATACCGTAGTGAATGTTTCCTAAGACAAGCTGCCTGTGAACAGCAGACCGCAATCACTGTAATTACTGAAGGACACTGTCACGCCGGTTAGCAAAAATACTACATCAAATGCTTTACAAAAATAGCAGTTAAATACAGTCATTGCATCTCACTTAACAATATACAAACATTTTTGGCTCTACACTGATGTTTTACTTTGAAAATCTGCCAACATACAATCCTTATAGCAACTGAGTAGTTTGGGTTGTTAGAATAAGAAACAGTAGTGAACCCACACACAAACTCACAAAAACATTCAGATGTTCAGCTTATTTTGTCAAATAACTAATGTTTGTATTGCATATTTTGTCACATTACTGACATTTTTATATTGAATAATTGCAATCTATGTGTAATCCGGAATTTTAAAACCAATAAACAGATGTGGCATTTTATATTTATCCCTTTTCTCAGATGCTGAGTCGGCATCAGGAGATACAGGTATGTCATCATCATCATTATTATTATTTATTCATGTGTTATTAATATTATTATTTGCTATCAGAGTCAACATCTAACGTTTTAAGCAGTTAATTGTTCGGAGACATAGAAATTATCTAAATTTATTGCCATATGATATTAAAGTTGGCATGAAAATTCACCATATCTATTTTCTCAGTGCATGTTATTAATCTTATTGGGATTGATTAATCCATGCATATGTTTCTTTTTTTTTTTTTTACTTTTTAACCTCTATGTCATATTTCAATCTTCTGTTAAAATGACAGATTTCTTTTTGTCATGTATGCCAGACTTCTCCAATCATCTGCTTAAACCCTGCCTTTTTTTTTACAACCGACTTTAAGGTGCAGAACTGCCAATCAGCAACTTATTTATAGAACCAAGTCTCACCTTACTTATTTGTTTGTTTGTTTGTTTGTTTGTTTTTATTGTTTCACACAAAATGTACATCACAAACAGAACCCAAACAGAAAATTATATGTGGCTTTCAGCACAATGTAAGTTATGTGTGAATGTTTGTGTGTAGATCTGGAGAGCTCAGGACTGGAGCCCAGTAGATTCTCCAAGTGTTCCAGCTGCAAATTCGGAGCAGAGTGTGATGAAGACTCTGAAGGCATTTGGTTAGTCTACATGATTTGTGTTTGTATACTACAGAGCAGAAGGGCCTAAACATTTTATCAGCCAAATCCCTTGATGTCAAATATATATTTGATATTAGATGTTCAGAGGAAAGTACCCCTTCATATTTCAATAAATTCCCATTGTGATTTCCCATTTGTGAAATCCTGCTATAGAGACAAACATGCAAGTAATATACATTTTCTGTGCAGGTGTGTGTGCAATATAGACTGCAGTGGATATAATATGAATCCAGTGTGTGGATCAGATGGACAGTCTTACAGTAATCCATGTCAGATCAGAGAAGCATCCTGCTTGAAACAATCTCAGATTGATGTCAAATACCTTGGACAATGTCCAGGTAAACACACACATGTACACAAACAAATCACACACATCAATAAACGGATATAGAGACAATATTTACTGTAATCAAAATGACTGTGTTTGATCCATCCTATAGATTCAGTGGATCTAGTGGGCGGAGTCAATGTGGGTGGAGCAATGCCCTGTTCTGAAATCAACAGCAGCTTTTGTCTGCATGGAAACTGTGAGATGAAAAATGGCCTGGCAACGTGCAAGTATGACCCACAAACATGCACAAGTCATGTATTATAGTAAATAGCAAATTGGATGTACAAATGGGGGGTTATAGGCGTATGGGGTTAATACGTTTTGGTATTGTTGTTTAGGTGTGATCTGGGGTTCTCCGGTGTGCAGTGTGAGCAAAGAGACTTCAGGGAATTGTACGTGGTGCCCAATGGCCAGAAGCTTCAATATGTCCTGATTGCTGTGATCATCGCTGCTGTACAGATCAGCATCATCATTGCGATCGTAATATGCATCACAAGGTAAAAGTCACCTCACATGCACACAAGCTTTCACCAAATAAATGCTAATATAAAAATAATCAAACTTGTCACACACTCACCAGTCCTCAAACTGTTGCTTTTAGGATTCATCCAAAAAAGCCACGAGGTCGGCTTCAGAAACAGAACCTGGGACACTTTCCCAAAGATGGAGGATGCATGATTGAATAGCTGCTGATTACTTTAATACAAACACACAAACAACTGCACAACTATCTTTTGACGTTAGTATTTCAGTGGCCTTATTTCACCCTGTCACCATGATCTTTTTTATTTTAATCTCTTAATCTCTTTCCACTTTTCTCTCCCCTTCTTAATTCTGACTTTTTTCGTGTCTCTCCCTCACTTTCTTAGTAGTCCGAATGCAGTAATCCACATGGTGAAATGTTTACATTAGTAGATAATTACATTTTCTGAACACAATTTAAGTGGTTCTTGCCATGCAAAACATCCTAGCATGATACTAGAATGTTTGTATGTATATTTTTGAGGAGATTGTTTGCTATAAACGTTCATAAACTATAAGATTTATGACTGGAGGACAATATAACGGGCCTTAAAATCCCATAGATTTACACATACCTGAGGGCCCAGAGCCATATAATAGGGACCAGAATTATATCAACACTTTGTGGTGGACTTTTTTAACTTTGGCCAGTAAACAACCACCCAGAACACTATTACAACCACATAGAAATTTGCTTAAAAAAAAAGAACTCACAGAGAGCCTTAGCAACTACATAGTAATGTCCTGTCAACCACATATACAATATACAATAGCTGAGGGCAGAGGTTAAAGCAAATCAGAGAATGCTTGTAAAGCCCATTCTTACTATAATCTCTTGTTATACTTTGCCTTCTATCCACCTTATTTTTAACGTAAGAGCGGGTGTGGCCATTTTTAACTTGAATGTGCAAGGTTTCTGGTGTCTGACAGTTTTTTCAATTGTACATAAAATCTAGTCTATTATGCAGCTTGATATTACAAACCAGTATTTGTTATTTTATTTTTAAATGTATTATAGTAATCATAAATACACTGGTTTGTTTACTGCACTTTGTTATTCTTCTAGGGTTTTTTTTTTTTTTGCACATAATGGCTAATATTGAAAGTCTTGCTCATTCACAGAAAATAGCTTACTTCCATGTAAAAGAAAAAAAAGGTGAAAAGGTTTGGAAAAACATTAGCTACAATCTTTTCATTCTGGAAACAAAGCAAAAGTGAGTTTTATAGCAGCACAATCTAAAACCAGGTAAAACAAAACCTCTTCCCACCGAATCTCTGTAAAGCGGGTTTTCATTATGTGTGACTGTGAAATTCTGTCAGTTTATCATTCAGTTTATCTTCTAAAGTCAGTCTGTAAATCAAGTGACTTGCTATTATGAGAAGGTCTATATAATTTTGCATGTCAAATCTGTAAATTCAACAAAAATGTATAAATTGGGTTTAAAGGAAAACTTCATTGTTTTGTGTTTTTCTTTATCTGGGTGTTTTTATCTCTACCATACTAGTGTATTTCAGTGGCTCATAGTGCATGCTGGGAGATGCAGTTTTTTTGAATGTCAGCTTGCCTGAATGTGAGGTCGGAGGTCAAAACACCAATGCGGAACACCTCCAAGGTCAGTTTACACTGTGTGTGTGTGTGTGTGTGTGTGCTCCACAGCTGTTGGCTTCAGTTGACGGTAAGCAACAGGGGGGTGGATTTATAAAAGTAAGTGCACCTCACCATGCAAACATTCACATTTGCATTCTAGATCAATGTCATTGTCATTTTATCTATTTCAGAGCTGAGAGAGCGACACGTATTGCATATCCACAAGATTCCCTGACACATGCACACACTATGGGAATGTTTGAATTAATGGGGCTTTCCAATGCTTCTGTGATACAGCTTCCAAAAATGTATTGGTATCCTCTTACAGTTGTATTTATATCCATGCATTTCTATCTGTGTGTGTGAACAGGGGTGGAGTTTGTCAGATTCCACGGGGGTCTCTCTCTTGGAGTGTCAGTTTCTCTCTGTACTGTGTGTTTGATTCCGTCTGTCCCTTTACCCATCTCTGGCCCGATAGCTTTATTTTCAGGGACTTGTGAAAGAGAGAATCAGAGATGGAGAAGAGAGGAGATGTAATGCTGGGGGTTGAGGATGAATCCGGGCAGCCTGTCTCGGCCTTGTCGATTCTCTCTCTGCTGGAACGCGTGTCTACGATCATCGATGGTGTTCAGGCCAGCCAGCAGCGCATGGAGGAGCGTCAGCAGCAGCTAGAAAGCTCGGTGAGCGCCGTCCAATCCGATCTTCTCAAACTAGCTCATGACCATGGCGCCACGGCCACAACCGTTGACAAACTGCTCCAGAAAGCCCGCCGCGTGAGCACGCACGTTAAAGAAGTACGTTCACGTGTGGAGAAACAGAACGTGCGTGTGAAGAAAGTGGAAACAACACAAGATGAGCTGCTCACCCGCAACAAGTTCAGGGTTGTCATCTATCAGGTAAACAAATTCCCAACAACTGCAGCATGTGTGTTATGGCCGGGTGACTGAAGGTGTGGCTTTATCTTTGTGGCATTTGACAGCAAGTTGGCATTATAATCTCACACAATGCAATAGAGGGTGTACTTGAGAATTTCCCTTTTTGAGCTGATTGTCTAACTATTTCTGTTTGTGTGTCAGATGAGTGATATAAAGATATTTTTGATATGTCCATTCAAGAGACTTCCAGAAAGAGGGAAACCGTGAGTGACTTTGGGCCTTAAAGGGGGTTATTCTGTCATCATTAATTCTACGTGGAACACAAAAGAAGATATTTTGTAGAATGTTGGTAACCAAAGGGTTTCAGGTTCCATTGACTTATATGGTATGGCCAACAATTTAACTGTGAATGGCTATTGAAGTCAATGGGACCCAAACCTTTTGGTTACCGCCATTCTTCAAAATATCTTCTTTTGTGTTCCAAAGAATATCAGGTTTGGAATGACATGAGGTTGAGTAGATATAACAGAAATTTTATTATGGAGTAGAGTATCTCTTTAACCACAGACATTAAGTATAACAGTAAAAGGAACTATTTAATTGTTTCCCAAAAGCAACTATGGTCGCAAGTTCTGTTGTTAACAATAGAGTTCAATGGAACTAATGACCATAGGTAACTAACAATGCTTTTGGGAAATGCACTTTTTGTTTGACTCCTGACTCTGTAGTGCAACACATCAGTATACAGAATGAATAATTAGGGAATATGTGTGACATAATAAATTAGTCTAAACTAGGCTTTTAGACAGTGTGTGTGACAGTATCATGTGTGTTTGTGTATGGTTATTCTGAGGTTTCCTTATATAGAGCTGCACACACAGCTGAAGAGACTCTTTAAGGCTATTCCCTGAATAGGGAGTTTATACATACACATACATAGACACCATTCTTACAGACTACAGAAATGCCCTCAAGGGAAGGGTCAACTCATGTAACCAGTCTTCAAACTGACATAAAACCTAGTCTCTGTTGCTCTGTTGCTAAGAAATGCCCACTTAAAAGGAGAAACTCTCTGACCAACTTATAAAGTGACCAGCCACAGTATGATTTGTTTTAGCATTATGTAAACATACTGCAAATGTGTAATTGATAAAACAACAGCTGTAGATCAGCACTCAGAATTTAACTCAAAATAATAAAACGTTAAATTAGTGGAAAGTGTATGTAGGCAGAATTTTTGTGCACCCAAATGCAAAAGTACAGATTATTGTAGGCATAATTCTAAAGCGAGAGAGAGAGAGAGAGAGAGAGAGAGAGAGAGAGAGAGAGAGAGAGAGAGAGAGAGTATGATTGATAAGTGAATAACCTTCAAAAATCTGACTCCATGAACATCTAGATGGACTGATCTTTCTATATGACTTTCTTTCTTCTGTGGAGCACAAAAGAAGGTCTCATTTTTGTCCATACAGTGAAAGTCAATGGGGCCCAGTATTTTTTGTTACACCACTGACTTTCACTGTATGGGCAACAGTTATAATATTCTTCAAAATATCTTCTAGTAAATGAAGACAATTATATGTGAGTTGCATTTTATAACTGGATCAAGATTGTAGGAGCATCTTTATGCTATAATTAACAAAAAAAAATTATATAGAAATTTAATTTAAATATACATTTCAGTCCAAATACTGTATGATGATAAGGAAATTGATGTGTGGTAATCAGCTCAGTGCTTCTTGAATCTAGGTAGCTTGCAAGATGCAGCAAAATTGTTAACTGCACTTTCCTTACAAATGTTACTACATACAATTTTATGTACACACAAACAGCACAAAGTTGTTCTCCTTGTCTTTCTCAGAGTAGATACATTTGGAGTGTGTTTTCCTACATGAGTAATGTTCACTCCTTTCTGTCTTCAACTGCAGGGTGAAACTGAAGTTCCCTCTGTTGCTGTCACCAAGACTCCTAAGGGGGAGGGGCTTGCTAACTTGGAGGTGGAGCCAGATGAGTATGAAATCCCTGCTGACCTATCATCTGATGAAGAGTACATGGTGGTAGAGGAGGCGGAGTCATCCCGAGGCGCCCGTCTGAAACAGAGTGGGTTGAAAGGCATTGAGAACATCAAAGCTGCATTCTCCAAAGAGAACATGAACAAGACCCGTGAGAAGACACGGGAAAACCTCAGCAAGACCAAGGAGAGCCTGAGTAAGACGGGCCAAACGCTTGGAACCAAATTCAACACCTTGGGTGAGAAGATTGTGCCCCCTGAGCAGCGAGAGAAGATGCGTCAGAGCAGCGAGAGGCTGAAGGAGAACATCGCTAAGAAAACACCCAATAAAGAATCGTTCAAAATCAAGCTGAAGAAGGAACGCACAGTCGCTGAGGGCCAGGAGGGTGCAGAGGCGGACCTTGCTGTGACTCCCCCCAAAGGCAGGAAGTCTAGCCCAGATGTGACCTACACAGAGGTGGTTACCGAGAACAAGAGGGAAGGTCCAGTATCAGAGGAGGGAGCGACTCGTATCCAAGACGACTGAAAACAGCAGTGCACCACAGAAACCATGGAGAAATTAAAGGCTAAAAAAAATAGAACGCAAAGAAAGTAATTATTTAGTAAGTGGAAGAGAAAATGTTTCGTAAAAAAAATGTGCTCCAAAATGTGAAAGTGTATAAGTATGTGTATGTTGGGTAGCTAAATTATTAAAGCACTAGATGTGTTTGTATAATTTCTGTTACCGTAAGCCACATGTGAAATATATAAAAATGTGAAAACATATGCTGTCTAATGTGTCCTTTTACTCTGCATTTGTGTCTTGGAGTAAGGAGTGGATGACTTTGTCCAAAACACTGGTATTTAAGCTGGGGACTGAACCTGAGTTACAGTCAGTGAAGATCAGAGAACATTTGGATTGCTAAACCTTTGTGTTCGTACACATGCCAGCATCATAGAGACAGAGACTGGTAGAGTGAAAGAAAGATTGACCCATCAGCCAAAAAAAGATCTCTTGGAATTAATCTCAACAGCTGACCGGCTCTGCCCAGCACATAGCAACCTAACATGAGGAACACACTGGCACACAGTTTATCGAAAGACAACCAAACACTATAATGTTTCAATTCAGCTTTTCGCTCACATAGTTCTTCTGATGTTTTTTTCAAATAAATGCTGCTCCTTTGAAATTTTTGACCATAAATTACAATAAATAATATTGTCAATAATAATTATTATTGTCAATAATATTATATTATATTATATTATATTATATTATATTATATTATATTATATTATATTATATTATATTATATTATATTATATTGGCGCCTTTTCTTCTCCGCTCCAGCGTGTGGCAGCACTCATAAAACCCGCCCCACA
The DNA here is from genome assembly GCF_963082965.1 of Carassius carassius. NCBI lineage: Eukaryota > Metazoa > Chordata > Actinopteri > Cypriniformes > Cyprinidae > Carassius > Carassius carassius. The sequence continues at coordinate 7,470,184 of NC_081774.1, read as the reverse complement.
AAACGTTCAGCCAAACATTCTTATTAATTGTAAGATAGTGTCGGTTCACCAGTGCCATTTTCTTTACAATTACATATTTTGTATTATTTGTTATTGCTCATTGTTTATTATTAACCATCTTGGTTCATTACTTTTATTTTGTTTCCTATCGTGTCCGGTGTGTGACGTCATTCCTGGCGACAGTAACTACAACATCCCGAGTCCGCTTTTGCAGCTTGGATATCAGAAACAACTGATATAAAAAATACACGGAGAGAAGAAGAGACCTATACCTGTAGTCATATCTGTGATATTTAAGCGTGTTGAAAGTGAGTTGAGACAGGGATGGCGGAGGAAGAAGAGCGCGGACCCGGTTCGGTTTTTCAGACGTTTGTGCTGATGGAGGATCTTCTGGATAAACTTAAGGTTCTGGATTATGAACAGCATGTTCTGGATAAACACAACATCAAACCCCTTTCCAGGTGAGATGTAGAATCGCTAACGTTACTTAAATGTGAATTATAAAATAAGATTATGCTGTTTTTCTGACAAAAATATTACAATTAAGTTAGTAGTTCATGTTTTTTTAACAGTTAACTTGTAATAAAATCCAAAACGGCTTGCATCTTCTAATTATATTTACATTAGTCTACAAAGTCAATAGCCCTTAAATAAAATGTTTAAAAAATTATTTGCGGCCAAGAACAGCTCATGTATTTTCCTTATTTATTTATGTTTCATGTAACCTTGCATAAAAACAGAATGGGATAGTAACCTTCAAACTAATAAAAACATTACCAGGGTTAATTAGTAGGATCAATCACTGTTGAATCAAAATAAGCATTTCTGCTCTGTTTTTCAGGCATTATTTTGTCTCTAGCCCTCATGTGTTGTCAAATCCTGGAGAGCAGTTCTATATGTTCAGTGTAATTGCTGCCTGGTTGATTTCTCTGTGCGGCCGGCCGTTTGACACACCGCAGGAATATGATGACCCCAACGCCACTGTCTCCAACATCCTGTCTGAGCTGCGTGCCCTGGTATGATGACACCCTCACAAGTGTGCATAGAAGTATTTGGGTTTTTTGATTATCACTGCATATCTGTTTTTTGTAGGGAGGCCAGGTTGATTTCCCCCCATCTAAGCTGAAGTCTGGGTCTGGAGAGCATGTCGTTTATGTTCTAGATCAGCTGGTAGAAAAGGCGCTAAAAAGTAAAGGATTCACCTGGGACAGGTAACCACACACACACACACACACACACACACGATGTTCTGTGCTGCTTTATGTCTCATATTAATCTTGTTGTAGAACTGCAGAATTCAAGAGAATTATTCTTTCTCTATCAGGCCGATATACCCGTCTGTGGAGGTGGAAGACGAGTGTGTGCAGGAAGATGATGCTGAGCTCACACTCAGTAAAGTTGAGGAAGAAATTACAGTGAGTCAAATTCAAACGCGATTCTAAGCTTCGCCTTCTATTTTAAGCTTTTAGCAGTAATTTAGCTCAGAATTTAGTAAGTTATATTTGAATTAAAAGTGTATTTATAACTATTGATTAGATCTGCTTCTAGCAAAAATTGAAATCAGAATCACAATCAGACTAAACTTCTTTTAGAAAAAGGAATTTTTTATGATTTCCAGGAGTTCTGAGTAATTATGTGCATATATATATATATATATATATATATATATAAGACAAGAATGGAAATGAAAAATAAGTATAATATTCAAATGAAACTTAAAATCATAGACAATTTGATGGAGGTAGCAGAAGACTTGCACATTATGCACTGTATACACAACTGTTTATATAAACATTTTAAATAATATTAATGCTAGTAGTAATAGTGGTAATAATAAAAATGTTCAACCTTTATGTTGTAATCTAAAAAATACAGTTTGTCTGCATTAAAAAAACAATTCCATGCTGATAAATAAATGTTTATGTTATTGGTTTAAGATTTAAGACAGTTTTAAGGTATTATGGTGCAATTTATGTGACTTAAATAAAAAACAAATGTGTTATACTGCACGTTAATTATTGTTCTACATCAAATGGAAAAATACAAAAAAGATATGGAACGCACGTTGTAAAAATGTGTATATTGTGATATATTTAGTTAAGGACTAAAACAGAGAATCTCATAATATATATATGTGTAATTATATCACCCAACCCTTGTTCACACAGTAAAGTCAATGAACATATGACTTTGAATCACACACACAAACTCATGTGTAAAGTAAGTGGCAGTGAGTCACACACACACTCATTTAAAATGTGTATCTTTAGCAGGAGGATGAGGAGTATGAAGAAGAGGATGGCCTTGATTTAGATGCATTGAAGACCAGAACCAATCCGAGTGTGAGTTTTATTTGAAATACCAGCAGGTGCATTTTATGTAATAATAAAATATAAACCTAAAAGGAATAATTACTTACTTCCTTTCTCTGGAGATGGTTTAGTTGTTTCATATGTAAGGTAATATTAGTTAATTAGATGTGTGTGTTCAGGAACTCAGTGGATGGAGGCCTGCGGTGGTTCTGGAGTCAGATGTTGATGCCGCTGAATGGAATCTGGAGGTGGAGCGAGTTCTTCCACAACTAAAAGTCACCATTCGAACCGACAACAAGGTCTCAAATACTTCAACCTTTAATCACAGTATGTAACCTCTATGGTGATGGAGAGGCTCTGATTTACCTATTAACATGTTTCAGGATTGGAGGATTCATCTTGATCAAATGCATCAACATCAAGAAGGCATCAACACATCCTTGCAAGATGCCAAGGTCATCCATCCGTCATAGATGTATTTAAAAAAATATTTCATTTACATAATGATGTGAAATACTAAATTCTGTATATGTTTGGATGTTTTCAGGGGTGTCTCTTTAAATTGAGGGAGGACATCAGTAAAACACTGGAGAAAGTGAGCAGTCGTGAGAAATATCTCAACACTCAGCTTGAGCATCTTATTTCAGAGTACCGCCAGGCACAAGCACAGCTCAACAAGGTGAACATTCCGACCAATCAGAACCTTAAACATTATTACTAACCTTAAACCAATCAAAAGATAGGATGTCAAATGTTGCATGTGGTTTATTTTCCCCCTCAGGTAAAGGAGCTTTATCAGCAAGCCAGTGGAGGCGTCACAGAGAGAACCAGGATTCTAGCTGAAGTGAGTCTGAAAACAATGATGCAGTCACACAGTATTAACATTACAATGATTGAATCATCTTTTGGTTTCCACACAGTAGCAAAGTTCTTCAGAAATAAATATGTCTCATAATGCTGTATACAGCCATACTATGTCCACATATCCGCACAATATTCAAATAACATTCATAAAGCCTATTTATTTTTACTCCAGATCAGCGAAGAGCTAGAAAAAGTCAAACAGGAAATGGAAGAGAAAGGCAGCAGCATGTCTGATGGAGGTAAACCACACACACAACAAACCCTCTTTTTCAAGCTACTGCTGATGCAGTTTGTTTATGAGAGCTGTAGTTTATGCTTGTTAATGTGTTTCGTGTTGCAGCTCCAGTGGTGAAGATCCGTCAGAGTCTTACCAAGCTGAAGCAGGAGATCGAGCAGATGGATGTTCGGATGGGAGTGGTGGAGCACACGTTACTGCAAGCCAAACTCAGAGAGAAAAACAACATGACCAGAGACATGCATGCGACACACCTCTTAGAACCCAACACACAAACTTACTGAGAAACTTACTGTTGGTTATATTTGGTGTTTAAATAAGTGTAAATAACTAAATATCTAGTATTGAACAATAAAGTAAATATTCTCACTACTATAAGCTTTGCTCTCAAAGTTTGCAGAAGTCTCCGGAGAAAGAGAGAAGGGTGTTGGTTACAGAGGATCCTGAGCTAAGCATTACACACACATGTAACCGTTCCATGATGTCATCCTCACACCCTGCACAGAAACACTAGAGATTATTCTGGTCTGCACATGCCCAAGTTATCAGTCCACATCCTGAGGAAACATTTGCTGTGTCTGTTTTCTGCCTAAGAACAATGAACTTTTTGTTGTATTTCTTTATTGAATTGTAATATTTGTAGGAATTCTCAATTATAAATAGTACTTATTTGCAGCAACTGTAAATGGTATGATACCACTGATCTATATATTCTCTATTATAGATGTATAGTCTGTAATACCCATTATCCAAATGACTATTCTTAATTGTGATTCCAAATTATTAATAATAATCCCATGAACTTTCTACAAATTTACAACTTGCCTTTTACTGACCGGTACTAAAAGCTGAAATAAAATCAGAAGCACTGTTACAGGTTTGTAGGCTATCTGTTGCCTGTTGAACTCATAGAAGTTTTTTTTTTGTTTTTTGAAAAATGCGAGTAGCAAAACAGTTGATGGTAGCCATAGACTTCCATAGAATGAAAAAAAGTCAATTGCTACAGTCAACTGTTTGGTTACACAAGTCCTTCCAAACATATTTTTTGGTCAAGATAATACCCATACAGGTTTACAAGGACATGAGGGTGAATAAATAATGACAGAATTTTCATTTTTTAGCCAACTATACCTTTAAGCGATATTAGACTATCTTGTGCAGAATAACTTACAAATAAAAATACTTAATCATGAATATTAATACATTACTACTTGTGCGAATATATGCATTCACAAGTATGTGAAATAATGTAATAATTTGATCAAATATAATTGCATTACTGTTGCGCGACTGTGTTGTTCAGATAAGTTTTGTTTTGAAACCCCCATCAGAAGGCGTGGCTCTTCGTGACTGTCGGTTGTTTGTAGGGAAGCGGACAGACTTGATCCGCGCCGCTATCCGCATTCTCCCCGGTCTAGGTAAGTTGTTTTTCTCGTGTTTCTTAATCTCTGTAGTTTCATATGTTTTGAGCAGTAGAAGGAGAGCACATACAGCCCTAAAGAATGTGGCGAGAGGAAACCTGATGTTAGTATCGCATTACGCTTCGGCATCATCACTTTATAGCCTATATTATCTACAATGTGGGATTTTACATTTTAGTATAAAATCACAACTGGATATGTGAGTGAATGCTTCTCGTGCATCTCGTTCAGGCCCCCAGCAAAGAATCGAGGAGCGTCGCGTCTGAACCTATGGTCTGAATAGAATTAAACTAACACACGTCAGAGCATGAAAACAACGAGAACGCCAGATTTCGTGTAAATATCACACAATTATTTATTCTGACTAGAGAATATCCCCTTCAACATAATCTATTATTATTGTTCTGAATTGAGAATATCCCCTTTAAAATAATCTATTATTATTACTACTACTGTTATTATTATTATAAATATTGTCAATTTATTTATGAAAGGTACACCATGGCATAGACTGTAAGGTAGACTTAGAAACTTAGAAACAGACATTGCATCTTAAATCAGTAATAACATAATTAACGTTAACACAGCTTTTGCATATTTGTACAATGTGCTGTGAAATATGTATTTTTTTCTATTCAGCCATACATTGGTTAAATCACAATTGATCATTATATAAGTGAGTACACAAGAACGAAAGTAATATAAATAGATAAATTATTAAATTATAATTGCAATAGAAATAAATTTTTATTTACATTTTGAGCTCTGTTTGTGTGTTGCTATGCATGTGTGTGCGGTTTTGTGGTTGGCACACATCTCTGTAATGAGCTGTGATATTGCAGCTACTCATTTCACTTATGCTCTGCATATGCTTATTCTCAAATTTTATGTATTTGCAACTAAATATGCTAAAAATATTTTCTTAATGTTAAAGTCATTGTGTGTGTCTAGCTCACAGAGACTACAGGAAATGAGTGAGGGTTTGGGGGGCTTTCTGTTGGTTCTGTTGGAATTTCTTCGGGCAAGCGAGCATGTGTTATTGTACTCTCTCATTTTTTGCCGTTAGTCTCCTCTGCTTCTCTGATAGCAGCTGCAAGTCACATACATGCACAATACTCTGTTCAGCCAATCAGTTTATTTCAAGCCAAGAAGTGGTTAGCAGGAAGTACAATATATGGTCTCCACCTACTTTGACCTTTCTTTTACTGTCTATGACTTTGACAGCATCCTCCCCATTTGGATCATCATGGCTTCCTGATCCCCCTCCCCATCCTACTGTCTTTACATTCTGTCAGACACCTCTCCCCATTTTTCATTAAATGATTCATTTTATTTCATGAAATACATTTGATTGTGAACATTTGCTCTATTTTATATAAATATTAACTGGGATTAAAAAAAATACTTTTTCTTTCCTTTCATTTGACCTAATTTCGTTAGAAATCCACTGCACAAAAGAATTCAATTTCTAAGTGTAGCCTAATTTAAAATTTTGCTTTATTTTTCATTTATATTGCATATTTAATTCTTAACCATTTTTTATATCATCAGGATTTAAAAAAAAAAAAAATAATAATAATATATATATATATATTTAAAGAAATTTACAAATGTACATCTGGATTTAAAGTACAATTATGTAGTTCTGTCTTTTGCATTGTTTTTCATTAATGGTTCTTTAGCTCTATAGCAGAAAAGTCATGGATCTGTGAGTATTGTTCATTTGGCCTTGCTTCCAGAATGCAAATAATCTTATGTTACTGATCTTGTGTCTTTGCCAGTCTTTTTCATGCTTCACAATCTCCATTTATTACTGGTTTATACATATATCAATATAATGTTTATTTTTGCTTTAATGTTATCTTAGATTAATTTATGTTTTTGTTGTTGCATGACCTTAATGTGAGGCAAGGAATAATATATATATATATATATATATATATATATATATATATATATATATATATATATATATATATATATATATATATATATATATATTAAATTACCATTTGTTGCATATGAGCAATGCACATTTGTGGATTATGTACAGTCATCATTACTGGTTTATACCGATATCAGTATATAATTATTTCTATTTATTTTGCTTTTATTTTATCTTTGTTTTAGTATGTTTTTCATGTTGCATGACCTTAATATGGTGCAAGGAATTATTCAAGAAAATCAATGTGAAGTAAGAAACTAATAGAAATAGTTCAACAAATTGTTTCCCGTAAGCTGTACAAACATGCTAAATTATGTACAACCAATTTTTTTTAAGCATAATGTTATTTTTTTATGTTTATTATTACAGGTTTAACAGCAACGTGAGCCATGTCTTTCTTCTTTAAAGGAGTGGTTACAAGTATGTATGCCTTCATATCATGTCTTACTCCCATTCTTCCTCTTGTGCACACATTCTTTGATAAGATTGACCTGACCTGATGTTTGTTATAGGTTCTCCGGTTAAGACCAGAAAGCAGGAGGCTGAATATATTTGTCACAGGTACAGGAATGTAGACAAACAGCAGAAACATATATTTAAAAGCTTTTCTTGTAATTTTCTCTAAGTATATATGTAGTGCTAGTTTGTGCATTCGTAAAAAAAATAATAATAATAATCATTGTGTGTGTGTGTGTGTACATTAATGCTGTTTCTCTCTTTCAGTCTTGATGTCTCCCACATCTGTGACTCCTCCTTCGAGTGTTTCTCCACCAATCCGCTGACAGGCTCTGTGTGCGTGTGCCGTCGAAGTCCCCGCCTACTAGCCAATGGTTATTATGTTCTGACAGAGGACAGTTTTACAACAGATGACGAGGGTAATGTCACCCTGACTCCCTCACACACCAGCGTCTCATACAAAGAGAATCTTGTCCGGTGAGATTTATTACAGTGTTTATTTTTGTTGTTGTGTGTGTGCACAATTATTTCATTCCAGCTGTGCTATACACTATACACTGTACATTATACACTATACTCTAGCACCTGTAGCCACATTCTATGTTGTGACTGTACTATATTCACACTACATTGTAGGCATATTAACTGCCGTAGCTTGCTAAAGAATGTTTACATTTTTTTATTTTAATAAAATACATTTTTAGAACTTTTAAAACAAATGAATCTATTTTAAGTTTAAGTATCTAAGTATTTTACATCTAATATATATATATATATATATATATATATATATATATATATATATATATATATATATATATATATATATATATATATGTATATATATATATATATGTATATGTATATATATATATATATATATATATATGTATATATATATATATATATATATATGTATTGTGATAAAAAAAGAGTCTTACATGCTCTGATTTTTGAACGTAAATAAATTTAAAACCATTTAAAACCATTTTCTGAGCCTAGTGAAACTTTTTTCTGTTGTGGAGTCTTTTCAGTGATTGGTACAAAAATGAAAAGTAAAAGTTTTTTTTTTTTCAGGTGTTTTCTGAGCTGTATTGTCATTGTGATATAACAACATATATTATTTAAAAATTAAGTGGTATTATAATTACTATAATATATTAAAAATAGGCTTTGATATGAATATTTTCTTATAGTGGTTTAAACTTTTCAGGACTGTATTTTTACTGGTTGAAATATATTATTTTTCAAATACAGATGTGTTGTGAATTCAACTTTCACATACTGTATCAAAAAATAGTTGTAAGATTTTGCAACCCCTAAATGCCCAGAGTTTTGCCATGTTTTTCCAAATTATTGAAAATTTTGCCTATATAATATTGTTGTTGTAATTAATTCCTTCCATAAGAGATATATAATTGTGCAAGAAAGTAGAGTTGTGACGTTCGCGAACGAACCGATTCTTTTGAACGGCTCATAAACATGAACGATGGGAGCCGAGTCGCGGCTGGAGGGGAGCCGTTCTTTCTGTCGTTCTTTTATCCTATGCGTGTTTCACACAGATGCACACAAATGAGCTCCTCCGCGAGACAGAACAGTTGTAGGGGGAGGGGCGCACCCAGTGCAGGCCAACCCTTTATAGCGTGATGATATTAGTTATTAGTTGTGCACGCATCCTTCACGTCCTTCACATCCTGCGTGCCTCTGTCATTGGGTAGGAGCGTTGAAAAAAAAGCTGTTTTGCACAGACATTTATTGCAGCCCACTTTGTTATTGTTCATTGACTTGAAGGGGCTGATGTTTGCAAAGTTTACAGTAGTAATTGTATGTAGTATGTAGACATTTCCATTTTATTTATTCTAACTTTAAATATTTTTTGTTTTCTATCAAAATGTTCTTGTGTGATAACAATGTTCTTGTGTGGAAGTGTTTGTAGTAAAAGCTGTTTTGCACAGAAATTCATTGCAGCCGGCTTTCTTTTTGATGTTTATTCGTGAGTAGGTATTGTATGAATAACATAAGTCAACGTAGCTTTACACACACACACTTTGTACTAAAGGTAAATCCAAAATAGTGATGTCACTGTCTAAGCAGAGGGATTTGTGCAACCCTATGGAATATAGTCCACACATGACAAATGAGGTAATAATCAATATTTCAGAATAATTCAAACTCAGATATTGGTGTGTGATATCTGAGTTTTAATTATTTGACTACAAATCTCACCTCATCATTCTTCCCAGTGATTATTTCCAGGATAAACTGAAATGGCTCCAAGCTGGCTTCCTAAAACTGACTAAATATTTAAAAGAGCCAAAAGAGCTGTTCTTTTGAACGGCTCTTTGAAAGGAACGGATCGTGAAGATCCGGATCCCCTCAAAGAGCCATAAATCCCATCACTACAAGAAAGAATATGTAATGAATATCAATGCCTGCATCTCTCAGGGTTAAAAAGCTACTTCAAATCTGACATACTTTGTGAATGTTTATTAGCATATTCAGACGAAAGCGTGGGGCAAGAAAGTCACTGGCAAGTCTTCTAAGTGATGTAAACCAGTCATGCCAATCCTGGCTGGAAGGAAGTGTATTTAGAAGACCTGATCCCATTACTCCCCTCCTGTCATCATCATGGGATGAGCTGGATAACAGCTATGAGACAAACACACCCCTCAGCTTCACCTATGGTTAGAAGGCTTCTAGTTTTGGACTTCAACATCTTTGAAAATATTTGCCTGTTCATTTTTTATGAATGTTTTTGTTTATTTATATCTCCCACAGACCCTGTTTCCTCCCCTGATAAAATGCCTCCTCAGACTCAGCTAGAAGAGGAGGAGCCTCCACGTGAGTCATGCTCCGCCCATGAACAATCCAGCCAATCAGTAAGTGGCCTCCTGGATGTTCCTCCCCCATCCATGTGTCACCTCAATAGTTATAGCTCATCCAGCAAGACATCAGGTGAGAAAGGGCGAATGAAAGAGCTCCTTGCCTACTATGAGTTTTTGATGAATATGGAAAAATAGAAACAGCTGGAAACTATTTAAATTATTTTTGTTTCAGAAACTGTGCTCTTGAAAGTCCTTCTCCTCACCCTAACTTTGTGCCTCTGCATTGCCATCTCCTCCGGGTAATGAAAAATGTGTGTGTGTGTGTGTGTGTGTCTGTGTGCGTGCATGTGTGAGAGAAAAGATGTAAATGCATACTTCCCTACAATATAGTTGTCAAAAAACTACAAAAGCCAGTTTCTGCCTTGCAATAAAATAATAAAAGTTAACTTTTTATCTCACAGTTATGACTTCTTTTCATAATTCTGCTTTTTTTCTCACAAAGTAATTACTTAAGAAGTACATACTTAGAGAGTATGTGATTTCAGACACAACCAGTGAGATTTCTGTCTGTTTGGCTAATTTTTTTGTGAAAATGGGCAGAGCTTTACTTCTAATAGATTAATGACATCATAATCCTCACAGGTGGCTGCTGGGAGGTGTTTCTGCAGCAGTGGCGTTCATGGTTCTGCTTTCATCTATATGTGAGTAAACAAATTAAGTAAAATAGCAAACTTAGTCACTATTATACTTATATAATCTGAAATATTCTTGAATTAAAAAAATAAACATGCAGCATGGGCCTTGTACTGTAAATTCTGTTCATCCAGATTTGAAAGAGACTGAAAAGTTATTATATTGTAAAAGTTACAAAGATTTTATTTATTGTGTTAAACAAATTGCTCCAATGAATTGTGCACAATAAATAAAAAAATATATATTAATATATTGGACACAAACACACACACACATATATACAGTATATATATATTCATGTTGGTTTCTGGAGTGATATCCTTGTTAAACACCATTATAGGAAAACACTTCCATAAACCTATTAGATTTAGGATGGGCGGTCAAAAGTTATTTTATGAACCTAACTTCTCTACCATTTATGAATCAAATAATGTAAAATCATTCTCTCTGTCTCTCTCTTTCTCTCAGGTATGTCTAAACCTGGAACTGCAGTGCGCTGGAGAAGAGCAAAGACTGAGGTGAGAATCTGAGTGCAGATTAATAATAGACTCCTGACTTTATGAAGTTTCTGTAAACGGAGACAAAAATGGGACTCGAAGTGAAGAATTTAACATCCAGATTGTGTCTCTTCATCAGGACATCACCTCCAGAAACGAGTGAGGAGGAAGCACACACACAGAAACACATCTGTGTGAAGTCTGTCCTGAGGAGAAGTGAGTGTGTGGACACGCATTCTGTATCAGCGATAAAAATAAGTTATAGATGAGTTTTTGTAGTGGTGTTTGCACTGATCAGCTAGAGAGTTCTGAATATAATAATTACTGAAGAGTGAAAGAACCAGTGATGGCAGATGACTGTCACAGGAAATGTTACATGCTAAGATTAGCATGCATTTTGGACATTTCAAGGAAAAATGATAATTCTGTAAATGTTTAAGAATTTGATCAGTTTTCCTAAATGAAAGACTGGATTGCATTATGAGGGAGTCTTCGAGTCAGTGGAGATGCCCTGCATGACAAAGCATAGAAGTGTAATGTGTCAGTGGGTTTTATAAATGCATCGGCTTGGCTTGGCATTAAGTGTTATTGCCCAGCTTGTCTATCAGATTATCAGATTCTAAAAAATATTTACTGCAAAACCTAGTTTAATATAATATTATAATGACTTTGCAAGAAATTGTAGCAAAAGAAGTGCCAATTTATCTTTGCACAGATGCCTCATATTTGTCAAGTGCCTTTGTTATATGAAACAGGACAAGTGTTATTACCATTTTCCAGGGTTAAAGTCACATATCCGTGCTGTGTGATTTAAGAGGGCTGAAATTTTAAGCACAAAGTGTTGCTATCTGGAGCGCAATAATTCAATTTTTTATAAAAGCATTGCACTTAAAATAGGATTTAAAGCTCTGATTTCACAAGGACTTATTAAGAAAATTAAACCCTGTTTACAGGGAATTAGTGCTGCCAAAGGAGACCATGTTCTCGATTTACTTTGTCACGTTCACATAAGGCAACTGCTCTAACAGAAAGTTAAAATGAGTAATCTGTGAGTAGGAAGCAATGTCTGTCACAACTTGACCAAAATGCATTAAATGCAACTGAACTTGTATCCTTTGAAGGGAATGGCTAATTTCTGATATTTTTATTAGGATGATGAATATTTTTTTTTTTTTTAATTACATAGAGTCAAAAGCAAAGCAAGGATAAAATGAAGTTTTTCTAAAGCATTACAATTTTAGAGGTTTAAGCCTAAAAATCTGAAATCAAACATGTCTGAGACCGACCCAAGGTGAATAAGTGAATTAATCAAATGCATCTATCTTAGCCAATAGATATCGAATGTGTTAATATGAATTGTATTGTCTTTGGTGTTTATCATAGATTTTTTTGTAGTGTTTTGTAACAAGAATGAATATTGCTCTATAAAAAGTCTATTATTATTGTAAAGTGTTCTGTAGAAAATGTGTCATCGTGGGGCCAATCACAGAAAGTTTAAAGGTAAGGATGCTGAAAGGATTTAAGCTGTTTCTCAGCAAAGCCGTACATTATTTATATTACACAATATCATATTAAAGGGCTGACGACGCCACCTATGGGGCAAAAGTTAAAAGTAATTTTACCGACATTAAAGTGCTTGTGCTTGTCCTTAAATCCTTATCAGGAATGCTATGTCCAGATGTTGAATGCTGTATCAGATATACAAAACATTTACATTATATATATATACAATTAGAAATGGGATCAAAAATGTTGAAAAAATACAGAAAATAAAAAATTTGTTTTTATTTATTAATGTTTTTCAAATGATATATTTAATAAGATACTAGGTACAGAGTTAAAAGACAAGATGATTCCAATATGACTGTTTTAAACCATTGACATATTATGCTTGGATGTAATTTAAATGCAAAAGCATGTTGAAAAATTAAGAAGGAACTGCAAAAAGCACATCTCCTAGTACTAGTTTGTACTAAACAGGAGTCATAATGTGTTCACTGATCAGTAATGTGTTGAAGAATACAGCGCGGCAAATTATTTTAGAAAATATTACATTATTTCTTTAGGGAGAGCTGCCTTGAAGCTTTGATGACTGCATTGAACCTGTTACTGCATTTAACAATCTGTGTCACAAAAGAGCTAAAGATTTACTGTAAATAGTAAAAACCTTAGTTATGTATTATTCCACTGCATGTGAAAGTAAAATGTGAAATTTAAGTGTCTCATGTATACACTGAAAAATATAATCTTTAAAGTAAATGCATTTATGTAATTTGCACAAACATAAATTGCCATGTTAGAAAGTATTAAAGGAGTGAAAAAAACCCTGTATTGTTAATTTTCAATAATAAAGTTTTATATATAAATATAATAGTTTTTGTTTTTTGCTTTATTCAAACGCATTGTCTTTTAGCCAGATGTTCTTTAATATTGTTGTTTTTAAAAATCATACTGGATCAGAATCACTGCAATTGACTGTTGTTGCTCTGGCTAATGCAATTAACGTAATGTAATTGAGCCTGCATTGACTTGAACTTACACATTCTGATAAATTTGCTCCAGGTATTATTCAAATTGGTGAATTTGGAGAAACACAATGAATTTTAAAATAATCTCATGTAATGAAAGCAGGACGAGAAATTAGGCCTTCAGGTTATTTTTTAATCTGTTCAAACATTTAATATATTTCATAATTCGCTTCTGGGCTTTGTGTGTTAAATATGGATGTTGTGCCTCTGGGCCTGTAGCTGTGAGATATCTGTATTCATCTCAGACATACGTTTCATGACACTATAGGATATTATAATGATATTAATAATATTAATACCAAGTAGTAGTTTGTGAGTTTTGTTAGTCACAAATTCATAAAACAAGCTGTTATATTGAAGTATTTATCTTATTTAATCATTCAGTGACTAAACCAGGAACAGTGAATCGTAATTTCCATCAGTTCAGTAATTTATTGTAGATCTGCAGCGTGAAGATCTCTGCATCTGCTTGTGACCTTTAGGACTGAGAAATTATGTCAAGAATTAAAAAATGTCATTTTCACTATAAACAGTTTAGAAACATAGTGTTTGCACTTACCACCTGTGTTTTAAGCAGCCTCATCAAGTTTACAATAACCTAAAATATATGATATGATGAATAAGTTTTATATAAACTATGGAATCGTATTCACACATCATATTTGCCTGTGTTTGTTTAACTTGTTACATAATCAAGAATCAAATGCGTCAGACACAAACCATGTTTTAGAGGAACCTTTAAGAAGTCTTCCATATAAACACACTCCATTTTTGACTTAAATTCCTGTATCACTTCATCTGGTGTGTTTTCATTACGAGCTGCAATGGAAGACAGACAGACATTCATTATGAATTATGTTTCAGTGAAACTGAATCACTTTGCAATGGTGACTTTACATCCAGCACATATACAGTATTAGATGATCCTTTAAGGTTTCAGGGGAGGGTTCACACTGAATTGCATGTTTTCATTGCTGTCAAGTTTAACATGTTGCACTGTTCATGTAGTCTAAAGAATACAATGATTAAACATGATACTGACCAAACAGCAAAGCACTGGCTTCCTCGTCTTCATCCATAAACAGTATTATGATGCATGAAGGGCAGTTTATGAGCTTGCCATCCCAGATCATTGCCAAAGTTTTGTAATCTGTTCACACATTAATACATTTTAACAAGGAAATGAGGTCATAAGAAATCATTTATCTTTTGAAATAATAACAACTAAAATAATAATGATTATGATTATAATGAGTCTCATGGAAGAATATTGCTTGATATTAACCCATTATTTAGTGTAAAACATGCATAGATCGTGTTGAATTACTGTGTTTCAGAGTCAGACTGTACATCAGTTCCTACCGGTTCTGAACAGAAGCGGATCCATCATATACGAAGGAAAGTAGATCCCAGTATCTTTGTGACACTGATCTCCACTGTGATAAACAAAAAGATTTGATATGCTTGAAAAACCTCACATATTAGAACAATCATGTCAGTGTCTGTGAATGACTAAATTATCTATATCTATCTATATTTACAGTATATTTCGTTGTTGTTTTTTTTTTTTTTACTGTCATAAGGACTCAACAAAGTAGTATAAAAAAGGTTGTGTGTGTGTGTGTGTGTGTGTGCGCGCGTGCATTTTTTCACTCACAGGCGAGTGATTTCAGTCACCGTCAGGGTGTTGTTAGCACCTTTCTGAATGTAAAGAACAGAGCTGTCGGTGGTCTTGAAGGACTTAAGACCTCCTTCCCATGCAGCTGCTGCCACAAAATACCAAGAGCCCATATACTGCACAAGATGAATATATATAACATAACATAACATAACTGATGAAAATATTTCTTATAAGTAACTAATTAGCCACTTAACTAAAATGAGTTAATGAGTGAAATTCAGTACAAAGACATACAGTATATTTTAACAACTTAACAAAACAAAAAAAAACTAGTTGACATTACTGTGCTGCAGTGTATATATATATATATATATATATATATATATATATATATATATATATACATACACACAGTACAGACCAAAAGTTTGGAAACATTACTATTTTTAATGTTTTTGAAAGAAGTTTCTTCTGCTCATCAAGCCTGCATTTATTTGATCAAAAATACAGAAACAAATTTAATATTTTGATATATTACAATTTAAAATAATTGTTTTTACATTTATTATACTTTAAATTATCATTTATTTCTGTGATGCAAAGCTGAATTTTTAGGATCATTATCACATGATCCTTTAGAATTTATTCTAATGTGATGATTCATTATCAAAGTTGGAAACAGTTCTGCTGCTTAATATTTTTTCAGAACATGTGATACTTTTTTAGGATACTTTGATGAATAAAAAGTAAAAAAAAAAAAAGAAAAAAGCTGTTTTTAAAATATAAATATTTTGTTATAACAATATACACTACTGGTCAGTAATTTGGGGTCAGTAATTTTTTTTCTTTTTTTTTTTTATAAAATCAATACTTTTATTCAGCAAGGATGTGTTAAATTGGTAAAATGTGATAGTAAAGAAAATATATTATTAGAATATATATTATTAGAAATTTTTATTTTATTTTGAATAAATGCAGTTCTTTTTAACCTTTTATTCATCAAATATATTAGACAGCAGAACTGTTTCCAACACTCATAATAAATCAGAATATTAGAATGATTTCTAAATGATCATGTGATAGACTGGATGTTACATGTGACACTGAAGGCTGGAGTAATGATGCTTTAAATTCAGCTTTGCATCACAGGAATAAATTAATTTTTAAAAGTATATTCAAATAGAAAACTATTATTTTAAGTTGTAATAATATTTCACAATATTACTGTTTTTTCTGTATTTTTGATCAAATAACTGCAGGCTTGATGAGCAGAAGAAACTTCTTTCAAAAACATTAAAAATAGTAATGTTTCCAAACTTTTGGTCTGTACTGTGTATATATATATATATATATATATATATATATACAGTACAGACCAAAAGTTTGGACACACCTTCTCATTCAAAGAGTTATCTTTATTTTCATGACTATGAAAGTTGTAGAGTCACACTGAAGGCATCAAGGGCTATTTGACCAAGAAGGATAGTGATGGGGTGCTGCGCCAGATGACCTGGCCTCCAGTCACTGGACCTGAACCCAATCGAGATGGTTTAGGGGTGAGCTGGACCGCAGACAGAAGGAAAAAGGGCCAACAAGTGCTAAGCATCTCTCGGTGGAACTCCTTCAAGACTGTTGGAAGACCATTTCAGGTGACTACCTCTTGAAGCTCATCAAGAGAATGCCAAGAGTGTGCAAAGCAGTAATCAAAGCAAAAGGTGGCTACTTTGAAGAACCTAGAATATGACATATTTTCAGTTTTTTCACACTTTTTTGTTATGTATATAATTCCATATATAATTCCACATGTGTTAATTCATAGTTTTGATGCCTTCAGTGTGAATCTACAATTTTCATAGTCATGAAAATAAAGAAAACTCTTTGAATGAGAAGGTGTGTCCAAACTTTTGGTCTGTACTATATATATATATATATATATATATATATATATATATATATATATCACACATAAAAAATAAGGTCTTTTCAAGCCTCTTACCTCATCAGTATTAATAACAGCGGTGGAGAGAGGAGCTGGAGGAAGACATGGCACCATGACTTGTATCCCAGCGTAAAACAGGCTCGTTAGTGAGCTCACAACACCCCATAATGTGCTCATGAGCATGGCTGCATCAATGAGATCACCTGTGATATACAACGAATGCTGATATCTTCTAAGTGATAGATGCTTTGACAGAGATGTTTTAATAACGGTGCTCAGGGGACTTTCACCCTGATTTGTTAGCTTTTTTTTTTTTTTTGCTAGATAATCTGATAATGGTTAATTTTATGTTTGTCAGGGTAATGTGCAAATACACCCCAGTACGCCTGACCTTGTTCTGGACAACTCTCTCTACCCACGCAGAAAAATATGCAAAGCCATTCAAATGGAGGACAATGTGACAATATGGTTTAGTCTGTCTCATAAATAATTAATGATGGTACAAAAAAAAAAAATCAGAACTCAACAGTAAAGAAATATCACATAAGAGATCATTTACTTTTTCTCCTAGACAGTGACAAGATTAAAGGAAAGGACATGGAGACTTCTGCTTAAGTCCTGCTATTTTTTCAATTCAATATGTTGATTGTGACCTTTGGATCAAAGCTGACTTGTTCTTCAGTTAAAAATGCAGCCTTGCAACTGTATCTTTCAGACTTTAGTTATTTAATGCACTGTTTTGTCCAGTTTGTTGAAATGCTTTCACTAGATGTCTCTGTGGAAATTGTAAATGATTTTATAAAAAAATAAAAAATAAAAAAATAATAATAATAACTTTTGATAGGCGTCTGCTACAGAAAAAATGAAACAAAAAAATATTACAGTAGTAAAATAATTATAATTTTACCAATTACATAATAATTATTATTATCGGTGTCTTTTATGCAAAAAGTATGCTTTTAAAAAAACATATTCAGTATTTTTAATTTCTCTTGCTAAATAATCTGTCATTTGTTCACCAATCAAAGCAATGGGATAGTTGAAAAACTAAATATCTTTGAGTAGAAAAAAAAAAAACATAGAAACTAAGACTGACAGCCCTTGAGCATACACAGTTGTAGAAAAAATTAAGACACCACTGCAAAATAATCAATTTCTCTGATTTTATTAGACTATTTGTAGGTAGGCTATGTGTTTGAGTAAAATGAACATTTTTGTTTTATTCTATAAACAAAACACTGACAACATTTTCTCGCAATTTCCAAATACAAAAATAGTTATTTATAGAGCATTTATTTGCAGAAAATGACAACTGGTCAAAATAACAAAAAAGATGCAATGTTTTCAGACCTCAAATAATGCAAAGAAAACATGTTCATATTAATTTTTAAACAACACAATACTAATGTTTTAAGTAAGGAAGAGTTTAGAAATCAATATTTGATGGAATAACCTTGATTTTCAAGCACAGCCTTCATGTGTCTTGGCATGCTCTCCACCACTCTTTAACATTGCTAGGCCTCTCCTAGATCTCTGTCTAACCATAAGATGTCCAAGTGTTGGGCAAAGCTGAAAACTGGACTCATCAGAGAAGATAAATGTACTCCAGTCCTCAACTGTCCAATCCTTATGGTCTTTTGCAAACCTCAGCCTGGCACTTCTTTGCTTCTCATTGATGAAGGGCTTTTTTCTAGCTTTGCACGACTCCAGCCCTGCCTGTTTCAAACCACCCTCTCCATGCACTTCACCCCTGCCATTTACCATTCTATTTGTAGGCCTATTGATGTCATTCTACGGTTGGTGACATTCAAATGAGTTGGCGTTCATCTCAGTCAGTGAAGCTGACCCCAATGTCTGCAGCTTGACCTCATTCTTATGAACTGCTGGCTTTTACATTTTAAGAATAGAAGCAAGCTGACTCTTACCACCCTGGCAGTAAAACCAACTTTTGAGGTACTTACCACTGTTTTTGCCATCTGACTGGTCCTATTGCACCTGGCCATCCAGGTGATCACCTAATCAGTACTTCATTAGGCAGAAATCCACCATGTAATAGTGGTCACAGACTCTTTGATTCCATCCAGTTGATTGGAAGATATCAAATATGTTTTTGATGAGCTGATTTTAGAACACATATTGTTTTCAGTTGTCTTGTCTTCTAGCAACAAGTTTCTGCATGAGTTTGTTGTGATCAGAACAATTTTAAAGTCTGGTAGTGTTTGATCCTCAGTCATTTAGTGTATGATGAACAGTTTTTCCTCTGTGACTGTTACAAAGTCAGTAAAATGCCTAGTATTTTAAGATCTGTTCAGTTTTTTAAAGTCATGTAGTGCATGCCAGCCTTAAATCACGTGATTTTGCAAGATTCTAAACAAAAGTTTCAAGCATCATGAAGTGGTATTTCGAAATCAGCCATTAGCCTAAGCTATTATAAATGTTTTTTTATAGTAGGCTTCCAGATGACTTCAAAGTATGCTGTAGACTGTGTACTCAGAAATGTAGGCGTATATGCAGCTTGCAGACACGCCTGTTTTGCGCATGTCTCTTTCACAGAACCAGGAAACTTGTACTCTCAAGTTCAGGAAAACAAAACTTATTGTCCTTTCGAGATTGTACCTTGAGGGATTTTGGTTGTATGCTTACTTTTGACTGTATGTGCAATGCGCATATAATAAAATGGCAGAATCCAGTATTCCAGTTGCTAAAGGCCAGTTCAACTGTTCAATCTGTCTGGATCTACTGAAGAATCCAGTGACCATTCCCTGTGGACATTGTTACTGTATGAACTGTATTACAGGTTACTGGGATCAGGACGATCAGAAGGGAGTTTACAGCTGTCCTCAGTGCAGACAGACCTTCACTCCAAGACCTGTTTTAGGTAAAAACACCATGCTGGCTGAAGTGGTGGAGAATCTGAGGAAGAGAAAATTAGAAGCTGCTCAACTTGATCACTGTTATGCTGAACCTGGAGATGTGGAGTGTGATGTCTGTACTGGGGAGAAAAACAAAGCCATCAAGTCCTGTCTGGTGTGTCTGGAATCTTACTGTCAGGATCATTTTGAGCATCATGAAGAATTTCACTCGAAAAAGCGACACAAAATGACTGATGCCACTGGACAACTGAGGGAGATGATCTGCACTCTACATGATAGGCTGTTAGAAATGTACTGTCGCACTGATCAGTGCTGTGTATGCATGCTATGTATGCTGGATGAACACAAAAAGCATGAAACCGTATCACCTGCTGACGAGAGGACTGAGAAACAGGTATGAATTAAGAGCAGACAACGTTTGGCTATTTCCTGCAATCTGCATTAATTATATAATTGTTCATATTGCGCCATTGCAATGTTTATTTTTTCCTGTTAACATTAAGCCTACATGATAACACTTCAGTGTTGCTTTTAGAATAAGATTTCAAAATTTGATTAAAGACACCCATGTTTATAAGACTTGACGTCATAATATCATAACTTATAATGTCAAAACGTTTGTTTTAACAGTAACAAATGTGTTTGGTATCCGAAAGAAGAAGTTTTCACACCAGGGTATGGGTATTATTATAAATAAATAAACAAATGAAAAAATAAATAAATAAGATTAAAATAATTATATTCTTTTGAAGAAAACCATGTTACAGAATCTACTCGTACCCACTCATACAGCAATAATTATTAAAAACCCAGAAGTCATATGAATATAAATGGATTTAAAAATGGGATGCAACTTTGAAATAGATTTCAAAATCAGAATTGAGACATTCCACATGTTCATATTAGACATTAAAGGGGTCATATAATGCTTTTTTAAATATCATTATTTTGTGTAATTGGTGTACCAGAATATGTTGACATGCTTTAAAGGGATAGTTCACCCAAAAATCAAAATTATGTAATTAATAACTGACCCTCATGTCGTTCCAAACCAGTAAGATCGTTGGAAAACAGTTTAAGATATTTTAGATTTAGTCAGAGAGCTCTCAGTCCCTCCATTGAAACTGTGTGAACGGTATACTGTCCATGTCCAGAAAGGTAATAAAAACATCATCAAAGTAGTCCATGTGACATCAGAGGGTCAGTTAGAATATTTTGAAGCATCGAAAATACATTTTGGTCCAAAAATAGCAAAAACTACGACTTTATTCAGCATTGTCTTCTCTTCCATGTCTGTTGTGAGAGAGTTCAAAACAAAGCAGTTCCCTATCAAAAGCTACTCTCGATGCTGCGCTCAATAGCGCTAATGAGAACATTCTTTGTTCGACCGGTTGTGAAGCATGTGTGTCAAACACGCCAAGAATTGGCTTAAATAACCTCGGCAGGTGACGTCACTGATAACGTGCACCTGCAGGTTATAAATAGACGTGAAACGGAAACATCCTCAGGTTTCTTTGTCTTCAGAGACCGCATTGTGTGTGTGTCACGCTGATGAAAGTATTAGTTTAAAAGGAAGTATGTTGACAGTTAAAAAATCTGGAAGATCGGACGGTTCTCGTGCCCACCTCCGAAGCGTGCCCAGGCACTTCTTCGGATTGGGCAGAGGCTGCTGTAGCTTTAGCTTCTGTTGAAATGGACATTGAGAGTGCTCTCTCCTAGCGCTCCTTTTGCGATTATAAGCACATGAGGAGTTACTAGGTGGTGACTCGTGCAGTGACCAGATTAAAGCCTTAAAATTAGATTTTGTACATTATGATTTCATAGGTGAGAGAGATGCTAGCTGCTATCTCTCCCCTGTTGGAGCAACATCATTTAAATAAAAATATAAATAAATGATGATGAAAATGATGATGATAATGATGATGAATAAAAAATATATATAATATATATATATATATATATATATATATATATATATAAAATATATATACGAAAAAGACAGCAATCGTTTCCTGCCAAACGTACTGTAGCAACATCTACACTTGGATGGAACGCATTTCATGCTGTGGATCAGACTAGTGCTGCCCTGCACACCATTGGTTCTGCAGGCATATCAGGCTGATCCGAAAAATCTGAGTGCCAGGAGGAGACTTTTAATATGTTTCTCACTCACTATGCGCAAGTGTCGGGGATGTCAAAAAATAAATAAATAAATAAATAAACAGTCCCGACCCGATCCAGCTCCTCTGGGGTAGGAGGTTCAAAGAGAGTGTGGCGAGTTGTGCGCCCCCTCATAAGACTGGGGAGCAGCTTGTAACACTTGGCAGACGCAGATGGAGCTGGACTAAAGTACGGTCATCACGACCAAATCAAGGGCCTTAAGCTGTGCCCAGGACAAAGGGTGTGTCCCCTCAGGGAGGGCCCTGGAAAATTCCATCAGAAGTGTAAGGCTCCTTCCTGGCACCCTTAGGGGATCACTGAACAACCTCCGCCGCCACCGGTGTTTCGGGGGGCAGTGGTCTCCAGTGAAATGATACATGCTCTCTTGCTTCCTGCCACGTTTCAGGACACCAGACATCTAACACCCCCCCCCACCCCCCACAACAAACAAAGTGTCACAATTAGTGCCCCTTTTGGAGAAGCTGGCAGCGTGGAAGCTACTGCCAAATATCTCCCCATGAGTCGAAAGAACTGTAGTGAAGGGCTACAGGATTCAGTTTGCACATCGTCTTCTGCATTTCAACAGCGTGGTCTCCACCTCTGTGAAACCGGCACGTGCATATCTGTTGACACAGGAATCACAGACTCTGCTGGTCAAAGGGGCCATAGAATGTGTTCCCCTGCCAGACAGAGAGTCAGGCTATTACAGTCAGTATTTCTTGACTCCCAAGAAAGACGGGGGGCTGCATCCAATCATAGATCTAATGGACGTGTATTTTCATTTTGAAATATTACCACAACTCCGGAGGTTCCTGAGGTTTGCTTTCGGGGGCGAAGCTTACCAGTATCAGGTTCTTCCATTCGGCCTAGCTTTGTTATCCCGCACTTAAACGAAATTCATGGATGCAGCTCTGGCTCCTCTTCGACTCCAGGGCATCCACATTTAAAATGTATATAAACGACTGGATGAATCTGACCCAGTCTCAAGAGCTTGCCCTTCGACATCAGCATGTCATCCTAGCTCATCTCGAATCTCTGGGGTTGAGACTCAACGCCAAGAAAAGCGTTCTCTCTCCGGCTCAGAGGACAACGTAATTGGGTGTGGTATGGGATTCGATCACAATGCAGGCACAGCTGTCTCCTGCATGCGTCAAATCCATTCTAAATACCCTAAAGAACATCAAGCTAGGCCAGAAAGTCACTGTTCAGGTCTCATAGCAGCAGCATCCACGGTGATACCTTTGGGCCTCCTGCACATGAGATCATTTCAGTTGTGGCTCAGAGCCAGGGGATTTCATCCAAGGGCCAATCCCCAGTGGCAAATAAGGGGTTATGCGCCAGGGGCTTCGTACCCTATCTATGTGGATCAGACCCCGGTTTCTGACTTTGGGTCCCACTCTAGGTCCGTGTTGTCATCGCAAGATGCTAATGACAGACACTTCCCTCATGGGCTGGGGAGCGGCCTTAGTTGGCTGTCCAGCCCAAGGGATCTGGAGAGGTCATCTTCTCGAATTGGCACATCAATTGCCTCGAAATGAAGACTGTATTTCTGGTCCAGCAGTTGAGAGGCTACCATGTCTTGACATGTCATGACAACACATCTGTAGTCTCTTACATAAATCACCAGGGCGGACTGCAGTCGCGCCGCTCGAACGAGTTAGCGCACCAGGTTCTGCTTTGGGCACAGGACAAGTTCCTGTCCCTCAGGGCGATTTACATTCCTGGGCATATGAATGTGGAAGCAGACTTGCTGTCCAGACAAGCTGTGAAACACCGGAAATGGAAACTCCACCCCTAAGTAGTCAAATCTGGGAAAGATTTCAAGTAGCAGAAGTGGACCTCTGTGCTTCACAGGAGATGGCACAATGTCCCCTCTACATCTCTCTGACTCATCCAGCTCCCCTGGGTCTGGACGCTATGGCCCATGTGTAGCTAAGAGTGCGTCTTTACGCCTTTTCTCGGATTGCTCTGCTCCCGGGAGTCCTGGCCAAGGTCCGTCGACAGGGGTCTCGCCTCTTACTGATAGCGTCCCGTTGGCCGACCGGAGTTTGGTTCTCAGATCTAATATCCCTCCTTGATGGCTCGCCATGGGCGATTGCAGTCAGGAGAGATCTTCTCTCAGGCACAGGGGACAGTACTTCATCCCCGGCCTGAGCTCTGGAACCTTCACGTCTGGCCCCTGAGGGGGACCAACTAGAGATGCTGGCCTTCCAGCCACAGTAATAGAGACTATTCTAAGTGCTAGGACTCCCTCCACTAGAATAACTTATGCCCTCATATGGAGTGTTTTTGAGGGCTGGTGCATGACACACCATGCAGACCCAGCTCACTGCCAAATTTGTTTCAGTACTGGAGTTCCTGCAAGAGAAATTGTCCTCAGGCACATGCCCTAGTACTCTCAGAACTTACATGGCCGCTAGTTTGGCTTGCAATGTTTTGATTGACTGGGATTCTGTGGGGAAGCACCCTCTGGTCGCCCGCTTCATTCATGGGGCTCAGAGGTTGAGGCACCCACTAGAGCTACGGCCCCTTCAGGGGATTTAGCCGTAGTGCTCGAGGGGCTGGCTGGCACCCCTTTCGAACCATTAGAATCAGCGCCTGCCAGGCTTCTGACTCTAAAGATGGTTTTTCTTATGGCCATTACCTCTCTAAGGAGTATTCGGGATTTACAGTCTTTGTCAGTCCTACCATCCTGTTCCGATTTTGCCCCTAGGTGAGTCAAAGCTGTTTTGCATCCTCACCCTAATTATCTTCCGAATGTTCCTTACTGTATCCAGTACATGCTCTTCAGACTTACTTCCACCGCACTAGCCAGTGGCATAAGTCAGAGCAGCTTTTCGTATGCCATGAGGGCCGCAACCGGGGGCAAACAGTTTCACATTGGGTGAGGGATGCTCCTGCTCAAGTGTGTGATGTGGCAGGTTGGTCCTCTTCGCACACATTTGTCAGGTTCTATAGTTTGGATGTCCATCCTACTCGTTTCCAAAGACTTTTGTCCTCCGCCATTTACAACACCGGAGCAGGAAAGACTTCACTTACTGTGTCCAGTATGTGCTCTTCAGATTTACTTCCACCGCACTAGCCAGTGGCGTAAGTCAGAGCAGCTTTTCATATGCTGTGGGGGCCGCAGTCAGGGGTGCGGCTGCCACCAGGCAAACAGTTTCACATTGGGTGAGGGTTGCTATTGCCCTAGCCTACGAGGCGCGTGGTCAAACTTTGCCTCTAGGAGTTAGTGCCCATTCAACCAGTTGGGTTGCATCTTCAAGGACTTGAGCAAGAGGTGCGCCCTTGCAGCAAGTGTGTGATGTGGCAGGTTGGTCCTTTCCGCACACATTTGTTAGATTCTATAGTTTGGATGTCGATGCTACTCCGGGCTCGCATGCCCTTGAGTCCACAACCAAGAGTCATATCTGAGACCTCTTCGATGTTTGTGCGCACACACTACACAACCTTGGGGGTCCAGACACTTACAGTGTGGTGGCATTGGTATTCTCGTTCCCATTAGCGCTATTGAGCACAGCATCGAGAGTAGCTTTTGATAGGGAACGTCTCGGGTTACTTGACTGTAACCCTGTTCCCTGAAAAAGCAGGAACGAGATGCTGCGCCTCAATGCCGCACTGTCGACATGTCCGGACGTCTCTTCAGACAAAGGGGTAACCTGAGGATGTTTCCGTTTCACGTCTATTTATAATCAGCAGGTGCATGTTATCAGTGACGTCACCTGCCAAGGTTATTTAAGCCAATTCTTGGCATGTTTGACACACATGCTTCACAACCGGTCCAACAAAGAATGTTCTCATTAGCGCTATTGAGCGCAGCATCTCGTTCCCGCTTTTTCAGGGAACAGGGTTACAGTCAAGTAACCCATGACGTTTATCATATCCGGTTCGCGAGCGAATCATTCAATGTAACCGGATCTTTTTGAACCAGTTCAACAAAACGAACTGAATCGTTTTAAACGCTTCGCGTCTCCAAAACGCATTAATCCACAAATGACTTAAGCTTTTTTTTTATGTGGCTGACACTCCCCCTGAGTTCAAACAAACCAGTATCCCGGCGTAATTCATTTACTCAAACAGTACACTGACTGAACTGCTGTTAAGAGAGAACTGAAGATGAACACTGAGCCGAGCCAGATAATGACTTCACGACTCAAGAACCGTTTCTGTCAGACGAATCCGATTCGAGAACCGAGGAGCTGATGATACTGCGCATTTGTGATTCAGTGTGAAGCAGACCGACACCAGAGCCTGTCTACGGAGAGCCTTCCCACTCCCTATTAAGTCCTATTGTACCTAATTTTGGTTGCAGTTGTAACAATTCGTCTAGTATTCATACCCAGACCAATTGCCACAAGATTTATATTAGGGAGGGAACCACCGGCTATGGTCTGTGTTAGTTCAAATACTCAAAAAGACAAGAAATAGATGCAAAAGTGAGTATTATTCCACAAGAAAGCAGTAAAGCATAAATATCAATACATGATAGAAAACCCCACATATAATAACCAGAGGCATAGGATTTCAAAATACAAGGAAAAAGTCACACATCAACAACATTATTTACAAAAGTAAAATCTTCCCAGATATTATCCGGAAGGACTAAAGAGTCCTTCTACAACCAAGCAAACAAAAATCAACATCATACCATATGTGAATCCACACAGGTCAAAAATAACCATGAGACAAACACCAAATCTTACATTGACTGAGCAGAAAATCCCATAGATTCCCAGTCTGGACTGGAGTGGTATGCCATGCTGTTAGGCCTCAAACACCTCTCACTCCTTCTATCCTTGCCTTACTGATATCCTAGAGCAATAAGCACACTAACTCCCCCTATTGTCAGGTAGAAGCCTTACCAGAGGTGGGTAGTAACGAGTTACATTTACTTCGTTACATTTACTTGAGTAATTTTTTGGGGTAACGAATACTTTTCGGAGTATATTTAAAGATGGGTACTTTATACTCTTACTTGAGTAAATTTTTGGGGAAAAATCTGTACCTTTACTTCATTACTGTGGGCGACGCTCCTCTCGTTACTTTATCTTAATGCAATAAATGTTATAAATGCTTCAGTTTATTCCAAATGCGCCGTCTACTTTTCTCTGGGCAATGAGCGATGCCCATTCGCAAATGATTCATTCTTTTGAGTCAATTCTGTTCAAAGGCTTGATCAAACCAATTGGCAAACGAGTGAATAGGTTCATGAATCAGTTTGAATGAGTCGTTCTGTTCCCTGCCGCACGCGCTGAGCGTCTGAAGCGGTTCACTCGGAGTTGTAACGTTTAAGAACAGAAAGAGCGTTGAAAACGTGGCTGGAACTACACTGAATTGAAATCTGCAAAGGCTATTATTTGCTAGCGATGGAGATCCTTATTAGATGAACACCGCGTGTGCTGTCTACTGTTTAACAGGTAATAACTTGGGCTACATTCGATTACAGTACACGATACCACTGTGACATTAGTTTGTTGTACGTGTGTGGCTTATAACAGAGGGGAGTCAAGTTGAATGCAGCTTCCAAAAGACAAAAAATAGCCGATTAAGATTTTATTAATTTTAATACAATCACACTGGTGCAAGTACGTTCAGCGAGTCATATTATCAGCTGCTAAATTCAGATCTGTGATTGCTTGCTGGCGCTGAGCCAGAGATAGATGCGTTTTTACAGCAATGCGCATTATAACAAATCACACATGATTCTTTTGGGCTTATTAAAGCATTGGCAAATCAGAGGCGTTCAGATGAGTCATCGCTAAAATGCCGGTGCTTCCTTCACTCGCTCACTGACTGAATACCTCTTTCTGGCGAATTCTCTCGTCAGAAACAACAAAGTGCAGATGTGTGTACGAATCTATAATTAAGATATTGATTTCACAGTGTTAACAGTTTCAGTGATTTTAATGGGAGTTTCTGAGAGTGATTGAAATCTAGACTGTCAGTGAAAATTATCTTTAATAATGTAAATGTTATTTGCTCTCTTTCTGAACAATGAAAGATTAGTAGCAATATTTATATCACATTAACTTTCAATGTTAAATTCACATTTAATATAAAGTCAGTCGTATTAAAAATATGTTATGGCATGACACCTATATCTGTTACTTAAGTAAACAGACAGGGTTTTATAATAAATTACATAAATTGGAGTAAAGGCTGATGAAATATATACATTTATACACGCACACATACATTACCTACATTTTATCTATATATCTAAATAAAAATAGGCTCAGTATATATGACCCAAAGTAACTAGTAACTAACTACTTGAGTAGATTTTTTATCCAATACTCTTTTACTCTTACTCAAGTAACTATTCAAGACTAGTACTTTTACTTTTACTTGAGTAAATATTTCTAGAAGTACTTTTACTTTTACTTGAGTACAGTTTTTGGGTACTCTACCCACCTCTGAGCCTTACATACCCACACAGGAAACTCATGTGACAGGTCAAGACTGTTACATACCCTCCCCCTCAGCAGAAGGATCGCTATAACCATAACATGGCTTCAGATTTTGTACGTGTACAGTTTCCACAATATCAGGATTATCAATGTACCTTACAGAACAATTAACAGGTCCAAGTACTTTTACCACCTTGGCAGGGCCTTTCCATTTTGCTGCCAACTTAGCCATATACCCTTCGTCTGCTCTGGAAAGAGGATGGGTCCGGACCCAAACCAAACCTCCCACCAAAAACTGCACAGATTTATGCCGTTGATTAAAGTACCTTTGCTGTTTTCCTTGGGCTCGTTCAACGTTAGTTTTCACCAGGTTGATGAGTTCCTGTTGTCTATCAAGAAGAACATATGCAGGGTTATCGGGATCAGGGAGTTTGTGAATGGCTCTTTCTATGGGCCCTTTCAATTTTCGTCCTAATGCAACCTCTGCAGGTGTGAAACCAGTGCTCTCATGCCATGCAGTGTTAAGAGCAAA
Organism: Carassius carassius; assembly: GCF_963082965.1. Classification (NCBI taxonomy): domain Eukaryota; kingdom Metazoa; phylum Chordata; class Actinopteri; order Cypriniformes; family Cyprinidae; genus Carassius; species Carassius carassius. The sequence goes on along the minus strand of NC_081774.1, from coordinate 7,440,873 downwards.
TCGAAACTCTGCTATCCACTTGTCCCATTGTCGATGTTGATCACCTACATAAGAAGCAATCATTGTTTTGAGGTTGCGATTAACTCTTTCTGTGAGATTGGTTTGTGGGTGGTAAGCGGTTGTCAATTTCTGAATGACCCCCCATTGCTTGCAGACTGTACTGAGTAATTGAGATGTAAATTGTACCCCTCTATCTGACACCAAGTACATAGGTGTACCCCATCTGGTGAAAATCTCCTCCACAAGAATCCGGGCTATTTGCGGTGTCTTGGCATACGTAATGGGAACATTTCTATCCATTTAGAGCAATAGTCAACAACCACGAGGAGGTATTCATTTTGTTTACTGCTCTTAGGGAAAGGTCCCATTAAGTCCACTCCTAACATAAACCCAGGTTCAACTACAGGAGTTGATTGGAGATGACTAGACAGCTTGGTTATAGCGGGTTTGTATTTTTGACATGTGGTACATTCCTTGCAATACTTCCATACTTCATTTCTCACATTAGGCCAATATGCAAAATCCAGTAATTTTAATAGCGTTTTCAATCTCCCCAAGTGTCCACTAAGGGGACTGTCATGTATGTAGTGTAAGAGAGCTTCACGTTGACTGGACGGGATCACCAGTTGGAGCTTTTGTCCTTGTTGTACTTTAGGTAGACTACGAAACAGAAAACCGTTCTTCATCACGTAGTGGATGCGGGAAGGATCAGGAAGTTTATTGCACTGTGCCTCTTGAATCAGTTCTTGTAACTCTGGATCTTTTTGTTGATCTGTGGCAATTTGTGCTAGATCTACTTGCAAGTTGCTTGGTAATACATCAGTGGCTTTGATTACTGCAATCATCTCCTGAGGGGTGTGGTTGGTATGCCTTCTGGACAATATGTCAGGCACTACATTGCATTGACCTTTACGATACTTTACGGTGAAGTGAAAGCCTTGCAATCTCAGGGTCCAACGGGTGAGGCGTGATGATGGCTTTGGGTGCTGAAAGACCCATGTCAGCACCGAATAGTCCGTTATGACTGTAAATGGTCGTCCCTCCAAACATGGCCTCCACTTTTCTACAGCCCAGACCACCGCCAAACATTCCTTTTCAGAGACAGAGTATGACTTCTCTGCTCCTCGTAATAAACGTGAGGCATAGGCGATGACCTTTTCTTCACCAGCTGTTTCCTGAGTAAGCACCGCACCTAACCCAACCTCACTAGCATCTGTTTGCACTGTGAACGGTTTACTGAAATCTGGGGGTATCAACACTGGTGCCTGGGTTAAATCCTGTTTTATAGTGTTGAATGCATGCTGACATTGTTCTGACCATAACCAAGTGGACTTTTTTTGTTTCAGTGCATGAAGTGGGGCAGCTTTCTCAGAGAAATTAGAGATATAGCGGTGGTACCAACCAGCGAGTCCTAAGAATCGTTGCACGTCTTTGATTGACTGAGGGGTTGGAAAAGAAGCGACTGCTTCTACTTTTGCTGGATCTGTTTTAATTCCACTGCTTGACACAATGTGCCCTAAGAAGGTGAGAGTCTGTTGCATGAAGTTACACTTGTTCAGGTTGAGGGTTAGACCAGCTTTATGGAAACAATGGAAAACTTGCTGTAGGTGGCAAAGGTGTTCTTCCTCATTCTTGGAGAACACCACAACATCATCAATGTAAATGAAACAGCACTTACCCTTGATTTCTCTAAGTGCCTGTTCCATTAGTCTCTGGAAAGTTGCTGCAGCATTTTTAAGCCCGAAAGGAAGACGACAAAATTCGTATAACCCAGACGAAGTGACAAAGGCAGTTTTCTGGACGCTGTCAGGCACCATCTCCACCTGCCAGTATCCACTTTTTAGGTCCAGTGTACTGAATGTTGTGGCACCATGCAAAGATTCCAGAATGTTTTGGATCTGTGGCATAGGGTATGCATCGAGGTGAGTTTTAGCATTCAAACCCCGATAGTCCACACACAATCTTGAACTACCATCCTTCTTAGGCACTAATACTACAGGTGCTGCCCATGGAGAAGCTGATGGCCTGACAATCTTCTTGGTTAGCAGATTAATGATTTCAGATTCAATGAACTGCTGCTTGTCCCGAGAAACTTTATATGGGCGTTTTCTGACTGGTACTTCATCAATGGTGATGATTTGGTGTTTTACCATGTTGGAATGTCCTATTTCATGAGTGCATACTGTGGGCCATTGCAACATTAACTTTTCCAATTGCATTCTGAACTGACCATGAGTATTAGCTTGTTGAACCAATTTTTGAATGGTCAACTGGGTTTCGTTAGATATAGGAGGGGCTGGTACAGCTACATAAATATGTACTGTCGCTTGGGATCCATGTGTCAAGAATGGAAAAGTTTCTTCAGCTCTTCCTTCTCTGGCGGGTATGATGTATCGGGATCTCTGAAAGTCTAAAGTCAATCCAGAATCCATCAGAAAATCCATCCCTAGGATGATTGGCACAGTCAAATCCACATCCCTCATTATGTATAATGTTAGTTCCATCTTAATTCCTTGGATCTCACACTTCCAAGACACTCTTCCAATTGCAGTCTGCTGCTGTCCGTTGGCGAGGAGAAATGCTTGACCATCCCCGAGGAGATATGACTTGTTCTTGCTCATCTGGTCCCAGGTTGACTTCTTAATGAGAGATAGTGTGCTACCAGTATCTACCATCGCTGTACAGTATCGATCTTGTAAAATAATAGGGATGGTGACAGTGTTGACCCCAGTTATGGCTGGATTATTGGAAGGTTGTATTATGCTTGCAGTGGTATGACAAGGTCCTACTTGGAGACAGCGAGCTGGTTGAACTTTAATCTTTTTGTCAGCTGTATTAACTTGACTCCAGTACTTCCTAGATTCTTCAAAATCCCTTTCGATTTGTGTGCCAATCCTTACTAGTTCAGCAACATCCTTCAAGGTCCCTCTTAATAGACTAGCTAGACGAGGGTTACAGTTTCTTAGTACAGCCTGGACAATGTCTTTCTCACTCATTCCACTTTTCCATTTCATACCATTTCAAGGCTCGATATCGGTAAGCAAAGTCCCGAATACATTCCTTCATCCCTTGTTTCCTTTCCTGCAATCTTCTAATAGCTACGTCTTCGTAATCTTCACTTAAGAAGGACTGCAAGAAGACTTTTCGAAACTGCTTCCAACTCCTCACGTGTTGCCGTTCTGCCAGCCACCAGTCTTTAGCAGTACCTTTGAGCACCGCAGTCAATGCCGCCAACACTTCAGCATCACTAAGAGGTCGAACTGCAAAGTATTCTTCACACCGCTCAATGAAAGTTTACAGGATCCTCTTCCTGAGCATCACAGAAGCTAGGGAACTCAAGTTTAACCGGGGGATTGTACTGCAAGGATGTATGACTTTCTGAATACATTGATGGAATGTTCTGTACGTGGTAAGTTTGATTTTGAGAAGCGGTATGAGGAGTAGAGCAATTGGGAACAGTCTGTGTGGAGTTATTTGAACGAACATTGAATGATTTGAATTTTTGCTCAATTTGGACATCCCTTTGTTTCAGACAGTCTATCATGGATTGTCCTATGTCCCTTATTGCTAGTTCCAACCGATCCTTCATTCTCTCTCTCTCTCTATCAAAACGGTAGTTAATTTGTTCCTGCAGCGTTTGAACCTTGGCTTCCAACACCTTTTGGGAAACACACTCACCTAACCTCTGTTTGTTCTCTTCCCAGCTGCCTTCAAGTGTAGTTAGTCGATCTGATAGCCTCTCTACTATCATTGTGGTTGATATTGGTGTGGCTTGGTTATGCTCACTTTCCCATTCAAGTGGGGGTGGGGGTAGAAACCTTTCCTGCACATCATCTAAGATATTTTCCTCCTCTTCTCCTTGATCAATGTACAAGTTGCTGAATGTGTGCATTAACTCACCCAACGGGTCTCTCCGGGTAATAAATGCCTCAGATGAGAAATCAAGTTCATGACCATTTTCATCCTCTCCCAGAGCAGCCTCACTTGCCATACTGAAATATCTGAAATTTACCCTGAACACAAGAGCTTATAAATTATAAAATGAAAACTAAAGGAATTTCAAATCACATGAGCCAATATTTTATTCACAATAGAACATAGATAACGTAGCAAATGTTTAAACTGAGAAATTTTACACTTTTATCCACTTAATTAGCTCATTTAAAATTTAATGCCTGCTACAGGTCTCAACAAAGTTGGCACGGGGGCAACAAATGGCTAAAAAAGCAAGCAGTTTTGAAAAGATTCAGCTGGGAGAACATCTAGTGATTAATTAAGTTAATTGATATCAGGTCTGTAACATGATTAGTTATAAAAGCTTTGTCTTAGAGAAGCAGAGTCTCTCAGAAGTAAAGATGGGCAGAGGCTCTCCAATCTGTGAAAGACTGCGTAAAAAATTGTGGAAAACTTTAAAAACAATGTTCCTCAACGTCAAATTGCAAAGGCTTTGCAAATCTCATCATCTACAGTGCATAACATCATCAAAAGATTCAGAGAAACTGGAGAAATCTCTGTGCGTAAGGGACAAGGCCGGAGACCTTTATTGGATGCCCGTGGTCTTCGGGCTCTCAGACGACACTGCATCACTCATCGGCATGATTGTGTCAATGACATTACTAAATGGGCCCAGGAATACTTTCAGAAACCACTGTCGGTAAACACACCGTGCCATCAGCAGATGCCAACTAAAGCTCTATCATGCAAAAAGGAAGCCATATGTGAACATGGTCCAGAAGCGCCGTCGTGTCCTGTGGGCCAAGGCTCATTTGAAATGGACTATTTCAAAGTGGAATAGTGTTTTATGGTCAGACGAGTCCAAATTTGACATTCTTGTTGGAAATCACGGACGCCGTGTCCTCCGGGCTAAAGAGGAGGGAGACCTTCCAGCATGTTATCAGTGTTCAGTTCAAAAGCCACCATCTCTGATGGTATGGGGGTGCATAAGTGCATACGGTATGGGCAGCTTGCATGTTTTGGAAGGCTCTGTGAATGCTGAAAGGTATATAAAGGTTTTAGAGCAACATATGCTTCCTGAACTCTTCAGCAGCTGGAAATCTATATAAGGCAAGAATGGGACCAAATTCCAACAGCAAAACTCCAGCAACTCATAGCCTCAATGCCCAGACGTCTTCAAACTGTTTTGAAAAGAAAAGGAGATGCTACACCATGGTAAACATGCCCCGTCCCAACTATTTTGAGACCTGTAGCAGAAATCAAAATTGAAATGAGCTCATTTTGTATATAAAATTGTAAACTTTCTCAGTTTAAACATTTGCTATGTTATCTATGTTCTATTGTGAATAAAATATTGCCTCATGTGATTTGAAAGTCTTTTAGTTTTCACTTTATTATTTAGTTTTCATTTTATTAAAATTTAAAAAACGTCCCAACTTTTCCGGAATTCGGGTTGTAACAATTCGTCTAGTATTCATACCCAGACCAATTGCCACAAGATTTATATTAGGGAGGGAACCACCGGCTATGGTCTGTGTTAGTTCAAATACTCAAAAAGACAAGAAATAGATGCAAAAGTGCCTTACACAAAAAGAGCCTTTTTTACCCACACAGGAAACTCATGTGACAGGTCAAGACTGTTACACCAGGCGATCAACATGAGTGCAAAATGAATGGGAGCCTATGGGTCTAGACGGCTAAATTTGTCCCTTTCACCCGATTGCAGTTAAGAAATCTTCAACGTAAAGTTCAACGTGTTATAGGTCGAAAGTTGAATGAACGAGTACTTATGTCCTTTCGATTTCTTACAGATTGAGTTGTTGTTGCCCATAACACGCTAGCATTCTGCTAATGAATGTGAATGTGAATGATGTCATTGACATTTTAAAAGACTTTTTAAAGCAAATAAGTGACTCTAAAAAATCTAACACCCAGCAATGTGTAATTTCTTTGGATCTCCTTTCGAATACAACATTCAAATTACTAGACAAAAAATTATATCTTGAGAAAAGTGGATTTTAAGGGGTATACCTCCATTGACCTCCATTCATTCTGCACTCGTCCTGTGAGCGCCCTCATATGGAATCAGAGTGGAACTGCAACCAGTTCAGAAGCCGGAAGTGTAGTGAGAGTGAAATTTCTCGCCACATTAGACATTCTTTTGGTGATTGATTCTGAACTGATCCTGTGCTAATGTTATGAGCCCAGGTAAACCGAAGGCTTGAATCAAGGGCAATCATCGGTAATGACGCCATTACGTCGAGCGCAAAAGAACCGGTTAACCGTTTTCTTCAACCGGTTTATTGAATCGAACTGTCCGAAAGAACTACTGGTGATCCGAAAACCGATGCAACTGGTTCTTGACTCGTGAACGGATTCACGAAAATCTTCTTAAGAAATAAATTAAGAATGTTCGTAAGAATGTTCTTAAGTGCAATTCTTGAAAAATTCTTAATAAGTTCTCAAATATATTCTTAAGAACATCTTAATTTTTTTCTTAAGAAGAAAATAGCCAAAATAATGAATACATGACGCGCTGCTTAACTCACACTATAGGGCTTGGGCCCTATAAAATGAGAATGGATTAACTTTCCACCGCTTTCCTGCTTGGAGGCGTGACCACGGAGACCATAACATCTGAATATTAATGTATATAGCTTAAGTCAACATTGAAAATAAGAGAAATTTCTCGGGTTACTCATCCAAAATACGGGAAATATCAACATTCATCTTTTTGTTGCTATCCCTCTGCTGACAGCAAAAATTCTCACTACAAAACTGCTGCATTAACTAACGTTAAGCGATTTGTGAAGCTAGGTCTAACGTGACTTTAGTTACAGATTGGCGTGAAATCGTGTTCTCACAACAACCACACTATCTTAAAAAGCCCAACATCACGCTAAGGTTGCTTTCAAGTAAGCAAAACGATGCTTTGAAAACATCTGTTTTGCTGGAAGGGCAAGGAGCAGCAACAGGACAACAGTACAAAGACTTGACAGGTCCGATTGAAGGGCTAACGGGATATTTTACAGGAAAATACTAAAATGGGAAGACAGCGGGAAAAGAGCTCAAATACGGGAGAACCCCGGAAAAAACGGGAGGGTTGACAGCTACTAACAACATGTTTGAAACACATTGTTAAAAGTCCATGTGTGAATGGTTGTTAGCACTAACGGTTACTAAACTAGCAGCTAGGTAGAGTGAAGCTTACCGGATTACTTTATACTGTTTGCCGCTGTTCCGGTTCTATGATTTGCAGCTCCTGAACCCATCCATTTGTCAACTGCACATGAGACTCCAATGACTTGTAACTTCGGATCTATTCTGAAGTGTAGGCGCTCACAAAACAAACAAGGTAGCCGAAGATATCTGTAATGCAAAAGTGCGGCAGCAAGGCGTCGTCAGTACTCCACTATTTGTTGGGAATTTTATATGGATCCAAACCGTTAAGAGTGCAGATTTTGTCCACATACCGGTCCCTGGCATCCCTTTAGCATATCCCTAGAAATCCCACAACCTTTTCTCAAAGGTTCAAGCTCTTCTCGTTCAACTTGCTGTATTTTGACATTCGCGAGGCCAGCAACATGGCCGCCACGTCCCAGAATGCAACTTGGCGCCCAAGCCCTGTGGATTACCCTAATAATCATAATAAGCACGCACCATAGACTGCGTTTTTAATGCGGCCTGTTTTTGAACAAATACTTTTAAAATAGCCTGTCTCAAGCTGGAGCGATATGTTTCATTCATTTTTGTGCTGCGTTTTTGCACTCTCATCTGAGTGAAAGCTTCCAGTATTTGAGTCCGTGCTTCTACAGCAAATGCGTCATGCGCATTCATATGCGCTGAATACTGCCAAAGATTATGTATTTATAAACTCAAATTAACGCGTTCAATTAAAGATAATGAGTTTTGAAGTCAGGAAAAAGCAGCGTCACACACAGGTCAAACATGAGCGATCATGTTTACATTAACAGTCATCACTGTCCCTTCAGAAAACTCGTGCACATCCCTAGTCCTCCTGTGTATTATATGTAGATGTTGTTGTAATGCCTAAATATAATAATTAATTTGAAATAACCAAATAAATTCATTAAATAATTATTATTGTTTGAAATTTAAGAAAAGTCTGGGTCTGTCCTAAATTTAAGAAGTTATTTACGATGATTTTTAAGAAGATTCTTTTCAAGAATTTGAATTCTTCTTAGGTTCTGTCTTAAGAACAATCTTAAGAAAAAAGATAAGAACATAAGAAGATTTTTTGGGGAATACAAAATATTCTTATCTTTTTTCTTAAGTAAGAAAATAAGAATAAATTGGCAGTTTAAGAAGAATTTTATTCTTAAGAATGCTTCGTGAATCCGGCCCCAGATCTGTATTCTTACCATCTTGTCTGTAATCATTCAGTTTCATTGAATTTCAGTTTCATATATTACTGCTTACAGAAACTCTTGGAAGAGACCCAGAAAACATTCCAGCAGAAAATCCAGGAGAAAGAGACAGAGCTTGAGGAGCTGAGAGAGTCTGTAGAGTCTCACAAGGTGAGTTTGGAGCAGAAGAACAACTGCTGTCTGCTGAAGAAGATCTGTTTGAGACTCAGTTAAGACTCTCCTCCAGTCAGTCAGTGAGGAGCCAGTGCTGGAGCTCCTTCAGTCCCACTGAAGCCCACTGTGGGGAACAGGCTGTGTGAGGCAGCAGTAAGAGCTGAGTGAATGGACTGATTCTGATGCTTCTCTCTCTGTGTGTCCTAACAGCGCTCTGCACAGACAGCAGTGGAGGACACTGAGAGGATCTTTACTGAGCTGATCCGCTCCATTGAGAGAAGCCGCTCTGAGGTGACACAGCTGATCAGAGATCAGGAAAAGGTTCTTGTAAATCAAGCTGAAGGACTCTTTGAGCGACTGAGGCAGGAGATCGATGATCTGAAGAGGAGAGATACTGAGCTGGAGAAGTTTTCACACACTGGTCACATCCACTTCCTCAAGGTAACAGATCTGAAAAATTGAGCATTAGTCTTAGTAAGGTATTTAAAACACTGCAACATTTTCAGGAATCTCATTAAATATTTTCTGGTATCTGATTTTCTGTTTTCCCCATTATTTGTTTTTGTGTCTGTGTAGAGTTTCCAGTCTTACAATGTCCCTCCTGCACCTGAGAAATTATCTAGAATCGCTGTCAGTTCTTGTCTCTCTTTTGACAATTTGACCGTTTTTTTAAATCAATTGGAAGAGAAAAGTCAGCATGTTTTTAAAGAAGAGGAAGAAAAAATACTTAGGAAAGGTAAAGTACTGAGACATTTATTTAATCTTCAAAACAAGTCAATGTAATTATAATATAATATAAACCATAATCCTTCAAAACATTGCATTACCCACATGGAAAGAACCTATATGTGGATATATGTGCATATATAAAACCTATATGCAGTGTATATGCACATATATGATGCATATATGCACATATATGATAATATATATTGTAACGGATATGCAGGTCATTGATTCATGGGTTCTGAACTAATGAATCACGGTTCATTAAATCTAAAACAATGCAAACCCAAAGTTTGTAGATTTTGAATCCAGGCATATAAACCCAACTCTTTGTAAGCTAAATGCCTGGCCTGGCGCCAGCCTGGCTGGATTTAAATTATTTCCAACACTGGACGAGACATTCCAAAGTCACGTGAGCAGCCTCAAAGGAGAAACGACCACATTCCTAAACACACACACACACAAACTTTTCTTTACGCTCTTTATGTAAGCCCTTAATAATATGTATTTTTATTAGGTTTGTGCTTTGCATAAAATGGTTAATCCTTGTTATGTGAGGAGTATAAGTTGCTAACTTATAAATTGGAAATGTTTCTCCTAATTTTAATGTTCTCAAATAGAATCATGAGTTGTAAACCTACCCCCTTAGCAGCTCGTAAAACTTTAGGACCTAACAAACAGGACAGGGAAAAGCCAGCTCACTGGCACCTTTTCTCAATGTATTCTAAATGTATTAAGTATTGCTTTTTGGTGCGTTAGATGTTTTCCATAATCAAAAATTGGAGTATCTACAATTTTATTGTGTGTTAATCTTTAAATGTGTGTAATTCTGCATATAAATAAAACGTCATGTTTTTATCAGTTATATATGTAATTTTTGGTATCTTTGGAATTGTCATGTTGTGACCCAACTATCAACCTATTTGAAAGGTGTATGAATATCACTGCTGAAATCTTATAAGCCAGAACTTATTAGAGTGGGTGTTTCCCCAGAGACAAAGGAACTTTTTCCCGCTTCAGATCGCGGACGTTCATTGGTTGTTCACGCGAACAGAGGCGTGAACCAGTCGAGTTATATAAGTTCCTCCCTCTCTTACTCTCTTACTAACTCTTGGCTCTTACTCATGGCTCCTTCTGGAGCTTTCATCTCCGTGTTTTCGTTTCTTTTCATTACTAAGTTTATTCACCTATTTGCCTCTCCACACGAGGAAGACGAATTCTGAAACATTGCTTTGTTGAACCTTTCAAATATACCGCGCGAGTCCGCAGCAGCACTGAAAGACACGAGAGAACACGCCTAGCTACACAGGACCACGCTCACGCTGCTCACACGCACGCTGGTCTGGCGGTTGACAAAGAGACACATCAGCCCGCAAGACACGAGAGAACATGCCCAATCACAAAGAGACCACATGCAAGTATCATTCTCTATGGAGATTTAAATGCTGCTTAAAGTTTGTCTATTACCTTTTCAAGGTGATTTGATTCATTGTTGTCTTTCAAGGGTTACTGTCTGTGAGTTTGCATAACTGAGCGCGTGATTCTGTGATCACACCTATTCTCTCATTCATCCTCTCTCACTTATTCTCTCTCTCTCTCTCTCTCTCTCCCTCTCCCTCGTTTAGATTCCGTTATGTCTTGTACAAAGTTTACTGTCTATATTGTCGTACGCGTATTTACCCTGTGTGATTTGTAGTTTGATGTATTATTAGTTCAATTATTAAAAACCAATATATATTCATGATTGCCTCTGTCTAAGCCTCACATTACAAGTCAATGAAATGTCTGATCTTTAGCTACAAGCTCTTTACTTTTTAGTAACCTAAATTTCATAATGATAGGATAATGTTTTCATGGCCAGAGAATATTTTTCATTGAATTATAAGAAGTGATAACCCTATTGAAAGTTAAGTTAATCTTACGACCGTTTGCTGGACAAACCACTGTTTGATTTGCGGTAACTTACAGTAAGAGATATCACTATAATTGATATGAAGAATGGAATATTGACATATTAATGAGTAAATTACAGTGCCTTGTAATGAGTTATTGATATATGCAGTTGAGCTATTTTTCATCCTCAATAATTTTAATGTAACTGTCATATGAGATATATATATATTAATCATATTCCTGATTAATTATTCAAATTCCCTATATATCATTTGAGTTAATTATTATGTACAACCCAGTGCGGCTACAATATGCTGCATATATGCGCATATATATGCTGCATATATGCGTATATATACTGCATATATGCTGCATGTATGCATATATATACTGAATATATGCTGCATATATGCGTATATATGCCACATATAGGCAAAATTGAGGTGCATATATGTGCATATACAGGAAATATAGGTCTCCTGTATTGCTTCTTCATATCCACATATAAGCCCTATACATACAAGACATGTCTTCTATATAGCTAATGGCAGGATCTGGTCATTTTGTAGCTCATATCTCAGTCATACATGATGCCTAGCTCATATTTTCTATTATCAAGGCAAAAACTAAGAATTAACGAAAAATATTATGCAAGAACTTATGTATGTGCGAACACGTGAAATTGGTATCACATGTAATTGGCATGTTATGGAATTTAACTATGGCAATATATTAACATGATATACAGAGCCGGACAGTAATGGAGTCCATTTACTTGAGTACAGTACTTAAGTACAATTTTGAGGGATCTGTACTTTACTCGAGTATCATTTTTGGGGAGTACTCATGACTTTACTCAATTACATTTGAGAGGCAAGTATTGTACTCTTTACTCCGCTACATTTCTATCCATAACCGTAAGTACCCGTTACTTCTTCGGCCCCGTCCACCCAGAGACGGACCCCCGATCTTTTTTTCCCTCGTCTCAAGAAATATCCGCGTCCACACGAAACCGATGTAGTATACATGCCAGACCAGCATGTGGAGCTGTAATTCTGCAACAGAGATACCCTTAAAACGGAGAAGAAGACATGGATTTGCTGATAAACCTTGCACGTGGTACACAAACGAACATGGAACAATACATTTATTAATCCGTGTTAATGTTAGTTAATAAAAAATACAACCGTTCAGTGTTTGTTCATGTTTTTGTTCATGTTTTTGTTGCTGTTACATGATGTAGTGGTGTTTGACTAGGGGCGAGACGTGGGCTGATGACGTTATATTTTCAGAAAATGTACGGATTCGCCGTCCAGATGAAACGCAAAGGAGGCGTTTTCAAATATATCCACTCTGGGACCCGGTTTCAAAACATCGGTTTCACTCTTCCAAAACGCCATATCCGTGTGGACGAAAATGCCTATCCGCTAAAAATTTTGTGCGCCCAAAAAAACAAAAATGGAAAAAATAAAAATCTCGGACACCCTATCAAACTTGGATAGTGCAGGAAGGAAGAGGAGGCAGCGGAGGAGGAGGATGATGAGGCGCGTAATGACAGACCTTCAAAGAATAATAAAGATAATTTTTTTTTCTGTTCAGTTTTTTGTCTTATTTTTGTTCTTGTACTATTTGATTGTTCTTGTAATTACATAATGTACATTTCTATATTTTGGACTTTTATTTATGTTGCCTAGCAGGTTTTTTGTCTTATTTTTGTTCTTGTACTATATTTTTTGTTTTGTACTATTTGATTGATCTTGAGTAAATAAATAATGTACATTTCTACATTTTGGACTTTTATTTATGTTGCCTAGCAGCTATGGATTTAAATTTTACTATTATTGGTGAACATATAGGTGTATATATGTACCTATATGGGTATATGTATGCACATATATATGTGTACATATATGTGTAAATACGTATATGTGTATATATATGTGTACATATATGTGTACATATATGTACATATATGTGTAAATATATGTGTGCATAAATGTACATATATATGTTCATATATGTGTACATATATATGTGTGCATATGTACATATATGTACATATAATATAGGAAAACGGCCAATTTTATATATGTCACATATATTAAAAACCTATATCAAAACCTATATTGAAACATATATGTTTATATAGGTTTTTTCCATGTGGGTAAATAGGTCAATGAAACTGAAATATTTTTGGATTGAATTTGTCTGTTGATTTTTCATAGTGCGATATATAGAGATGATTCCCACTCCTGAATATGAAAGCAGGAACGAGTTTCTACAACGTAAGTTATTTTGAAAGAGTTCATAGATAGAGTCTATTTATGAGAACTGATAAATCACACTGTTAATTCAGTTTGCTTGATTGAATTGAAAGTCTTATTTGTTCATTTACACTGTTAATAACAGGCCCAATCAATAGAATGAATAACGTGAAATGTGTGAAAATCACCTTTACTTTCTACTACATAGCAGTTTATTCCCCAAACAAAACTGTCTTAGTCCAAAGCTAATATAGTCCACCAGCACTGTATCACTCTGCTTCCTTGTTTATGTACTCCAGAGAGACTGTCAGTTGGTGGGGATATTACAACATTATATTTTGTTGCTGTGTTTAGAACTAATGCATTTTAATGTAATTCTCTGTTCATAGTTACTGTGTTCATTTATGGAGCACAAATATAAAAAGCAACTTGCAATATTTAGGAAACAAATTATACATAGTAGACTTGTTAAGAATTAAGCATTTAAACAGAATAGCCAAAACTTTACAGACAATGCAGTCTATGAAAAGTATTCAAGAGAAATAAGAAAAATAAAATGTAATACACATTCAGACTAATCCAGTAACAGGCTTGAAGTTATAACAAATAAAAAGGGTACATTATTTTTTAGTTTTTATTTATTATTTTCACATTTCAATCACAAAAAAATGAAAAACCGCAAGCCAATTTGCAGATCTACTGATTCAAATATGTTTTGTTTTTAGATTACCAGCGGATCACTTTGGATTGGGAGACAGCTCATAATTACCTCGAACTGTCAGAGCGGAACAGAGTGGTTACTAACATGAGGGAAGACCAGTCACATCGTGATCATTCAGATAGATTTGATCATTTTTATCAGGTGTTGAGTAGAAACAGTTTGAATGGACGTTGTTATTGGGAGGTTGAGAGGAAAGGTTCTGTCTATATATCAGTGTCATATGAGAGCATCAGCAGGAAGGGACGGGGTCGAAAATGTGACTTTGGATCTTATTATTGTTCCTGGAGTTTGTCCTGCTCTAACTACAGTTGTTCATTCTTGCACAGTGGCTGTAGTATTACACTCCCTGTAGTCTCCAGCGCCTCTAGAATAGGAGTGTATGTGGATCACAGTGCAGGAACTTTGTCCTTCTACAGTGTCTCTGACACAATGACCCTCATTCACAGAGTACACACCACATTCACTCAACCTCTCTATGCTGGGTTTTGGGTTTACTATGATGCGCAAGTAGAGTTGTGTGATCCAGTATCTTCACTAGATTCTGACTAAATATATCATGGGTGAGCAAGCTTTTTTTTCTTTTTTTCTCTCTCCTCGTAAACAGATGTATGTGTACATATATGTTTTTATGTAGATGGGTATATTTTCATACTAACTGACATCAAACTGCAGATATTTTCTAATCCTCCTGGTTGGGGGGGGGGGGTGTTGTGGTTACTCTGTTGTTGCTGTGGTCCTTATTCTTTTTTCTTTCCTTATTTAGTAATATGTTGGAAAGGAATGTGTGTAAAGATAAAAGTGCAGACAATGTTTTCTCTTTTAGCTTGTCTCTTTAATTAATGTAAACTTTTTTTGTCTGTATAATAAAAATTGTTATAAAAAATAAAAAAAGATTTGTGTGATCCAGCAACATAATAGATTACAGAACTTACACATTCCCTTTTCCACTGTCAGGTTAAATGGTTTTGAAAAGAACAGACTAATAATGAGTGTGGTCTAAGCTGCATGTAGCTTTTCCTTTGTGTGACACGTTTGATGAAAGTGGACTAAACTAATGAATCTATTTTTTCTTATTTGTTCATATACAATGTTTATATCCAATAAAATAATCATTTAACAGTCTGTTAATTAGTGAAGCTGAATCATCATCTTTTCCAACAAATATACAACATCAGTAACTCTCATTTAAAGTTTCAAATATAAGACACTGAGACACAAAATTAGTCACTGTGTAAAGTGTTAGTAATTTGTTTTAATAATTTAGTTTTTGCTTAATAATTGTTTTTCCCTGTAATTGTACAATGTCAGTTATTTTGTAGATAACACCCCCAAATCTTGCTACTTGTGCTAATAATAATAAAAAACACTCTTTGGTTTATCCTGGTTTACGCCTATCACCTCCCTTGGCCCTAACGGCTACACCATGACAAGAATCTATGGGCTATTGTCAAGATGAAAATGAGATACAAGAGACCAAAAAATGCAGATGAGCTGAAGGCCACTGTCAAAGAAACCTGGGCTGATCTGATCACAAACTGATCACCTCCATGCCACGCTGAATCGAGGCAGTGATTAAAGCAAAAGGAGCACCTACCAAGTATTGAGTACATGTACAGTAAATGAACATACTTTCCAGAAGGCCAACAAATATTTATTTATTTTCTTCATTGGCCTTATGAAGTATTCTAATTTTTTGAGATATTGAATTGGTGGGTTTTTGTTAAATGTGAGCCAAAATCATCACAATTAAAAGAACCAAAGACTTAAACTACTTCAGTCTGTGTGTATTGAATTTATTTAATACATGAGTTTCACAATTTGAGTTGAATTACTAAAATAACTGAAAAGCCAGTGCTGGAGCTCCAGATCCACACTGGCTCTGATTGGCTACCATGAAACACATGACTCTGCCTTAGCCAATCATAATCGCTTAGCTCGTTATTAACCCACCTGCTCACTCGCTGTGTGTGCCAGGGGTGCGTTCGGATTGCATATTAAATTAATGCATAATAACGCGCCGCATTTAACGTTCAGTAACGTTAACGGCGTTGTAACGACGGGAAAAGTAATTAGTTAGATTACCCCGTTACTGAAAAAATAACGTCGTTACCTAACGCCGTTCTTTTAAACGCCGTTATTCCAAACACTGATAATTACTGACTGAAATTTGTTTTTTTGTTGTTTTTTTCTTCAGATTGTCAACGATTTACTTTGGATTCAAACACAGCTCATGATTACCTCGAGCTGTCTGAGATGAACACAGTGGTTACTAACAAGAACAAACCGCTGCCATATCCTGATCATCCAGACAGATTTAATAACTGGTATCAGGTGCTGTGTGTGTGTGTGTGGACGCTGTTACTGGGAGGTTGAGTGGAGTGGTGGGGTGGAAATATCAGTGTCATATAAGAGCATCAGCAGGAAGGGCCGGGGAAGTGAGTGTAGCTTTGGACGTAATGATCAGTCCTGGTGTTTGACCTGGCAGTTTTACATTCTTGCACAGTTATAAGAGGAGTTATCTCCCTGAGGTCTCCAGCTCCTCTAAAATAGGAGTGTATGAGGAACATACTGGATCTCAGGGGCGCCGGACTGGGGGTAAAACCAGTACTGATTACCAGGGCCCCAGAGGAAGAGAGGGCCCTTGAAAAGTCTGGAATATATATTATATATTTTCAAGGGGGGGGGGGGGGGGGGGACTGGGATCCAGATTAGGACTGGGCCCGGGATCTTGTGCAGCGCCCCTGTCTGTCGTTCTACAGCGTCTCTGACACAATGACCCTCATTCACAGAGTACAGACCACATTCATTCAGCCTCTCTATCCTGGGCTTTGGGTTTACTATGATGCACAAGTGAAATTGAATGATCCAGCATAATAGATTACAGACCTTTTACACATTCAGTGCTTTTCCACTGTCGGGTCAAGTGGTTCTACTCTCTAAACAATAAATTATATGATTTTTATTTTTTTTAGAGTTATAATCTCAAGCAAATAAAATGTATTAAAAGTAGAAGAATTAATTTAGAAGAATCATTGATTGTAACAATTTGTAAGCCTTATTAATTATTCCATTGACACACCATATGACCATCTTTGTTCACGTGAATTTGTTAGAAATACATCTTTATGTTGAAAGGATCATTACTTTGTTTTGTAGTTTATGCTTAAATATTTTTTTGTAAATATTTGAATGTTGCTCTAGGTGTTTTCTGAGACTTTATAAAGAAAATACATTGATTTACATATAAATGAAAAGCACATTTGTAAAAATATATTTTAAATATTGTAACCCGGATTTTCAAACTCAGTTTACATTCATCAGTGAAATGTTGATTTATAAACACCCATTCATTGATTGTTATAATATAAAATCTAAAAGGTACCTTGATTCGGTTGTATGTGAAAGTAATAGTTTGCTGTTTAGTAAGTTCCTCACAATAATCACATTCAGTTTTAGACCCCTGCTGTACACTCACGTTATGAAGATAAAAGTCAGAAAAGTGCCTTTAAAACATTTTCTACATGGAGCATTGCCTTTGAATAAATCCAGGGTTTGTATGCATTGATTGAAATCAAGTGTGTATCTTTTTTAGAAAAAGTTGTGTCTGCTCAATTGAGCACCTTCCTGCATAAAAATGATCTGTATGAAGAATTTCAGTTGGGTTTTAGGCCCCACCATAGCACAGAAACTGCACTTGTTAAAATTCCAAATGACCTGCTCCTTGCGTCAGATCAAGGCTGCATCTCATTTCTAGTCTTACTTGATCTTAGTGCTGCGTTCGACACCATAGATCATGACATACTCATAGATCGATTACAAAACTATACAGGTATTCAAGGGCAGGCTCTAAGATGGTTTAGATCCTACCTGTCCGATCGCTACCATTTTGTTTACTTAAATGGGGTGTCATCTCATTTATCATCAGTAAAATATGGAGTGCCACAAGGATCCCTCCTAGGTCCCCTTCTATTTTCAATATACATGTTGCCCCTTGGTCATATTATTAGAAAATACGGAATTAGCTTCCACTGTTATGCTGATGATACGCAGCTATATATCTCAACGAGACCAGATGAAACTTCCCAATTATCTAAGCTAACAGAGTGTGTTAAAAATGTAAAAGATTGGATGACAAATAATTTTCTCCAATTAAATTCGGATAAGACAGAGATATTAATTATTGGACCAAAAAACACTACACAGAATCTTGTAGATTACAATCTGCAACTAGACGGATGTACTGTTACTTCCTCTACAGTCAGAAATCTGGGTGTTATATTGGACAGCAATTTGTCTTTTGAAAATCATATTTCCAATGTTACAAAAACTGCATTCTTCCATCTTAGAAACATTGCCAAGCTACGAAACAGGTTATCTGTTTCTGATGCAGAAAAGCTAGTTCATGCATTCATGACCTCTAGACTGGACTATTGTAATGCACTTCTAGGTGGTTGTCCTGCATCTTCAATAAACAAGCTACAGGTAGTCCAAAATGCAGCAGCTAGAGTCCTTACGAGGTCAAGAAAATATGATCATATTACCCCAATTTTGCAGTCTCTGCACTGGCTACCTATTAAGTTCCGTATCAGTTACAAATTATCATTACTTACCTATAAGGCCCTAAATGGTCTAACTCCTGCGTACCTAACTAGCCTTCAACCACGCTACAACCCATCACGCACCCTAAGGTCACAAAACGCTGGACTTTTGGTAGTTCCTAGGATAGCAAAGTCCACTAAAGGAGGTAGAGCTTTTTCACATTTGGCTCCCAAACTCTGGAATAGCCTTCCTGATAATTTTCGGGGTTCAGACACACTCTCTCGGTTTAAATCTAGATTAAAAACACATCTCTTTCGCCAAGCATATGAAAAATGTATCTTTTAAATTGTGAGTGTAGTTGCATCTGATCAAATGTGCATTTTTATTCTTTAGCTTGTGTTAAACTAATTTTACTTTGTTGGAACATCAGCTATGCTAATGATGTCTCTATTTTGTATATGTACATGCCACGGGATTTACACAAGCTCCAGTCTGGATCCAGAACACCTGAGAGGAGATGATGCTGACCCTCAGAGGACCCCAGATGATCCTAACCTTGAATCAACAACAGAACTAAATAATTATTGCTACATGTGTGACTGCATCATATGATAACTATTAATTAATAATATTGATGGTTCATCGTCTAGCTGACGTCTTGTATTATTATTATTATTTTTTTTTTTTTTCTAAAATCCTGTCAAACGTGCACAAACTACTAGCTACTACTAAATATTGTAGAAACATAATTTTCTGTAAAGTTGCTTTGTAACGATTTGTATTGTAAAAAGCGCTATACAAATAAACTTGAATTGAATTGAATTTTTTCTCCCTTTTTTTTCCATAAAGAAACATTCCAATAAAATTGTCAATTGTTATGTCTTTGTTCATTACTAAAGTTGAATCTATTTTTCTCTCTCTCAGAAGTATCACAATAGTATCAGTATAACATCCCACAGAATAATTTTCTTTTAAAAACATCTACAACCTAAAAAAATAAAAGTGACAAGTCACAAATAAGACTTGAAGATAAAATTCCTCAATAAACCATTTATTTCTATTAAATACAACACAGACAAATCCAGTTAGTGTTTTTGCTGTGAATAGCTGTAAATGTATAATCTAAAAATTATATCTAATTTAGATCATAACAAACTCCTCAAACAACACATTATCCATTTTATGTACATTTGCTATTCAGGGGAAACTGAGTATTTCATATTGAAGGTATCAGAATCTGAATGTGCTCAAACCAGCTTTCTAATGTTGGCTTTCATATGGTCTCCCTGCAGTATGTAAACATAATGCATTTCACTGCTTTAGTTTCTGCATAATTACCTGTTAAAATAAGTGCCGGAACACTGCAAAAGAACACTTGGAACATATAAAATATATTAAACAAACATCAAAGATGGTGTCCTGCATTCTCTGTTGTGAGCCTGTGCATCTTTCAGGGAAGTGTGTCCTGCAGTGTGTGAGTCTGTATATGGGAAAGTGCATGCAAGTCAGGATGGTGTTTCTTGGTGTGTATGCGGAGGTACTGTTTCCCTGCGAATCGTTTTCCACAGCGGGTGCATTCGTATGGTCTTTCTCCGGTGTGGACAGTCTGGTGAGCCGTGAGGTGTCCGGACTGTGTGAAGCGTTTCCCGCACTGCTCACAGCGGTACGGTCGTTCTCCAGTGTGAATGCGCATGTGTGTGTCCAAACTCTGCGACGTGGTGAAACTCTTGCCGCAGATCGAGCAGATGAAGTGTCGCTTGCCGGCTCCACCTGTCCGTAAAGCGCCCATCCGGCCATAGAGACCCAGTCCTGAGACGTTACCCAGAGCAACGAGCCGCTGTGCTGCAAACAAGGGAGAATTATGGGATACGAGAGAGTCTGACCCACCAACCCTCTGTGGAGAGCTCTGCAAGTGTGTGAGCGTGTTACGGACAGAGTGTGTGGCCCAGTCAGATACCAGATCCATATCAGCCTTCAAGCACAAGTCTTCCTGAAACACTCGAGGGACTTGGGAAGCACGGGTATCTGACGAGGTTTGTGCGAGGGAGAAGGAAGCATTATCTGAAGAAGCCAAGTCGACGCTGGAGTGCTGGGACTCATCAGCGCCGGAGTGTGTGTCTGCAAACATGAGTGTGTGAGAGTGCGTGTCATGATCAGGGGAGTGTGAGTGTGTGTGAGATTCCTGCCCCGAGAGTTCTGCAACATCTGGTTTCGGAGAGTCGTGAGTTACTGCTGAAACACTTTCACCTTCATCCTCATCATCGTCATCATCTGTTGAGAAACACACACAGTGTGAACAATATTTAATCTTACTGTAAAAATTGCAAAAATGAAATAATTACTGGAAGTAAATATTATATTTTAGTCTTTCACAAGCTAATAAGGATGCATGTTACACCTCTGGCTACCAATAGCTGCAAAACCACCACAGACTTTTACATAAAATGTTCCCTTCTGGTGAAATGACTTGCCCAACTCAATCCAAGCAGAGTCCATAGCTATTCTCAAGAAACAGCTAAAAACTAGTGCTGTCAATCGATTAAAAACTTTAACTAGATTAATCACACATTTTTTCTGTGATTAATCGCAATTAAAAAAGAAATGTTTTTGTACGTTTTTAATATATTTTTTAATGTAATAATTTCACAGTTAATCAAATTAATGTAGAAACAACATAAAGACAGTATATTTTAAATACTTGATTAAATGGCATATTTTTATGAATGAAGGCCAGTATTACTGATATTAATACAGCTACTGATTTTTTTCTATTTTTTTACATTTATTATTAGGCTTCAAAAATATAACAGTTTTTAATTTAAGTAAACTTAAAACAATGCTAACATAAACCCATAATAAATGTCATGTTTACTCCTGCCCTTCCTGTCTTAACAGTTAGGAAATATACAGAAATTTAACAGTCTGCACTGCATAAACTATAAATTAAATAGTTAATCCTTATTAAAGCTACAAAAGTTATTTAGTCAAGAGCAGCGAGTCATTTTCTCTGTTCCCTTTGTTCTTTAACTTTACTGACAGAAAGCTTTATTGGCTGCTGTCCCTTTAAGAGCAGACAGACAAGCGGATCTCACCGTTTATATACTGTCTATGGATCTCGCCTCATTCTCTCACAACTCTTTTTGTTCATTTTAGAATTTATATAAATCATTTAAGATCGCTCCTATGAGGATAATCGACAAAACTGGCACTTTGGGATGTTTATTGTTAGTTCAAGCGCTTAAGAGAACTGGATTCTGGCGCCCTGTCTATGCATTGTAGCCTATGTGTGTAGGTGTGTATGTGTCACATAAGGGCATTCACAGACAGCGCATTCTCTTTTGTCTTGCCGTGCTTGAAATGTTTAAAAGCATTTAAATGAATAAGAGCGTGATCATATAATGTAAAGCTAGCCAACGGATGGCAGAAAATACGGATGCTGCGTTAATTGCGTTATATATTTTGACACGTTAAACCAGACAAAAATTAATCGCATGCGTTAACGTTGACAGCACTACTAAAAACACATCTCTTGCATCTTCATTTGACCCTCTAAAAAAAGAAAAAGAAAACCTCTAACACTAGCAAACTATCAGATACGAACACACAAATCTGAACTGAATAATGACACTATAGTCTTCTGTAGAGCTGCTTTATAACAGAAATGAATCGAAGTCATTTCATAATTTATAAACTTTGCAACACTGACACTGTTGTTGAACTGAGCTGTATAATGACACTATTGTTTTATTGTAGAGCTACTTTATAGCTCAGTTTCATAATTAATGAACTGCATCCTTAACACTATTATTGAACTGAATCTACATTAATTAACTAACTAAATTGAGAAGAATTATGAAAATATTGTCTGTAGAGCTGCTTTACATCTGAAGCTGTTGTTTAAACTGAATATAGCTGAAATTGAGGTCATTTTACCATCGATGACATTGGTGACAATGTTATTTTCCTGTTTATTATTGTGAAGCTGTTTTTAAACAATCTGTTTTATATAGAGAGCTATATAAGCAAGTCTGACTTCAGCATAAATTATTTAACATTTAAAATATTAATTTACATAGAACATGTATATTATATTTAAAAAGGCAACGTGTATGTCTATACTAGCAATATGCATATCTCTCACACATTTGGCTTGGTCAACTGGGGCTTAAAAGACAATTCATATTCAGAAAATATTATTGATCTAACTGTACTTACACTATCTGATAAGAACATAAACACCTGACCTGAACTGAGCTGAACAATAACACTACTGTCTTTGGCAGAGCTGCTTTATTGCACTGTTGTCTTCTGCCCAGATGCATCTGACGTTATTTCATAATTCATGAACTGGCACACTGACTCTTATTGAACTGGACTGAATCAACATTGACTTAAATAATGGCACTGTTGTGTTCTGAAGAGCTGCTTTATAGCTGAAATTGAAGTTGTTTCATAACTAATGAAACAATCTTGATTTTCATATTATGTTTAAGTATAAATTATGAATTGTCTTAATCCATTCCTTGTGCGAAGAGTGACATTTGTTTAAATTTTAACATAAAAGTCGAACCATTTAAAAAAAATCATTTAAATATTTTTCCTTGAATTACATCACGAGCACAGATTTTTTTTAATTAGTGAGTCTGACTGGTAATGCATAACAGGAATGACCCAAGGCACGTCACCTCCCAGCGGCGGCTGCTCGAGACCTTCCTCTTTGATCTGCATTTGGATCAACTCTCCCTCCTCGCGAAGCTCACGCATCTGGAATCCGAAAGACAACAAATAATAATTGTTTTGTGCAAATATATTTTTACTTGCACTATAAAATACTCATAACAACTGGTCCCCTAACCTCTGCCATTGTACGTCGGCTGGTGGACTCTCCGCCTTCTTGCGTTTTTCTGCCCACTAGCGACTCGCGAGTACTCACGTTACCATCACACCGACCGTCGCGCGCCACGGGTGTCTCGTCGCTGTACCCCCGCGCCGCGATGATGGACTCTATGAGCTGCAGTTTCCGTCGGAGCTCCTCGTTCTCTTTCTGGTGGCGTGAGATCTCGATGTGTAAAACCGCGTAGCCGTCGTCAACGAGCTCGCAGATCTCTGCCACCGCCGCACGAGTCAGCGTCTCCATGATGGTCGCGAGCTGGCTGTGAAACGCCCGGTAATTCGCCATCATTCGCGCTCCTCTGTGTTTGGGCCGCCCGTAGGTCCCGTGGAAAACCAAGGTCCCGTTGCAGTACAAGTTTAGAATACGGCGATTATTTCGTTCGTGAAATAAGACTGTCGTGTGTTGTTTTGATTTTCGGTCTGAAACCATGGAACGCTTTGACACTGTTGCTAGTGGAGGCTGATGTCGTTTCCGGGGGGCTTCGCTCAGATGTTTTGTCAAAATAAAAGTCACTGTGGACCATTTTTGTAATTGTAAAACTTTAAATCATAAAACGTCAATATAATTGATGAAATGCCTGGTAGGTAATCGAATTCACAGGTAACGGCAACAATATATACACAATATTATTCACACTTCAATTTGTCATTCAGTTACAGCAGTTCTGATATACAGTAAACCTGCACTCGTGCTCTTGTGAAACAAATTATAATTCAAAATGCAGAAATCTTTACCCAAGTACACTGGAAGGTTTTAAACACCCCATCCCACACAGAAAGACAGACTATCACTACTCTACGTTAGTAAAGAACTTCACACGTGAATATCAGGTTCAATACTTCAGCTGGTTTATTAGACTCCCACTGCTTCAGATCATTTTTTTTCTAAAGTGATGAAGGGTTCAAAATCATGATCCTGTACATTTCATTATTCTGCATATCAGACATTTCGAATGATGCGATTAACATGCATTTCAATAACTCATGTTTAAAGGTGTATTATCATCTGTATCAGAAAGAACTAATAAAAGTACAGAATATAACAAATATTTATTAATTATGGCATAAGGACAGGTATGAGTACATAAGACAGATGTATGTGAATAAGGCTGCATTTATCTGTGGCTGGTGCTACCAGATTTCCTCTTCCCAGAAAGGAGATGTTTGGGTTTGACATCAAACACATGTCGATCAGATTCACCCTTCCTTCCCTGCCTGTTCATCTCCTTCTGTGAGCTCTTCATCATGGTCTTTACCTTCTTCAACATCTGGGAGAAATAAGACAGAGTCCAATGAATATCGCTCTATGAAAATCTTTGTAACACTTTACTAAGGAATTAAGACTCCCTTTATTCATTAATGACCAATAACTCTTTTACAAATGCATTAATGTATAAAGTTATAACTGAATAACAGCACCTGAATAAAAAAAGTGATATCATGCAATACTTGCCACATAGTAAACAATTTTTAACTCGTGTTATAAATGCTTAATAAATTAATGAGAAAACTACAAATACAACACACTTCAATCTGACTATAAGTACATTTTGCTGCATCATGAAAAAAGTAAGAATAAAAATTAAGCATTTTTATCATGAGTTAAAAATGGCTCGCTATTTGGCAGGTATTGTATTAAAGGCACTATGAAGTTATAACTATCAATTATTTATAAGGCACTAAACAACCTATATATAACCTCTATAAAAAAATTAAAACGGGAACCTTAATTTAAAGTGGTACCAAAATCTATAACCTGCTAAATGAGTGACAATCATAAATTCATTTCATATTAGTCTAGAATATATACATTATATTTATAATACTATCTGTAATATTGATTTCAGGATATGATTATGCTTTAGGTAACGCAGGCACTACCTTGGCATCTCTGACTCCTGATTGGTCCCGTGGTGGTCTCGAGGCACTCTGACTGCGAGTGCGTGACGTTGGTGGCGCAGAGACTTCCCTCTTCCTTTTTCGAACCAGAGAGCGAGATCTCCGAGCATAGTGGCTCTAGAGGGACATAAGGTGAACACAAGCATGCTCAGATATGTATATGACCACATGGCACACAAAATCAAGTGTGTTACCAATAGGGTTATGAATAATGGAAAAGCTTTAAGTATACAGGTTCTTACATCATCTTTATCGGTCATGTCCAAACCCAGATCAACCATCTCCTTCTCCAGAGTCGCTCTTTCCACCTGCAACCACATATACCAATCAAATCAACCCATCTTTAACCAGCTAACAAAAAATATGCCAAAATGTGTTTTAATAGGATGCTGAACAACAAATATTCCATATTAGAAACACTTAGTCACTTATCTTAAAGTATCCTTGTTACAGAGTAATTATACATTTAGGTACTGAATAACATTCATTAAAAATATACTTATTTTAAGGGTTAGGAATAGGGTTCGTCTTAGGGTTAGTTGTGTGTAATTATGCATACTTTACTGTACTTGCTACAGTAAATACATGTAATGTGTAACAAGGACACTGTATAATAAAGGGGAAACCAACCTTTAATAAAAAATATGGGTTTTTAAATTCATCTTAAAGGTATATAGTTCAACCAAAAATGAAATTCTGCATTAATTATTCACCCTCATGTCATTCAAAAAACCGCAAGACCTTCGCACAAAAAGTATTCTCGTAGCTTTATAAAATTAAGTTTTTCACTGGATTATTTTACTGATCTCCTAGGTACGGATCTGAGCCTTGATCTTGTAAGTATCTTTGCTGTCTAAGGGTCAGAGAGCTCTCAGAGTGCATCAAGAAAATATCTTAATTTGTGTTCTGATGATAAATGAAGGTATTACAGGTTTGGAATGACACGAGTGTGAGTAATTAATGACAGAATTTTCATTTTTGGTTGAACTATCCCTTTGAAAACTGCAAACTCTACCTAAAATATACAAGTAATGTCTGATATAAAACCACTTCCTATCATTTAAACATACAAAAAGAAGACTGCTGGACAGAAAGACTGACCTTCTTGGCCGTCCGGGGCATTCTGGGTCCCTGTGTGTCTTTCTCTTTGGATGCTAGAATCTTCAACTTCCGTTTCTCACGAATCTGACTGGCAAGCTGCCGGATCTCCTGCATCTCTTCATCCTCACTCTCCTCCTCAGAGTCGTACTCTCCAGCCTTCTCACGTAGTTCCTCTTCCCTCTCCAAATCCTCCAGCCTCTGAGAATGAGAGAAAGGACAGAAATTCAGAACATGTCATCTGAAACAAGGATGTAATCAAATATTCACTACTGAGGCCACCCAAGGTTAATTTTGTCATCAAAAATCCTTATAAGCTACCACTAATCTGAATTTCAGGAGGCACTTGATATCAGTGGTTACAGTCCTTAAAAAGTTTGAAATCAAGGCATTTGTTTCATACCTTCATGATCTCCGGGTCAATGTAGTCAGCAATATTGTGCCCCTCCCAAATCTCAGGAACCTTATCCTGCTTTTCTTCTGGATTCATCAAGTCCCAGTATTCTGAACACACAAGACAACATTTTTAGACATGTCTGGAGTGTATATTTGTGTACGCGTGTATGTTTATATCTTACTCTGTAGATCCAGTGTGTAATCATCTCCCAGCTCGACCTCAAGGTCTCTCTCCAGTTTGCGTTTGGGAGCATTCGTCTCCATCGCCTTCCTACGGAGCAGAGCCCCTTCAGGAATAAACGGAGGCCTTTCCTGAACAAACCAAATCAAAACAGTTTACAAACGCACTATATTTTTTAGGAACCATTACCAAAGAAATATGCTTATGATCAAGATGACAATGGTCTAGGAAGTGCAAAGAGCATGTACCTTTTGATCTCTCTTGGTAGGCACCGCCAGATGAAGTCTGTTCAAAACATCATGTACCTTCTTGGTTTTCATCTTCGTGTCCACACGGTGAGCCAACAGCCGATCACATGCCTGTTAACATATGATCATAAATTGTTTATACCACCAATCTACAATGCTCTCTTACTCTTAAAATTGGTACATGAAATGAAGAGCATGTGTGAGTGACTAGAAGTGATCTCACCTCAGCCTTCACCTGCATCACTCCCTCTTCTGTCAGAGAGCTGGTCTCAATCACTGTGATCCCCTCAGCAATGAGATCCGCAAAGATTTTCTAGACACACAGAACGAAGTTCCTGTGTTACTGCAGAAAGTCTCAACTAGTTGCATCTACGTCATTATCATGTTTCTCTTTTTCTCTAAACTCTTTGAGACTAAATCTAACATACATAAGTCAATTGCTGAAATAATAACATTATGAAGCTAAGAAGATCTTTTGAAACAAAACTGCAGTTAGAAAACTATTAAATGGAATCTGAAAACGGTCTTCAAATCTGTGTGGTTATTTTGTCTGTGGAACACAAAAGGTGAATCTTGACAATAAAAGTTTATAAAAGAACAAAAAGCACCTTAAAAGTAAAATGTGTTTGAAAGATGTATTTTATGCTGACCAAGGCTGCATTTATTGGAGCAAAAAAAAAAAAAAATTTTTTTTTATATAAATTACAAATAAATAAATAAATAAATAAATAATAATAATATTATATATATATATATATATATATATATATATATATATATATATATATATATATATATATATATATATATACACACACACACACACACAGTCGTGGCCAAAGGATTTGAGAATTACATAAATATTAGTTTTCAAAAAGTTTGCTGCTAAACTGCTTTTAGATCTTTGTTTCAGTGATGTACTGAAATATAATTACAAGCACTTCATACGTTTCAAAGGCTTTTATCGTGAATTACATGACATTTATGCAAAGAGTCAGTATTTGCAGTGTTGGCCCTTCTTTTTCAGGACCTCTGCAATTCGACTGGGCATGCTCTCAATCAACTTCTGGGCCAAATCCTGACTGATAGCAACCCATTCTTTCATAATCACTTCTTGGAGTTTGTCAGAATTAGTGGGTTTTTGTTTGTCCACCTGCCTCTTGAGGATTGACCACAAGTTCTCAATGGGATTAAGATCTGGGGAGTTTCCAGGCCATGGACCCAAAATTTCAACATTCTGGTCCCCGAGCCACTTAGTTATTACTTTTGCCTTATGGCACGGTGCTCCATCGTGCTGGAAAATGCATTGTTCTTCACCAAACTGTTGTTGGATTGTTGGAAGAAGTTGCTGTTGGAGGGTGTTTTGGTACCATTCTTTATTCATGGCTGTGTTTTTGGGCAGAATTATGAGTGAGCCCACTCCCTTGGATGAGAAGCAACCCCACACATGAATGGTGTCAGGATGCTTTACTGTTGGCATGACACAGGACTGATGGTAGCGCTCACCTTTTCTTCTCCGGACAAGCCTTTTTCCAGATGCCCCAAACAATCGGAAAGGGGCTTCATCGGAGAATATGACTTTGCCCCAGTCCTCAGCAGTACATTCACTATACTTTCTGCAGAAGATCAATCTGTCCCTGATGTTTTTTTTTGGAGAGAAGTGGCTTCTTTGCTGCCCTTCTTGACACCAGGCCATCTTCCAAAAGTCTTCACCTCACTGTGCGTGCAGATGCGCTCACACCTGCCTGCTGCCATTCCTGAGCAAGCTCTGCACTGGTGGCACTCCGATCCCGCAGCTGAATCCTCTTTAGGAGACGATCCTGGCGCTTGCTGGACTTTCTTGGATTCCCTGAAGCCTTCTTTACAAGAATTGAACCTCTTTCCTTGAAGTTTTTGATGATCCTATAAATTGTTGATTTAGGTGCAATCTTAGTAGCCACAATATCCTTGCCTGTGAAGCTATTTTTATGCCACGCAACGATGGCTGCACGCGTTTCTTTGCAGGTCACCATGGTTAACAATGGAAAAACAATGATTTCAAGCATCTCCTTTTAACATGTCAAGTCTGCCATTCTAACCCAATCAGCCTGACATAATGATCTCCAGCCTTGTGCTCATCAACATTCTCACCTGAGTTAACAAGACGATTACTGAAATGATCTCAGCAGGTCCTTAAATGACAGCAATGAAATGCAGTGGAAAGGTTTTTTTGGGATCAAGTTAATTTTCATGGCAAAGAAGGACTATGCAATTCATCTGATCACTCTTCATAACATTCTGGAGTATATGCAAATTGCCATTATAAAAACTTAAGCAGCAACTTTTCCAATTTCCAATATTTATGTAATTCTCAAAACTTTTGGCCACGACTGTAGAATGAATGAATGAATGAATGTATGTATGTATGTATGTACACTTTATATTTAAAAAAATATAAATTTACTGCTAAATAAAAAATACTGAATTTTTAGCAGCCATTACCCCAGTCTTCAGTGTCTCATGATCCTTCAGAAATCATTCTAATATGTTGATTTGCAGCTTAAATCTGCAGTCTGTAACTTTTTTTTGGTTAAAATTGATCCAAAATCAATATTTAAGCAAGTACATAACCAGACACTGTTCAGAACTTTTGCCTTACTTTAACCTTATTCACAACAGTTTGCTTATAATAACGTTTTCTAATTTGAGTGGTACTGGTAGGTTTTCACAGGAATTTCCAGCATACTGCTGCGTCATTACGTCACATCTGTAAACATGAAGTTGTTGTCCTGGCTACATGTGAGGATCCTGCAGGTGACGGATCATTTGATTATAGCCTATTCCCACAGCAGCTGGAATAATTAACTGCATCATTTTGATGGCAGACTGTTATCCAGAAAGGATTATGCGTTTATGAAACATGTGAATGCAATTATGTGCTTCTGATTACAGACAGCCTGGGATGACAGATTTGTATTTTAAAAGACAACCAGTTTGAAGGGAACATGATTTGCTTTTTGGGTTAAAAATTTCTTAATATGAGATTCAAATGGTATGACAATTAGAGATTAGACTACAGACATTGAAATCTACATGCTAATACACACTATATACACAGTCACGCAATGATGATGATGTTTCGATTAATAATTTGAGAATAAAGTATAACAATAATAATTATTTGCACGGTTTGATGTGATATGAGCTCGTTTAGATTAAATCACCATCGGTAGCACAATTTATTGTAATTAGGGGTGTAATGATTCACTCTTTCTTGATGCATCGATTACAAACCCTGAAGATTCATATGCATCGATCTTGAAACATTATTTTTGAATCGTGAATCGCCGATTTTGGACAGTAATCGATTCAAAACGCTAAGAATCGAATGAATCACGATTTCTATAGAGATTCAATGATTTCAAAATATATACACATTAAATTACTAAACAAACAAATTAATGGAGACCTTGAAGAGTGTTTGTGAATCGTGCCTCTAATCTGTCCTTCATGCGCTCGACTGTTTAGCACCTGTGACTGTCACAGGATTGCGCTCGCGCTCCGTTTGTCTCTGATGCAGCTGACGTGACGTGATCTATAGGATTCGTGGCCAGTAATACTAAAGTGAAGTAGTTTTACTTTTCTGTAGTTTGTCAATGGCTCTCTGCATCTTACCGACGGCGTTATCGGAGCAGTCAAAAGCTGCATATTTATTGCATGGACGGAGCAGAAATGTAAGTTTCTAAATCATACGCACAGTTCCATTGAATGATAAATGTGTTTAAATGATGCGGATGAACCGATGTATGAAAGAAATTGTTAAAACAACCACAGCATTAATGACGACCTTGAAATAAGAGCGCAAGGTTTATCTGATAATTAGATGCATGAAAGTAGCGTTTGTTGTTATAGAAACAGACATTGGGACGTTTTCTCTCAGAAACATCATTCACTGATGGAGAGGAAAAGTTAAATAGCTAGCCTACTATTTTATTTTGAAAAAATGAGATAAAGTTCACACTGAAAGAGAAGTGATCTCGCTCTCATATGCCGCGTTTCCACCGCAGGAGCTAGGGACTTTGGCCTGGTACTCGGTGTGTTTCCATCACAGGAACCAGGAACTAAATAAAGTTCCGGGTAATAAAATGCCCCTCAGAAAGTCCCTGCTGGCGAGGTAGTACTTTTTCAAAGTTCCGGAACTTTCAGGGCAGGACTCGGGCGCTTAACATCCTGATTGGTTGAGTTCACGCAGCATTGGTTGAGTTCAACCACCATTTATGTGTTTCGATCTCGGAGACGGTGAGCTCCTCGCGATCAGTGGGAGCTCAGTGCTTATGTATCTGCAGAGAGCAGCCTCACCTCTGCTAGACCTTCTGATATGTGCCGCTGGCTCTGATGTCTCTTTAGTGGTTACACATAAAATATAATTCGTTTTGGGTAAATCTAACAGGTTATCTTTGGTCTGTATTCAATTTATCTATATGTTAAAATGAAAATAAAAAGGCAAATTTATATAATATTTTGTTTCATTGTAATGGCTGTATATATATATACACACATCCCTGAACTAAGTACATTTCTGCAGCTGTTATTAAGCTTAAATGAAAACGAAAGGAGGCAGTGGGGTTTGATATCCTATTTCGTTTTATTGTAAATATACAGTGAGGAAAATTGCAGTAGTCAAGGCGAGCTGACTGATGTTATCAAGTACGCTGCTGTTTGCAGAATTACCGGATTTGCATCGTCACGGGTATCACATTCCTGAGTCTAATGCGCAAAGTCTGATCTACCGAGGACGCACGTCCAAAATCAGCATACTTTGTATTGAGAAACGCGCGCAGACCTACGTCACCAGTCTATTTGCAAAAAGTTGCGAAAGCAACAGGTCTGGGGGCAAAAAAGTTCCTGGTACAAATGTTCTGGGTAATTTCGGTGGAAACACAGCAATAGACGTGCCAGGCTTTATCTGCAGCTAAACTGAATAAAACCAGAATGAACTGATGAAACTTAAAAGAAACGCCACAAATACAATTTATGAATGATGCAGTGCTAATTGACATATCATTTATTACAGTATGGAAACTATAACGTATATTTCTACCTTATTCTGTGCAGAAAATTAAAATAATTACTAAATGTAGCATAGTATATAAAACAATCATAAAATTACCATTAGGAAAAAAAATATTGATTACAAATGATTGATTATTGTCCAGCAGTGTATTTGATTTATTACAGCTAATTAAAAGTAATAAAAAAAAGAGAATTCCTTAAAAAAAAAAATTATATGATAATACATAGGCTACATACATAAAATGATTGTATTTGACATTTCTGTCACTCCTGAAATGATGGCTACGGCCCTGGTGTGAAAAATGTTAGCTTATACATAATACTCTTAAAGTTCTTTTTTACAATCTTGGCTTACATACATTTTTTTTCTAACCTATGGTTCTATAACCATAAAGGCTACTGTAATTTGCCCCCTGACTAAGCATTTAAAGAATTTAGGGGAAACATTTAAATAATCCTGTAAAGAATGCAGAATCGAATTGTCATAATCTAATCGAATTTAATTGTGAATCAAATCGTTATAAATTAGCAAAAATCTTTCTTGAATCAAATCGAAAACCTATGAATCGTGAATCTAATCGCTGCCTTCCCAAAGATTCACAGCCCTAATTGTAATGCTTTTTTCCTCAGTTGGTCAGAACAATCGTGGAAGACAATCGTCCTCAAAAAATTTGATTCATTTGTGCTGGAGCCGTGCCAGAGCACAACCCACACAAGGAAGATAATTCCAGAAACAGCTGCAGTTGCAGGTTTTCAAACAGAGATGGATACAAAGAGGCAAAACTTACAGACTGCAGCTTTAAGAAGCATTTCTTCTCATAATCAAAAGTTGCGCTGCTTAATATTTTTGTGGAAACCATGATACACGTTTTCCAGGATTATTTAATAAATCTTAATAAAGATCTTATGACAATATAAATGTCTTCTTTATTGTCACTTTTGATCTATTTAACACATCCCTATGAATAAAAGGTCTGAAGTGCTTGAATTCATCTGTCAGCATTCAAAAAGATATAATAAGGCTTTAGATGCCTCTGAATATAATGCATAAACTATATGGACCTACTTTTTAAAAGATTCTTTTTTCAACATTTTTGAAAGATTTAGAATCTGTTACCTGATTCTCCTCTGAGAGTTCACTGATCTTCTTCACGTCACACTTATTGGCCAACACGATCAACGGCTGCAGAATACACAAATAATTATTACTGCCATCATTCAGTACAAAACAAA
Source organism: Carassius carassius (assembly GCF_963082965.1). Lineage (NCBI taxonomy): Eukaryota > Metazoa > Chordata > Actinopteri > Cypriniformes > Cyprinidae > Carassius > Carassius carassius. The sequence continues at coordinate 7,407,235 of NC_081774.1, read as the reverse complement.
ACAATGTTTTACAGCATTTAAATTAAATTCTTCGTGTGTGTGTGTACCTTATTGGCAAACAGTGGCCGTATATTGTTGAAGAGCTCTAGTTGTTGTGAGAGCGTGTGTCCGCACTGCTCTGACACATCCATGACATAGAGCACAGCAGCACGCAGGTGAGCCAGAGCCGTGATGGCCTGCATTTCTATGGTATTCCTTTCTTCAAGAGGATGATCCAAAATACCAGGGGTATCAACCACCTACAAACATTTGGTATAAATTCATATAATATTAAATCAGTGCAGTTAATCACTGTCTGGAAACCATGCATTTTTCTAACACTCACCTGCCAGCGCAGGTATCGGTAATCCATATGACCCACAAACAAAGATTTGGTAGTGAAGGCATATGGCTGGACCTCAACATCAGCACGGGTCACCTGTACACACATACTCCATTAAAACCAAATATTAAAAACCTGACATTTAATCTACATACACATGCACAAACCAACCTTGTTGATAAAGCTGGACTTGCCAACGTTGGGGTAACCACACAGCAGGAGGGTTCTGGTATTTGGGTCAATAGTGGGTAAACGGGACAGATGCTGCCGCACTGCGGTAAAATAAATATGCATTTAGTATGCACAAATGTGCATCAGAAGTAAAAGAATTAGTGCTTATTTGTGTTTCACATTTATGCTTTGATCAGTGAAGCCAAATAATCCTCCAAAAGTATCAACATTAAAGAACTCAAAGAACCGTCTGCTATTTTGGAAAGTATCTGTAGATGGGTTTAAGTGTTTGCACCTTGTTCTAAATACTCCAGACTCTGTTTCTGTCGCTTTAAGATGGTGCACATGCGCCCCAGTGCGGCCCGTTTCAGCTGCTTGCAGCGATACAGTGAGTCTCCATATTTCATTAGCCGCACATAATCTTTAGCAACACTACGAATGCACAGACACACAGTTTTACTCATACACAGATGAGAAAAAATTATAATAATCAGCCAACATATTCAATAAAATCAACCACAAATTAATTTTAATAAGTAATGTGCATGATGTTGTTAAATTCAAAAGACTCACTTGTCAATAAGGTTCTTGGCGATGTTGATCTGACCCAAAGCCAGTTTATAATGATCTTTATCATACAGCACATTCATCAGATCAGCATAAAAGGGGTGAATATCCTGAAACACACACAGTCATTTATCTACTTAACAAGTGATGAAGAATCAACATATATGAGCTTTATCCAATGCATATAGTTTTGTGTGAGACTTACGTCCAGTTTGGGAAAGTCGGTGAGGATCTGTGACAGTCGATCATGGTAGTTCTGCTGGGTGAATTTGACTTTGCGCATATAGAAATGTCTAATTCGGTGGATCTGATAGTGTTTGTGTATTACAGTGGGAGTTTTTCGCTGGGTTTTGGATAAAGTCAAATCGATGAAATCCTACAGGGAGAAAATCAAAAAGAAACTGTAATCCTAGTTTACTCATGCTTTATAATTATTACTTTTATTATATATAATAAAAAGTTTTAAGTTCCCATACTGTTCCCATAAGTTCACACCTGGGTTCCCACAAATATTGACAAATGACATCCAATGACTTTTCTCTGATTTTTTTCCAGCATTAATGGCTACTTAAGGATTTCTAATAACAATTATATAACAAACACAACAATATTATTATTACATTATTTTATTTTACAAAGGCTGCACTTACTTATCAATCTTAGACAATGAAATACAACTAGAAATAAAAATTTTTTTTGAATTTCCCTTATATCTGCATTTTTCCAGTAATGGAAGGGAAATACTATTAAATTTTAAGGTTTTCCATGTTCATAGGAATCGTGGTAACGTTACATTTATATCAAATTAATTTAACCAAAGCCCTTAACCACATTAATATATTTCATCCCTGTACAGATGAACCCCACAACTACCACTCGTTCTTCATTTTAACATATCACGACAGTAAAACCATGTTGAATGTTGACGGTAAATAAAATAACAATATATAAAAATGTTAAATGGCTCAACACCGCGCGCACGTGTGTACAGTACGTACAACATACTGTCAATGTCCGTTATTAACGACAACACCAACAATACTTTTTATAACATATAACCCTGCACATGTGAGTGAAAACACGCCGTTATTTTCTTACCTTAGCGGTGGGAACCACCATAATCTTTTTAAAGTTGTACAGAGCCATGATAGCGGCACACGCGACACTCTACAGAGCACGCGGAAGGGTCGAACACGTAGCGGACGTACGTCACGAAGAGCGACACACGTGATACAGCGTTGACGAGTTCACAGCGTCACCTACCGGTGGGAGGAGCCACTCTGGAACTGGAACTGCAGAACCGAGTCGCAAAAATATTAATACAAACGCAGTTAAGCAGAACATTTCACACACAAAGTTTGTAATGAATTAAATTATAATTATATTTATTTTTCAGAATAATTAAAAAAAGATAAACTGATAAACATGGATAAACTCCAGATAAACGTGGAATTAATGTTTCATATGAATCCAGAAACATTGCCCCAGAATCTGGACATGACAGATGACACTAAACAAATACTAGGTTTAACTACATTTACTGCACATTTAGTTCAACAGGATGAGTGTGGGTTCAGTGCCAAACATTCAAGTCTCCTTTATTCAAAGGGAAATTATAATTTTGCAACCGTTTGCTTGCCTGCCTTAAACAGTAAAAAAAAGTGTTATATTAAACTAAAACAACATGATCAAATCACTGCATTTTTTGTATTCACTATAAACCTGTTAAAACAACAACATTCCAAAACACAAAATCACAGCACACAATCAAAATCATTTTAATTAGACATTTTATTGACACAAATCCTTTATTCGTACAATTAAACCAAAACAGTTAATAAAGAATTTCTCCAGGTTTGCCTCTAATTAGCCAAACCTTCAAGTAACTTCAAATAAATAATTGTATGAACGTGTCTTCTGTTCGCAAATGGAGCACAGTACCATAGGAAGGGTCGGGTTGAAGAGGGAGAGGCAAATGAAACACTGTTTCCTCAGCAGTAGTTCAGTACTCGTGTGTATTCTGCTCTGTTTCTATTGAAGTCCTGCAGTGATCAGGAATGAAGCTGATTTCTGCACAGAGCTGGTGTTGACAGTTGCATTACCATCAACCCCACTAATACAGGCTCAATTTCAGCGCAAACAGATCACCATCTACAGAGATGTGAGAAGCATGTTTTCAGGAGTATACATGATCTGTGTCAACATCAGATGACGTGTTTCCTATATAGATGCTGTATTTGTGCGCATGTTACTAAGATGTCTGCTTATGATCAAGACAAACTGAAGGAAACATTTTGAATACTGATATGATGCACAAAAGTCAGAAGAAAACCTAACAGATGCGTGCACTGCACCAACTGTTGCAAAAACACTGTCATTAAAGGACTAACAAGCTAAACATTAAATACAGCACACAAGATAACACAGCTGAGAAATAAATGGAACAAGCTGTAGTCAAAACAGTAGGTAGGGTTTAAAGTCTGGGAGGACCACTGATTGTGTAGAGTCAGTACTGTGGGAGGAGTTTACACTCTGGACTTGGCACATAAATATAGTTAGTATGGAGCTATTAAGGGAGTGGTTTGGAGTTTGGGAGGAGCTACTGTTATTCAGGAGGAGTCAGAGTGGAAGGAGGAGCTTACATTGGGGGAGGAACTTAAATTGTTGATAGGGAGGTTGGTTTAGGGGAGGAGTTTGACATTTAGGAGGGGCCACAACTTGTATGAGTCAATATTATGTGAGGAGTCTACACTATAGGAGTGGTCAATATAGTTGGCAGATAGGTTAGGCTTGTTCGGCTTCATGCAGCGTCTCAAAGATCGAAATCAAAAGCAATGCATTCTGGTTAGAATATTTTTCTGACTTTGGCGCTGCTGTTGTTTTAACAGTAAAAGCTTTTTTAGTTTAGTCGCACTGTTATATTGGGTCACATTTATCAAAAAACACTGATAAAATCATATTTACCTCTACTTTATTGGTATTTAAATAGAATATGTTTAGGTTGAACTTTATTCATGAACAGATGGCACTGTATTAAACAGTATACAAAAAGTGTTTCTAAAAACATCTGTGTATTTGACAAAGATTGCACGACTTCGGGGAAGTCGTGGCCTAATGGTTAGTGAGTCGGACTCACAATCGAAGGGTTGTGAGTTCGAGTCTCGGGCCAGCAGGAATTGTAGGTGGGAGTGCATGTACAGTACTCCCTCCACCTTCAATACCACGACTTAGGTGCCCTTGAGCAAGGCATTGAACCTCCAACTGCTCCCCGGGCGCCGCAGCATAAATGGCTGCCCACTGCTCCGGGTGTGTGTTCACAGTGTGTATGTGTGTGTGTGTGTGTGTGTTCACTGCTCTGTGTGTGTGCACTTCGGATGGGTTAAATGCAGAGCACGAATTCTGAGTATGGGTCACCATACTTGGCTGAATGTCACGTCACTTTCACTTTCACTTTATTTCACTTAATCTGTGATAGCATGCAAACACTGCACGAGCGTCACTACCAGTAGCAGAAATTGTCTGATTTGATGTCTCTGATTTCAATTCCGTCCCCGACTGCAAGTGGCAGATCTTGCCAGCCGGTGACAGGCTAGTGTAGTTCATCTCAAACAAGCCTGTTGTTTTAGAGGAGGGATTTTAAAGTATGGGAGGGGCTATTTAGATTCAGGAGGAGTCTGTACTGGGGAGGTGTTTACAATCTGGGTGTGGCCAAAATAGTTGAAAGGGAGGTTGTTTAAGGGAGGAATTTAAAGTTTGGGAGGAGCCGATGAGAAGGCGGCATGTTCGATGTGAAGTGCTGCTGTGCAGACCGATTGGTGAATGACATCAAAGCTCCATAAGAGTGATTTGAAAGCACATGTAGCACTCTGCACTATATTGCTTTCGTGGTACTTTGATGTTGTACACCGATCTATCTGTCAAACACATCTGAAGTCAGTACTGTGGGAGGAGTTTACAGTTTGGGTGTAGAAAAAAATGGTTGGTATGGAGGGGTTTTTATAGGGGAGGGGCTCATGTGAATTAGGAGGAGCCAGTGTGATGGGAGGAGTTTGCATAGTAAAGTTTTGCAGTCTCTTTCCCTTCACTGTTGAAAAATGGATGAATAAATGAGGTTAACAAGTACATGTATCTGTCTGCTGTACAGGAGAAGCAAAAGAATATGTGCCCAACTAACACTATAGGTAACTAGATGAGATGACTATATGTGTTTGAGTATGTTTGTGTTGGTATGTTATGATGAACAGAGGTATTCATCATGCTGAGGTATTGTCAAAAAAGTTTTATTACTAATCAGTGCTTCACAAAAATCTGTGATAATATGTCTTTGAAGTTTGTTTGTGTGTGTGTTTAAAAAAAAGGCACCAGCAATGGCTTTAAGCGTTGTGTTATGTTTCCATTTACATAACCGGCCGTCATAATTGTATGAAGTTTCATGCATGTGTATGAGCGAGTATGTGTGTGTGAGCGCAAGGCTCCAGTCCTCAGACCGCCACTTTTTCAAGTGACCGTATGGGGGGAGTTATTGCTTTCAGGCCATTGCCAGGGCAGCTGTTACCACGGCTAAGGGCGTGTCCAGTTGGCATTGCAGCGTGGGAGTGTTCCGGTGGGCGTGGCAGGAAGACAGGACAGGAGCGTGTGCGGGCGTGGCCTTTGTGACCTCCTGCGTGACAGATAAGGTGGCTCACCGTGTCCAGTGGGGAAAGCGTGTGTGTGTGTGTATGTGTGTGTGCCTGCTCCTCGCGCTGCTTCAGCGAATACCAGGTGAGAAAGATGAACAGGAAGCCCAGGAACTTCAAGCTCGCAGCCAGCCCAAAGTAAACAAAGCGGAGGGAAGTGACATCGTACTCCCAGCAGGACCCATGGAAACCGCAATCGTGCTGCCACAGCATACAGGTGGTGTCAATCACAGCCCCAAAATAGATAGGAGTGGGGATGTAGGCTGGGGAGACAGAAAGAGAGAATATCAAAAATTGTTTAAATATTCATAATTTCAGCAACTAATTGATACACTGTGGTAATCAACAGTAGGGCTGTGAGGAAAAATATTAGATTATTATATTATTTTTTATCTATACTACCATTCAAAGGTTTGGGTTCAGTAAGTTTTGTTTTTAAAGAATTTTTTTTTCTTAAGTTAAATTGATCAAGAGTTAGTAAAGACATTTATAATGTTACAAAAGGTTTCCATTTCAAAGGGATGATGTTCTTTTTAACTTTCCATACATCAAAAAAAAATCTAAATATTACAGTTTTTCTGTATTTTTGTATCATCAACCTTTTAATATATGAAAAAATCATTAAATTCAGAATTTTGAATCACTTAATGAAGCAGCTTATATTTTATGATGCTATTATAACATCTTGGTTTAAATACTCTTCCAAGTCATGAGCCAAGAAATGATAGATATGGTCTTCTGAGATGGTCTTCAGGAAATGTAATGGCCAAATAGAAAAAGGATTAAAATCAAGCTTAACCCTATATGGCAAGCAAATCAGTCCTGAACATATGATGAATATTCAATATTTGCTCAGCTTTACTGGACAGTCAAAAAATGATGAATTCAATAAAATTCAGTCCAATCCTACCAAGAGTCCGGAGAAGAACAAACTGCATTCCCAGAGCAAACGGCCTGTCCTCTTCCTCCACTGACCTGCTCAGGAAATAAAAGAGGAATGAGTAAAACAAAGAGATACAGAGAGAAGATAGGCAAGTACATGGAGAGAGGCAGACCTGAGCGTAACGATGATGACGGATGGCTGAGCGCAGGCGGTTATGAGAGTCACGATGAAGAGAAAGATGAGGAAGGTGATGAGCGTTCCACATGTGCGCTCACACTTTCCTGCCAGGGCATAACCGTTCTCGTTTAGGTATGTCTTCACGATCACCACCTGCAGATCATGTTTTCCTCCCGACGGCGTGATCACCTGTCTGCTCTGAACACATGCGCAGTCCGAATAGTTTCTGATCTGAGAGGGAGAAAACGCATGTTACGATACACATGAATAATGTCAACAATACTGACAGAGACCATTTTTTTGGGTGGTTAAATTTTTAGGCTACCATGAAAAATGTTGATATCTTAAGCCAGTGACTCTCAAAGTGGGGTGTGGGGTCCACGACTCATAGCCAGGGGGTCCAGAAATTATTTTAGGACCCTATGATTATCGCAAATGTGGAAAATGTGTGACTGAAATACAAAATTCAGTCATAAAAACGTAATAGTTGTATGAATTCAACTGATTAGACATTGCATTAGACATTTTTTTTTTTAAGTTGTAAGATTTCAATAAGACATGCTTTTTGATTTCTAGTTTATTTTAACCATTAAAACAAAGTCTAGAAAAATGAAAATAGACACAAAAAAAATTAAAAAATTGTACTAAAGTACAAATTGTAGCAAGCACATGTTTAATCACTGTAAACAGTATTTATTTTAAAGTAAGCATGCAATCAGATGGGCATTACAGCAAAATAAACCCCAACATGGTTTGGACAAACCCTGGATTCGCTGTTGATCCACATTTCAACTTGATTAAAAATGACTCACTCCTGAGGTTTGGTTGGCAAAGTTGCTGCAGCCAGCCAGACATGGGTTAAAGTAGGTGATGCCATCAGAGCCACAGACAGGCGCATACTCATGAATCCTGCAGCCACAGTTGACATTACAGCTTGCCGTCAGGTTTCGGTGAGACAGAGTCAGCGTCGGCCTGCAAAAAACAAATAGAACATCATTCAGTGCAGCTCATGTTTCCCAGGTGATATTTATGTAGGGGTCTACAGGGTTTTACTACATACCCGGCGGTGTAAGGGATATTGATTCCACCGAGGTTGATGCTCTCACAGCCGACAATGAAGAGAGTGGAAAAGCAGAGCAAAGACACGCCACTGCAGATCATGGCCAGCTTTGCTGCTTCTCTTGCACCAAGTTTCAGTTTCTTAATGATGTACCCACCTAAAACTATACCAACACCTGCACTGGGTACAATGATCAGACCTGCACACACAAACTCACAATTAATAAACACCCACAGTGAGTACTGTGATCAGATCGACACATGTTTGTGTCAGTGTGAGTGTGTATGTTGTACCTGTGTATATACTGGCATTAGATGCTGGAACACCAAATTGAGATTCAATAAATTTAGGAATGAAAGTGATGAAGGCTGTGACGATGGCACATTCCGCCGTATATGACAAACTCACAAATAAAAACGTCACGTTACTCAATATACGCACAGCTGCTTTTGGCAAATCTGGAGAGAGAGACAGAAACAGACAGAGAGAGAAACAAGACAGATTTATTATTTGGTTTTAAATGTGTCATCCGAAATGTGTTCATACTAAAAAATCTGCGTTGTTATTGTTAACTAAAACTAGTAAAAAAACACCAGACAGTCAAGTTAAATGAATATTGTTTAAAAATAAATATTAAATAAAATAAAATAGCCATTTCTATCTTGCTAGCCATTACTAAAAGGCAAATATTAGCTCACTGTATCAAATATCTGGTGTGACATCATTCTTCAAAGATGATCTGATCAGAATAAGATTTTAGATTTGACATTAGGTTGCACCTTTGATATTTTTGCCAAAACCCATGGAGGACGAGACAGCCTGGCTCTTTTCCTTCTTCATTTCATCATCACTGGAGACATCCCCTGCACCCTTTTTTACACTGCTTTTACTTTTCTTGTGCCGTGGAGGAAGTTTTTTAGGGAAGGAAAACATGGGGAAGATTACCAACAACATTGCCACAGCACACAGAAGAAATCCACTCCACCTGAGAAAGAGACAGACACAGAGAGGGTCACAGTGCTGTCAGGGTTACTGCATGTTAATTAATAAACAGCAAATGAGAGACAAGGTTTTCCTCACCAGTTTCCCACAAACCGTGGATCACTCTGATCAATACTGATTATTGTCCCAGGGTCGACATAGAATCCGATCAGAATCCCACCCAGCAGATACCCAGCAGCTGGGCCAAGAGCTCCCATTACATACATGATAGCTAAACATGCACAAACGAGAACAATTACATTTCTTTAGCTGTCATATGCTACTGGCAGAATTAAGGTCACAGGTTTTTTTTAGAAAGTAGAAAAAACCGCGTTAACCATCAGGCTAAAAGGCACTGTTGTGGACAAAACCTAATCTCACTTGTGGCTTCCTGTCAAACACATTCATATCATACTCAAATAGACAATAACAAATATACTCTTACTATTGACTGGTACAAACAGCTTATATTTGCACATTTTAGACTTTTAGCACAGACTGGTACCATGCCCACTAGGCTAATTATTTAATGTCAGTTCAAAATGTAGATTTACTGTTTAAACATTTTTAAATATGAAACCTGAAGAAAACCTTCTAAAATATTGTTCCATGCGTGTACAGAACTAGTAAGACTAACACACCGATCAGTCCGCATTAAATCAAATCAGATTATCTAAGTCTGTTACTGCACAGACTCAGTGTTAGTTTTGTTATTGTTAACATGAAACTAAAAAATAGTTTTTGTCAATTGGAATAAAGCTGATGTAAAATAAAATACAAATATTAGATGAAAAAGTAGGAATTTATTCATTTTACAGATGCTTTATCCAAAGTGACAAATAAGGAATAAATTTTGCGATTCATCATAAGGAGGCAAATAACACAAGTGCTCATAATACAAAGCCTACATTAAATCTGTTCATAAGTGATAGTCTCTTCAGAAAATGACCTGCTAAATTCTTATGGATATGAAGCGACAAAGTAATGGTTGCGTAGATCTCATGTAAGAAAAAAACGTGGCCCGAAGTGACACACTTTACCTGATTGACTGACCCAGTCATTCAACAACACACAGACAAAGCCTCACTTCGACTCACCCAGGTACAGGGATGCATTCTCTTTCTTCACATTGTCATCCAGGTAAGTTGGTCCAAGGGTGTATATGGGAGTTGATCCCATTCCCACGAGGATCTGAGCGCAGATGAAAAGCACCACATAGAGGGCATGCTCACGCTCCTCCCGGTCCCGCTGGCACCTGGACAGTGCTGACCTCTCCTGACCGCTGCCATTACCGCCGGCACAGAGCCCCTCTCCCCCTACTGTGCTGTTCAGCTCCTCCAGCTGATATGGTGGAGAGATGAAGTGAGGTAGGGAGAAGAGGGCGGCACCCACAGCAATGAGCACGCCCCCTACAGCCAACCACCGAGGCCTCTGGCTCCGCCCACCGAAGTAGCTAATGAACACCACAACGAAGAGACTACCGATGTCAAAACAGCTGACCAGAAGACCCGACTCTGAGCTCCGCAGACTGTACCGCTTTTCTGGAAAACACAGGATTCGTTTAGTAGAAAATTCATAAATATACTCCAATGTTGAGTTATTATTTATAGAGAAGGGAATGAGACTGAGAAGAGATAAAGATGAGATGAGGTTGTTAAATTATCGATTGGAATCTGATGAAATGAGAGATGCTGAGAGGAAAGCAGATTTAAACTAGAAAGTTGAGATTGGGGTGAGATGAAAGACTAAATGAGACAAGATTGAAATGCTATTAAGAGGAAGAGACTGAGATTAGGATGAGATCAGATGAAACAACATGAGAAACAAAGAGATTAAGAGGAGACGAGACTGAGATGAGATTAAAAAAAAAAGAAAGAAAAAAGATATCATCCAGGGTCGGGAAGTACATTTAAAATACAAAATATAAGTAACTTTATTTCATTAGTTACATTGTAAATGGGTGGTAATGACATAACAGTTACATCCGGGTAATAACAGGCAATTAGTATCAACAGCAATTGATTTTCTGACACATCCTAAACTACAGTTCTGATCATGAATTTTATACTCCTTGCAGAATTTGATGTCAATTTTTCTTCTTTTGTTTAAAGATCTTTTTTTCCATTTAGTGCTAGCCTTCAGAAACTAATACTTAAATGTTTCCTAAACTAAAGGACAAAATAATCTGTTCGCTTGATTCAAAAAGTTTACACGCCCTGGCATTGTGCTTCTTGAACAGCAATAAATTATTTTTCATATATAAATTCTTATGTATTTATTTATTTTAAAGATTGTCGGAATTTTGTTTCCTTCAAGAAATGAAAGAAAACTGATGTTAAAAATAATATGCAGAGGAAAACTAAGTCCTATGTTTGGTGGGCGTTATTTTTTCTGTAGAAAACCTTTTGCATTACCTTATTAGGATTCCAAAGTATTCTAAAGTATTTAGATTAAATTACAAAACTTGTGTAATCTAAGGAAATATGTCACAAATTACTTTTTAAAACATGTATTTTGTAATGTGTAGTGAAATACATTTTAACCTTCCCGACCTTGAGGATATTTAGTTAAGAGACTGAGAAATTGGGAGAAATTTGACATTCAGTTGGATAGATGGATGGAGAATGGGATGAGATAAAACAAGATGAGGCTTTAGGTGAAAAGTTGAGCGAAGAGAAGAGAAGAGAAGAGAAGAGAAGAGAAGAGAAGAGAAGAGAAGAGAAGAGAAGAGAAGAGAAGAGAAGAGGATCTGCTAGTAGTCAGGTATATTACCTATGGTGGTAATGACACTGCTGAGATAGCCGGACACCATCAGAGACTGGATGAAGGTGAGGTAACACATGCAGAACAGAAAGCAGCGCGAGTCCGACAGGATCCTGTCCACGTAGCGCCTCACGGGCAGCCGCGGCAGGCGGAGCGTCAGGAGCGCAGCAGCGGTGCGTCTCACCGGCTCACGACGCTCGGTCCTGACGGGGGAGCAGTGCGGGGCAGAGAGCAGAGTCTTGTCCACGTCCTGCTCCGGAGCCTGACTGCCGCTGAGCGCGGGGAGGCTCTTAGATTTCAAACCCTGTGTAGGCTCCTCACACAAGTACGGGAACGGTTTTACAGGTGCGGGGCCCCCATCACCCGCCTCCCCACCGGCACCGGATGCCATCCTCAGCGCGTCACGCACACAGACGCACACTGAATCAAGAGCATAACAGACTCTCAGATAAACCGGCAGCGGCTTATCATTGAACACAGAGGCTATCCGAGCCGTTTATAAGCGCTGTAGAGACGCAGACATTCTGCGCTGGCTCATTTCAACAAAACAAAACGCCTAAACAGATATGCTTTATTATAACTATATATAAACACCCTTTTTGTTTCTTTACAGCACCATTTTCTTTTCAATTCGACACATATTCACAAAAACAACACACTGGATCGACAGTCGACTTGCAGCCGGGGGCTCACGCGCCTCTGCGCGGATACTGCAGCGCGCGCGCTCGGCCGCATCACACACGCGCATTGTGCCCCGTTATCTGCGCTAGATTAATAACCACGATTAATTCCATCGGCGCCGTTAAACGGTATTCTGTCGCGTCTTTCTGCACGCGGCTCCGACACACCATCAGATCTTCGCCGTGTAATCACAATATCCTTGTCCTTGAACGTAGCGGTAGCTCGGGCTGTCAGCTGTATCGCCTCCAAGCGCATTCGGTCTGTACCGTAGCGGGTGCACGTAAACTTCCGGTTCACGATTCCTGTCAAAAAAATGGGGCTGCACCACCCCAGTCTGTATTTTAACTCCTTCCTGCAGTAAACGCAAATACATTTTTTTTTTAAAAGATTAATATAATTAAAATTAAATCTTATAATACACAATCATAACAAACGCTTTTAGGCTGGCTGGCTGAAACAATGCCCTCTACTGACATATAAAGAAATAAGACAACATTTTAGAAAACAAAAATCCGTCAACAATCATTTATTTGCGATTTAGTGATTTAGCAGAACATAATTAATCAATTAAATTCTTTAAACAACTAAATTTTTAGGGATGTACAACAAATAATTAAATGTTACAAATTAAAAGCACTTGATATTTTTATCTCATTAAATAATTACAGCAATAGAAATAATATGGTTTTGTGATGCATGATTTATACTGTTTCAACGTGGTCATTTGTAAGGCACTTACAAAAGTTGTCTGCTAAATAAATGTAAATGTTAATAGCCTCCTATCAGAGCAGGTTTTCACAGAAGGTCAACATTTAAAAACCCAGTGTCCATCTAACTGGGAACCTTTTATTAGTTACTGTGAGTGATGAGTGTCCTGGGTAAAAAGTGTCACAGATTGCTCTTCCACTTCTTGTCATTTGAGCATTCAGCTGCAAGGAAACAAAAATGAATGTTAACAGAGGCAGGCGATAGTGCACAGGTGCACTCACAGACATGCGTGCGTGCACACACACACACACACACACACACACACACACACACACACACACACACACACACACACACACCCAGGCAGATCTTTCCTTCCTTGTGGAGTTTCTTTAAATGGTGCAGCAAGTTAAACTCTGCTGCTCTGTGCAGGTGTTCAGGGGTCTCCTGGCATATTACAGACAACATAAAAAAGCAGATGAAAATCATGTTATGTACACAATTTAGAAATTAACATTTCTATAAATAATGTACTCTCATAATTTGCATATTGTCTGATAAAGTGGTCACACGGTTACTTTTCACATACATAAGGGAACAAGTGTCTGAGACCACTGGTGAAAATGTGTTCCTTTTGCATTTTTAGGATTTCATACAAATATTTTCATTGCAGTCTGCATTATCTGCATAACAAATTGAAGGGAATTTGCCTTATACTTTTGATCCCCACTTTATATCTGTTGTTTTATTTTCTCTCCTTATAGATTGCAGGTTTGACACTGTTAAATATAAATGCAGTCGAATTAAAAGAGTTACTATCATTTAGAAAAGAGCTGAACCTTGTACACCACTTTAACCAGTTCGCTGGAGGTGAATGCATTTCCGCTGTTCTCCTGCAGAACGTTTAGGATCTGCTGTTCTCTTGCGTTACGATGAGTTATATACTCACAGATCTTAGAATATGCGTCTTGGACCACTGGACCATGACCTGAAACACAAATACACATAATCATTTCTCAGTGTCACTGATAATTTTCTGTAGAAAGCACACTGAAAAGAAAACGATAATCACACATGCACTCACCTGGATATATGAGGTCAGCCTTCAAGCTTAGGAGCTTCTGCAGTGACTTCATGTAATCATGGAGGTCCTCAAACACGGCCGTTCCCTCTCCAAGAATACAGTCACCTGAAAACACAGCTTGCTCCTCCTCCAGCAATAATGCCATGTGATCATCTGTGTGTCCGGGAGTAAACAGCACCCTATGTGCACATACAATATAGAGAAAAAGCTAAACAACTTACTATTGTTTTTGAATGTGTAAATGTACACACTTATTCGCCTAATGCGTTTATTTAAAAACAGGCTTTCAAGACTCGGGATGTGTGTGAGTTAAAATGATATATATATTTTTTTTAAGATTTGGATAAGTATTTTTTTATAATATACTTTTTATTCTCCAAGGATGGTTTTAATTGATCAGAAGTCACAGTAAAGACTTTAATTGTCACAACAGTTTCAAATCAGCATATCATGTGTGGGGGTAAAATTCAGCTTTCCCATCACTGTTTTTCTGTTAAAATATATCAATAAGAAAATTGTTATTTTCATTTTTTTTTTTTTTTTACAATTTTACTAATTCAACTTTGGTGAGCATATAAGAGACTTAGAAAAACATTTTAAAAATCTTATCGACCCCAAACTTTTGAGCGGTGGTGTACAAAAATTTTGGTTTAAATTTTTAATAAGCATATCATCTACAGAATATACTGTATATGTGTGTGTGTGTGTGTGTGTGTATTTACCGTAATGTTGCCCCTTCGGTCTTTATCACATCACCATCACTAAGATAGGAATATTTCTTCTTCAGGTCTCCAATCACTTCTTCCTGTGGAGGACACCGAGGGAGTTTACTGACCCTCAGCTCTGAATCTGCAACCCATGTAGCTACATTAGCAAGATTTTCTTATATACACCACTGTTCATACAAAAAAATGAGATTTACATTGTTAGTTAAAGAGTGATTTGGGAGCACAAATTCATATTTTAAGCACAAATCTCAAAACCTGTACACAACATACATATTATTGACCTGTGTGAAAGTTTGAGAGTATATCCTGCACTCCTCCAGTGTGGTCGTGATGCCAGTGTGTGACTATAATGTGCTGTATGGACGTGTCGTGCTGCTTCAGAGCCTCGCGCAGATTGACAATATACTCCGGTACCGCGCGCTCGCCTGCATCAATTAACACTCGCCTATCACGGACAATAAACATTCATACACTTGTTACATTCCATAAATAGGTTGTAAGTTGTAAATAGCTCAAACAAGCAATAGAGACAAAAAAGTACATTTATCTCGTGTACCTTCTGCCTGTCCCGACCAGGTATGTGTTGGTGCCCTGCAGTGTCATGGGCCCCGGGTTACAGCCCAAAACACGGACCACTCTCGATGACAGCTGCTCGACACGAGGAATCACCGCGGACATTTTCACCAGGACCACACAGACACGCCACGAGCTTTAAATGACTTCTGAAATGACTCCTGCTACAGAGAAGACCGGAGGAGACTTTTTATGCAGACACTTCCTGTTCAAAAGTCACAACTTACAAAATAAAAGTCGCTGACGCTCAATGTTTGGATGTTTCTTTTTATTTTATAATCTATATATTATAATCACGTTAATGGCTTTATATTTAAACAGGGTTTGTATGGGTTACTGTCTTCTTTACTGTGTAGTTGTGTAGTTTTTGAAGCGTTATCTTTGGACGTTCTGTACAATTGCATTATATGCAGGTATATTTTCTTTTCTAAAACTCTTGGTTTGTGTTCATCTGACCAAAGAAAGCCATATACATATGGCCTGAGGGTGTAAAAGATGGGGTATCCCTTTAAGGGCTGTATTTTGTGTGAGTGTGTGTGTGTTTGTGTGTTTCACTTTGCTGCATTTTAATTGTTGTTGTCTAGATAGATGTTTTGACCAACATCATTGTATTTTTTTTTCTCCCTTTAACCAAACCTGTCTGACAAAACATTTTATTCAATTTATTTTCAAGCAATTTCACTTTGCATTGAGAGGAGATTTAACATGACGAAACAAGAATCTCCCTTTTTTTGACTGTACTGTTACTTTTACTGTTTTACTCAAGTATGTTTTTGGCCAGATAGTTTTAATTGAGTAAAAATTTCACTGAGTATCCGTACTTTCACCTGAGTACAATTTTTGAGTGCTTTTTACACCCCTGTCAGTTTACTTAATATAATGCTGTACATTTTAACGTTATAAAAGCAATGAAGCAATAAAGTAAAGAATATGTGCTCATTGTGGTTTAATAAAGAAATTTAAAAGATGAGATATTTCATTAAATACATTTAAGTAAGGAGAGAGATCATTGCTGCATTAAATCCATGTCATGCAATACATAGAAAATCCATTATAGAAACTTAAATTATGAAAAAATAATCAATAAATATCTAATTAATACATGATATCATCATGCAGCATCTTGCAGAAATTCTCGAATCATAGATTTGTTCTTGTCATAAACAGATGAAAACGGTTTGTGCCTTTCTACAAAAAGACAGTCTGTGGTTAAGATGTGATCTCTAAAGTTACTGGATATTCTAAAAAACAGCTTCTGCTAAAACTATAAATAAGGTCTTCTGTAACTGATTTTTCCAAATATGGCTTAGATGCACTAGATTAAAAAACTTAAGCTTTCACCAATATCAAACTCACTGGTTACATGTGTTTTCTTAAATTGAGTGTAAACACTGGTTCAGAATGAATGTGCATCTGTGGTACAGTAGGTACTTTTGCTTTACTTCACAGACACATGAAACTTTATTATGGAGCTTCACAGGATCAAAACAGCGTCAATTATTCAGTTGCAACACACACTGATAGTCTGTTAATGGTGAATGGAAATATGCACAGACTTTATTTAGTCATATAGATGAGCTTGTTAGTAATGATCAATCTTATTACTGAGATTTTCACAATGATTACTCATACAGTCAAAACAGACATGTTTGAGAGACAAACCAGCCCATCACAAAGTCTCTTTACAGTAATGAATCTTAGCAGATAGTGGAGGAACAGCCTGCTCTAGGTTTACTTTTTGATGTATGAGGTGCTATTGGGTTCAGGCCACATTAATATCTGTATTAAGCGATGAACTACATACCTACAAAGAGCATCAGGATATGCAGAACCTTATTCCCTTTGATGCTTCTTATTAAAATGCATGAATGTTTATTGCTCTTGTGGATGTTTACTGATATGAACTCCGCCATACACTCATGAATCTTCCCAATAACAACATGGAGATCAGACACTGCATTTGTAGTTTGCTAGAATCACACAATATCAATTTAGTCTTTATTTGTTTACATTTTCTAATGCACAAGTTTGCTGTAAGTTCATAAAGCACAACTGCACAAGTCTTGCATGCATTTCTACTTGCTATCCACACTGTTTGTGGGCACAGATTAAATTTTAATACCAAATGAAAGTGGTAGTACTGCCCAAGAGTTTTAGTCTTATAATAAAAGTTCAGGTCTTAAACATCTTGATAAGGCAGCAATTCTCACCTTGGTATAATCTCACATACAAGATGTTACTGCTTGATAAACTGTAGTTGTCACAACCCAAAGAACATGGGTTATCTTAAATTAAAAATCTTAAATAAAGACGCAAATACAGATTAATTTAATACATTCAGGTCCAATTATCTATATATTCAGAAACAGATCTGGCCAGTTTTCTGTGCGTGATGCAATAGAAATAGAAATGATGAGAGAGTAAATAAAATTTGAAACAATGACATGGCAAAAAACGAAATGAATGTGCTTTCAAAATTACACAGAACTGAAATAATACACAATGACTAATTGCTACTGAATATAGTCTAATCATTTACAGACAAAATAGTTTCTATAGGACATATATCTTCTCAGAAATGGGATAATAGCTTTTATACAACTGAGAGGGAGGAAGAAGGGAAGTATCACTGTGGCAGGATTTTGAGAATAGCGTTCACCTCTTCAGCTACAGTCGTCAGGGCAAACTCAAACTGATCCTGAGAAAGAAACAGAGAGAGTACGTGTCAGTATGAAAGAGATTGTGTGTTTCAGTGTAGCTCAAGCTCGTATGTGTGTGTACATACCTTGGTCTGAACCATGCCGGGTCTCTGGTCTCTCAGGTGTTCCAGCGTAGCAGCAATATCAATCTCTTTTGCACCTGTAAAGCAAAGAATTTTGTATATTTCTATCAGTATTTATACTGACTGTACACAATGTGCAAAGTATTTTTTACCAACTAATCAGCTGATAATCAGCTTTTCTTTGTCTTTACCTTTGGCCATTTTATTCAACACCATGTCAATCAAAATGTATGTCCCAGTCCGTCCAGCTCCATCACTGATGGACAAAAAGCAAGATTAAAAAAAGTATAAATAATTAAATAAATAAAAAAGACAAATTACAGATTATTTTTCAGTGTCAATAATAAAATAAAATAAAAAGTTAAGAAAAATAGTTGCACAATAAGTTCGTAAATAAAACTTGTAATTGGGTCAAATTTGCTGTAAATTTACCTACCCTCAGGACATCTAAGATGTAAATGAGTTTTTTTTCTTCATGGGAACAGATTTTGAGAAATTTAGGATTACATCACGAGCTCACCAATAGATCCTCTGCAGTGAATGGGTGCCAACAGAATGAAAGTCCAAACAACTGATAAAAACATCACAGTAATCTACAAGTAATCCACATTACTCCAGTTCATGTTTGTAAGAAACAAATTCATCATTACAGCCTTTTTTCTTTAAACTAAAAACGTCCGTCCAAAATACCAGTCAATAATCTTTAATAGCACTTCCTCCGGTGAAAAATTCTATCCCTGTTGTCCTGTTGTCACATCAAAATCAACCGACATATTTGTTTAGAAGTGTTTTCATTGATGCATATTTCACTCCTGATTCAGACAATATTTTTTTTTTTTTTAAACTGGATAAAACAATATTATGGATTACGGACATCTTAACGTTGGATTTATAACAAACACAAAGCTTTACACATCACAAGACATAAACTGATGGCCTGAAGTTGTGTGGATAATTTGTGGATTATTGTGATGTAATTATTAGCTGATTAGACTCTCATTCTGATGGCTCCCATTCACTGCAGAGGATCTATTGGTGAGGAATTGATGTAATGATAATTATCTCCAAATCAGTTCTGTTGAAGAAACAAACTCATCTACATCTTAGATGGCCTGAGGATGAGTATAATTCCAACACATTTAATTTTTTTGGTGAACTGATCCTTTATTACACATTGTCTTTTTTACGCTTTAGTCAAAATGCAACATTTTCCTCCTCTTGCATGATTTTGCCTTCCCACTGATGTCATCATGACACCATGGGCAGGGAAAATAGCCAAACGTTTTCTTTCAACCATCTGTCTTTTAGTAAGTGCGGTAACCACGTAAAACTACTGATGCAAACACAGCGGTGGCGAGTAGGTGCGATTTCACCTGTTGTACTCTTAAATCTTGTTTTCTATCCCAAAAATGCCCTGGTTATGGTCTGCCGATTTGAATTTTGGCACTTTGAAGGATGAACATCAGAGAGTTTGTGTCGAGTTTTACATTTCAATTTAAAATAGCATTTTATTATTGTGCATTGTAACATTAGTATGAAAATTATTTAGCATCCTTCTGCTTTTGTTTATTTAGTGAACATTTATGTCAAATACATGCCTTATGTACTGTATTTTACTTTTTGCATACAGAATTTTATATATAGTTGACAACAGAGGCTGTTTTGTGACATCTCTAATGGCAAGTAATATTGCAGAATAAATGTCAAAGAATAAATATTGAATATTAAATTATTGCAGATGTGTGTTTGTACTTGCCTGCAGTGAACAATGACAGGGCAGGATCTTCCACGGTAGCATTTGTTTACCTTCCTATTGGAAAGAAGACCAACATACAATCATAAACACACACACACACACACACACAAATATATTAAAAGCTGAAGGTAGATTTCAGATACAGCCAAGCTCTATAGAAAAGGATGGAGTGCTACATATATTTATATAATAAAAGATACACAAATAAAGAAAGCTAGGGGTCAGTAAGAGTTTCAATATTTTAGAAATGTGTTTCTTATGCTCACCAAGGCATTTATTTGATCAAAAATACAGTAAAAATAGTAACATTGTGAAATATTGTTAGATTTTAATATAACTACTTTCTATTTTAATATATTTTAAAATGTAATTTATTCCAGCAATTGCAACGATATATGTATAAAATATATATATTTAAACTTTTAAACTGTAATGTATTAAAAGAAGGTTTTGACATCAAAGTGATTATAAAAACTGGGGATTAAAAAATATGAATTACGTAGGACAAATCTCACATGCTGTTTGTTTTTCTGTCATGTTGAGGGCTTTTACATGGTCTTTATTCATTTTATACTAAGCTAACAATATTTTCCATCTCCGACCCCTAAACCTAACCCTAAAGTAAACCTAAAGTTTTGTTTTACAAAAATTAAACATTATTATATTTTTTAAATTTATTTATTTATTAAATAATTTTATTTACTAAGTTGTTTGGTCAGAACAATATAGACAAAACCTGACATACACAAACACAGTCATATTAGCTTCAGACATGTTACTGGTTTATGCTGCTGGCTTTATTCAAATGAACATTAACAGGAGCGGGGCCAGGACCACAGCACAACAATTCTGATCGGAGAAAAACTGAATATATATGTATGTATATATATATATATATATATATAAAACACATGCAGAGAACTGTAGGTAAGAGGAGAAGAAAAGGAGGAAATCATAGGTCAGATCTTAGCAGACAGAAAGGGTGAACAAAGATTTAGGGTGGAAAGAGATAGAGGGAAGGGCTGGAATCCCAGGGTGCACTTGGATGCGGAGTCGCAGTTGTCAATGATCACTTTTGTGACTATGCAACTGGAGCCAGTGAACTAGCTGCACGACCACAAAAATGACACTGACAACCGCTCAGGAGCTGACACACACACACACACACGCTCGCACAACAAACAGGCAAAATGTGCACATGCTCGCATAGGCGCACCTGCGGAAGTCAAGCAGGGTTTGGCTGGTTTCGGGCGTTTGGTCATTCAGCCAGGTGTGATAGTGAAACTGTGTGACTGTACGGGTCTCGTTAGTCTGCATGTTCTTCAGGTAAAAACTCCGAACCAGGAAATCATCACACCACACATGCTCAGAAACCAGATTAACCTACATATGAGAGAAAAAAAGAGTTTATATACCAAACAGCATGACACAGCATTGAAAATCGTCCTATATACAGAGAGGGCAGAATCAAAAATACAAAAAGCCAAACCCAAAGTTTTGTCACTATTTTGTGTCTGCCCCATTATAGATTTCTGAATTTGCATTAAATTGCAGTTATTACTATGTGCACACTTTAAAAGGACTCTCCACACAAAGACATTTTCTTAAAATATCTTCCTTTGTGTTTCACAAAAGAAAGAAATTCATACAGTTCTGAAAATAACACAAGTGGGAGTAAATTATCCTTTTTTTTTTTGTTTACAATAACATTTTGCATTTTAAATTCTTAACAACCTGAAAATTTTAAAGCAAGAAATTTTCTTAAGAAAACATTAAGCCGCTATAAAGAACATAGACTGTGCATATATGGCAAAAAATAAAATAAAAATCCATATAAATTTTACAATATGAAATGGCTTAACAAGAACTGTAAAATTTAGTGAGATTACCACTGGCTTTGCATTTAAGACAATAACCCTAAACCCTATAATTTAGCTTTTTCTATCTATTATTAATGCAATAATGTCATTTACATGTTTCACTTATTGATTCTTTTAATATAGTTATTACTTATATATTCATTCGAGTCAAATTATTTTAATTTTTTTTCATGTGTCATTTGCCATAGTTATGATCATTAGCAGGGCAAAGCAATATATAGCCAATACATAAGCACATAATAAGAGATACATAAATAAATAAATAAATAAATAAATAAATAAATAAAGCTGGATTTGATCCATAGAAAGTACCAGAAAACATTTCTACAGACATTTTTAGCAAGTTATGATCTGTGCTGACAAAGTTATCATTAGCAGACATTTATACTGTGTAAACTGAATCCACAATCCATCTCTGTTTATAGTGCCAGTATATTGAGATGGATTGTAGAATAAATGTATAAATGTCCACAAATATTGCATTTGATAGGGTCCGTGCTAACTGGAGATCAATGAAAATGTTTTCTGGCATCTGATTGGATCAAATTCAATCAATTTTCATGTGATTTTGTTTTCACAGTCATTACTATGCCTAGCTGATGGTCATAAATAAGCTGCAAAAGTCACATGAATGATACAGATTTATGATAAATAATATATTGTTTTGATTCAGTTTTAAAGTTCAAAAGTAGTTAAAACTAAATGGAATTGCTGTACCATGTACAAATGTGACAGAAAACACTTTGTGCTAATTCTTTTGTCAATATTCACAAAACAGCAGAACAAAATGCCACAGTCATCCTCACAATGGTACCTCATAAATGTGGTAGAGGTTAGAGCCTTCATCGGGCCAGTAGTGATAACACTGCTTCACACCGTTCTCAGTGAGAGGAGTCAGCATGACAATCACCACACACCCGCTCTCCCAGACCATCTGCAAGAGACCTTGTGTTAGAGATCACACAAGAACAATCTCTCCAACATGATCTACAGGGCAAAACAAACCAATAACGCAGTTTACCTGCCAGAAGTCAGCCACGGTGGAGGGCAGCGGGCCCTGAGTGGCGATGTATGCAGGATTACGAGGGTCATGATCCATCTAAGAAAAAAAACAACTAAGTAATAACTTTCTGCACTATATGTAGTCTGGTTGTATGTAGTTTTAAATAATACACATGAGAATGAGCATTCAAAACACAAAGAATAAATTGCGCACACTAATAGTTCAGTTTATTTGCATGCACTGTCTGCATCATTATAGTACCATCATCATTTCAATGCTGCAAAGGTGGCCATAAAATCCGTACTGCACACAATTTGCACAGTGCAATTTTCCATATTGCATGGTTCTGAGTAATAAGTTGATGGCCAAATTTTCTGTAATATAAAATTAACTGTGATAACAGCAAGTAGTGTTCATTAACCAGCTGTTATGTGTCTTCCTCAAGGGCATAGTGGTGATGAAGCAGGTCTCAGTTTTTTGCGTTAACCGGTCCACAGACAGTTAATCAATGGCTTCTTTCCAAAGTAATTTACTCAAATTGTTTTCTACAAATACAGTCACACTGCACTAAACTGAGGTTAAAGTGTCCTACACCTAATGGCTTTTCCAGTTTGTGACGCAGTTTGCATTATATTAGTAGTCTATTTTTTAAGCAACAGTTTTTTTTCTTTTTTTCTGAAGTATTATATGTAGTTAGGGCTCACGATTGGACTGGCATTGATGTAGTCCGAGTTGCCTTGATTGTTCTCCACCTTCAGAGTTATTCTGCAATGATCGTCTAAACAAAAAACAAACAAATATTATTTTCAATTCTGAAAAACTTACTTACATCACAGAAATTCAATAATGCACTAACGGTTACAGTACATGAATAAACAAAGCACCTGGCTGAAAGTGGATATGTTTGTGTGTGTGACTCACAGGCTATGACTGTGCTTGCGCGGTTTTTCTTGACGTTGCCGTCTCTCTGGCCGATAGTGGTGGCATTGGGCTCAGCCTGGTATGCACAGAGAGCCTCCCACTCAGACACCAAACGAGTCTTATTTTTCAGGTGGTCCTCCATATACGCCTAAAGAAACATACAGGAGGTTTTGTGAGTCTTGTGCCATTATCCAGTAGTGAAAGATAATTTAATAGCCCCCAATGAAATGGAAATTAAAAGGGAAATGTAAATAATGTTTATTTTAATCCTTTTATTGGTACTTAACAAGACAACATATAAATATACGTTCAATGAAAAAAGTTTTTCATGTTTTTGAGTGAAGATTTAAGCTTTAACCAAGGCACCAGTTGCCACTGAATAAAGGCATCCGTGTTGCATTTTCAAACTTTTACAGTGTTCTCGTATATTGGTTTGTGCATGTACCAGTATCATGTGACCAGTAGAGATGTC
Organism: Carassius carassius; assembly: GCF_963082965.1. Classification (NCBI taxonomy): domain Eukaryota; kingdom Metazoa; phylum Chordata; class Actinopteri; order Cypriniformes; family Cyprinidae; genus Carassius; species Carassius carassius. Next base: position 7,383,047 of record NC_081774.1, on the reverse strand, counting down.
CATGTTAGAATGGACGGGTTCTTCACTCCAGGAGGAGGTGCTAGTGCGTGCAGAGGGGCTTGGCATTGGGCCATCACTCAGCTGAGATGACACACTATTTATACGAGAAGAATGAATAGGATCTGGCTTCTCTACAGGAGGCTTTACTGCCATTCTCTGCCTGCACAACTCCTAGGGAGAAAGAGATGGAAATCTCATATCAATCAAAGAAATACTCTCAAACAAAGCAGCCAACACACACACACACACACACACACACACGCTCTTTGGTACCTGGTAGGTAGCAGTGGCGTCAGTGCTGGAGTCAGAGCCAAGGTTGGTGAGCTTCTCTTTGAGTTTGTGATGAGAGCGATGACGCAGACAGTAGACCACGCTGGATGCTATTAACACTCCAATTATACAGATGATGGAAATCACAGTCAGAATTAGAAACTTCAGAGATTCGGAGTGACTGTACTTAGTGGGAATCTGATTCAGTTTGCTCCTCTAGAAAGAAACAGAAAGACAAGTTGAAATACATTTCTTTAATTTTCAAGTTTATTTTATTTTAATTTGAAAGAAATTTGAAAGTGCATTTATTTTCTGAAGTCTGTAATATGTATATATGTGTGTGTGTGTGTGTGTGTGTGGGTGTGTGTATAGAGAGAGAGAGGGGGGGGGGCTTTCTTGCAGGACTTATGGGCTCCATAAAACCTTTTTGGGGGGTTCTCCATTTAAGGTTCCACCAGTGCGGTCATTTGAAGAACTCCTTTTCATTTTTACATGGATTTGATTACCAGTAGATTTATAGAGTTTATTTTAAACATTCAAATGACAGAATTGTATTTTATTCTGTTTGTATATTAACTTAAAAATGGGAACATCAAATCCTTGGAGAGAAATGACAAAGAAATTAAAAAAGTGGAAAAAAATCTTACATCAGTGACTCCAGCCTCTATAATCTTGACTTTTGCTTCTTTCTCCAGTTCATCCTTTCGATGGACTGATACAAGAGAAGAATCAGAATCAGTGGAGATCAGAGTACTTCTAAATCTGAACCGAGACATTCATGAAGGAGCTCATCTTGTATAGCATGTGCATAGTTAAGTCTCTCTGAACTAACCTGCCACATTAGCCACATCCGCTGTAGTGATGTTCTGAGCATTTGGACGGACCTGAAATGTCACAGCTGGACTAACAACACTATACAAAAAAACAGTTAATTATGTTGAGGAATCATGTCAATGTCCAACAAATATGAAATATACCCTCTAGTGTTTTAACCATAAGACTTATGAATACAATTTACTAAAAAGTCATCCATTAAATTATTTTCAGACCTTAAACCTGTCAGAACTTAAAGGTCAAGATGAAAAGTGTGATGTACATTCAAGAGAACAGAATTATTAAGAAAGAAAGAAATGTATGGTGGGAACTTGGTTCTGTCCATTGGTTATTGATGAATGCAGGCAGATCTGAAAGTGAGCTTATGGTCTGTTTGTTTACCAGAGGATCAAATTATGCTATTTTAATTAAAATATAAAAAGTAAAGAATTTTTAAAAGATAAAACATACAGATTATAAAACTACTACTAGGATTTAAATATGCCTTCCAATATGCCTTAACTTTATATTTTTCTCAACTTAATTTCAAAATTGACCCTTATATTCTGAACCTACAGTGTCATTTGGGAAATAATAAATGATGACTCACGAGAGGTCGGAGAAATCAGTCATTTGAATCTTCGCTTTACGAGCCACCAACTCCATTAGATTCAAACCCATATTAGTGGGAAGATTTCTGAACCAGAAAGAGAGAAAAATTATAAAAAAAATTTAAGATCTCTTAAAAACTATTTATTCTAATGCAATCACATTATAAAAGTGACTAAAATACAAAATTATTTATTTATTTAAATGTACAATAATACTTAATTCTTAATTCACTTAATTCTTAATTCAGTAATACTTACTTCATTTTCTTTTGAACTCTTTATACATCAAGCAATCCTAAAAAAATATGTCATAGTTTCCACAAAATATAAACTATTTTCAATATTGATAATAATAAGAAATGTCTCTTGAGCAGCAAATCAGCATATTAGAATGATTTCTGAGTAATCATGTAACACTGAAGACAGGAGTAATAATGCTGAAGATTTGAAAATTTAGCTTTCCCATAACAGGAATAAATAAATTGTGTGTGTATATATATATATATATATATATATATATATATATATAATAAATTCATATATTTTTTTTATATATAAATGTAGCCATGGTGTGGGAGTTTTTCCAAATGCTCATCAAAGTCTATACTTTACATTTTAACAGTGCTGCTCATATTCTGATCTAATGTTTGGCAAAATTGTGTAGAGAGAAACTGCCCAATAAAATACACGTATGGGTGTAAGAGTCACATGTAAATATCTCACTCTGTGTCAGTAATAATGTATCCGTAGATGTCATTTTTAGGGTTGCTCTGGACATCCAGCTGAAGATCCTGTGCTTTCATGTTCTTATGGTGTGGTGCAGGGTTTTCCTTCAGAGCAGAGGAGGGCGCTATAGCTGCTGCCTGGACCCAGCCTTCTACCTCCTCCACTCTCTCTATGGCCTTTTTCTGCATCCCCACCTCTCGGTGTGTGGTTCGGCTATGAACCGTCTCCACAGACACACCCCGCCCCTTATCAACAGGCTCAGCTTCTGAGCTGGAGGTTTTATCCAGGTACTCCAGCAGCTTTCCTAAAAAGCCCACATCCTGCTAAAACAGGAAGTAGACACAGGCTGAATGTAAATCCATCCTTAAAAGAAATTCAGTGCATAATATTAGTTATTTGAATTTATTTAATTGAAATGTAATGTAACATTCAACATTCAAATCAATCTATCTATCTATCTATCTATCTATCTATCTATCTATCTATCTATCTATCTATCTATCTATCTATCTATCTATCTATCTATCTATCTATCTATCTATCTTTATATATATATAATATATATATATATATATATATATATATATATATATATATTCATTATCTCAGAAAATTTGAATATTGTGAAAAGGTTCAATATTGAACCATTGACACCTTGCACAAGGAGGGTAAGGTCATTGCAAAAGAGGCTGGCTGTTCACAGAGCTCTGTGTCCAAGCACATTAATAAAGAGGTGAAGGGAAGGAAAAGATGTGGTAGAAAAAAAGTGTACAAGCAATAGGGATAACCGCACCCTGGAGAGGATTGTGAAACAAAACCCATTCAAAAATGTGGGGGAGATTCACAAAGATTGGACTGCAGCTGGAGTCAGTGCTTCAAGAACCACTACGCACAGACGTATGCAAGACATGGATTTCAGTTGTCGCACTCCTTGTGACAACAGACAGCGTCAGAAGCATCTTGCTTCAAAAAGACTGGACTGCTGCTGAGTGGTGCGAAGTTATGTTCTCTAATGAAAGTAAATTTTGCATTTCCTTTGGATATCAGGGTCATTGAGTCTGGAGGAAGAGAAGAGAGGCAAACAATTCATGTTGCTTGAGGTCCAGTGTAAAGTTTCCACAATCAGTGATGGTTTGGGGTGCCATGTCATCTGCTGGTGTTGGTCCACTGTGTTTTCTGAGGTCCAAGGTCAACACAGCCGTATTCCAGGAAGTTTTAGAGCACTTCATGCTTCCTGCTTCTGACCAACTTTATGGAGATGCAGATTTCATTTTCCAACAGGACTTGGCACCTGCACACAGTGCCAAAGCTACCAGTACCTGGTTTAAGGACCATGACATCCCTGTTCTTAATTGGCCAGCAAACTAGCCTGACCCCATAGAAAATCTATGAGGTATTGTGAAGAGGAAGATGCGATATGCCAGACCCAACAATGCAGAAGAGCTGAAGGCCACTATCAGATCAACCTGGGCTCTCATAACACCGGAGCAGTGCCACAGACTGACCGACCCCAATTCAACGCTGCATTGCTGCAGTAATTCAGGCAAAAAGAGCCCCAACTAAGTATTGAGTGATGTACATGCTCATACTTTTCATTTTCATACTTTTTAGTTTGCCAAGATTTCTAAAAATCCTTTCTTTGTATTGGTCTTAAGTTATATTCAAATTTTCTGAGATACTGAATTTGGGATTTTCCTTAGTTGTCAGTTACAATCATCAAAATTAAAAGAAATAAACATTTGGAATATATCAGTCTGTGTGTAATGAATGAATATAATATACAAGTTTCACTTTTTGAATGGAATTAGTGAAATAAATCAACCTTTTGATAATATTCTAATTATATGACCAGCACCTGTATATATATATATATATATATATATATATATATATAATCAATAGAATTTGTTTAACTGCAATTTGTTAAAATGCAAATAAACTATAATAGAATAATAGACAGTCAATCTATTATATATATATATATATATATATATATATATATATATATATATATATATATATATATATATATATATATATATATATATATATATATATATATATACAGTACAGACCAAAAGTTTGGAAACATTACTATTTTTAATGTTTTTGAAAGAAGTTTCTTCTGCTCATCAAGCCTACATTTATTTGATCAAAAATACAGAAAAAACTGTATTATTGTGAAATATTATTACAACTTAAAATAATAGTTTTCTATTTGAATATACTTTAAAAAAATAATTTATTCCTGTGATGCAAAGCTGAATTTTCAGCATCATTACTCCAGCCTTCAGTGTCACATGTAACATCCAGTCTATCACATGATCATTTAGAAATCATGCTAATATTCTGATTTATTATGAGTGTTGGAAACAGTTCTGCTGTCTAATATATTTGATGAATAAAAGGTTAAAAAGAACTGCATTTATTCAAAATATTTTTTTTTCTAATAATATATATTCTAATAATATATTTTCTTTACTATCACTTTTTATCAATTTAACACATCCTTGCTTTATAAAAGTATTGGTTTTATTTAAAAAGAAGAAAGAAAAAAAATTAAATTATAATTTAAAGTATAATAAATTTAAAAACAATTATTATAAATTGTAATAATATATCACAATATTACATTTTTTTCTGTATTTTTGATCAAATAAATGCAGGCTTGATGAGCAGAAGAAACTTCTTTCAAAAACATTAAAAATAGTAATGTTTCCAAACTTTTGGTCTGTACTGTATATATATATTTTTTTTTATAGGTTTACAGATTTAACCTTAAGAGTGGGAAGAAAATGTTTGTATTTGTGTACTGGCATAAAGTATTTTTCTGACCTAATACAACCAACACTAGCACTACCTTGCTGTCCATAGTTCTCTTCTCCTCCACTACCGTCTGTCCCTCTGAAAGAGAAACATCATGATCATTAGAAATGCTTATCTATGTATGATTGACGGCTTTGCTTCAGATGATGTTACCTGTCACAGGTGGGATGATTTGGATTGTCCTTTGAGTGACTGATGAACTTTCCTCATTCTCTTCTCTCTGATTCTGAGCACTGTCTTCAGGGGCTTGATCCATTACATAACTCTCAGGATGCTGGTCCTCATATTGCATGTCTTCATCCTCGTCCTCAGGACTCTGTGTCTCCAGGTCTCTGGGCCTTTCTCCTTGACCTGCCTGCTTGTCTGCCACCTGCAGAGCGTCCATGATTAGAACAGCAAGCTTATCCAGGTCTGCTGCCTTCAGACTCTTCACATCCCCACTCTGCCTTCCCATGTTCCGCAGAACTTTCCAGATGAAGGATTCTGTGAAGAAGTGAACATTATTAAATCTGGAGGATATTTGATGATCTGATTATTGGTGAAATATAAAAAATTCTTTTCTGAGGGTCAGTCTCCAAAGCATTCTGATTTTTGAATTTTATTTGCTTCACATGCCAAAAAAGACTTTAAAATGACTTATTGCATTATCATGCAGTGGATGGTTGGCGGTGAACTGTTTACTTTGTATCACTAGTAAAATAGCAAAAAAAAAAAAAAAAAAACGGTCTCTACACATTAAACTGGAATAGGAGTATTTTTTTTTTCTAATAAATTATAAAAAAATTGCATACTGAACCACTGAATTTTGGCCTGTTCTTCACACAAAGCTATCATTGGACTTTTAATAGTCTAGTTTTAGCTTCTTCTGTGGTACTCTTTGCTACTTTATTGTCCATTAAAGAGCTTGACAAACTCTAGGCTACATTTGTGTTCTGTTAATGATCTCCTTTTGTTTTTCACAGAAAAAAGGAAGTCATACAGGTTTTGATAACACAAGTAAATGATGACAGATAAGGCGAGCAGGTGCAAGAAGGAAGAGAAGATAACATCATACCATCCACGGGTCTAAGAGAGTCACTGGCGGAAGACTTTGTTGATCCATCTTTTAAGTAGAGTCGGTCCACTCTGGATCTGTCTCCCAGATCAGACTGAGGCAGTTTGTTCTTGGAAAGATACTTCTGAAGAGCGGCTGTGAGCAGGTCTAACCCCTCGTCCTGCTGGGGAACTTGTGCCGCATCGCTCTGGTATCGGATGAGGTCAGGGTAGGACTGTGACTTAAAGGGCACCTCTGGAATGAACTGAGGAGGGGACGAGTCACTTTCAGGCCGTGGTTCTCCAGTGCGATAATATTGAAGCTCCGCCCCCTACACAGGATAAACATAGACATTTAAAACATTAGCATCTATTATAATAAGGTTAACAACACATATATATGGGTAATTCCAGGGTGCGATTTGCCGGGGGGAGGGGGTTGGGGTGCAAGGGATTTCCCCCTTTCTGGTCAATGTATCCCTGCCTCTGCTTAATTATTTTTATCCCCGGTGGGGACTCCCTGGTGCTGCCGTACGAGCGCGAGGTCTCTCTTTCCAGCACGAGCCTCTCTCTCTGTATCTGCTGTGTTCAGCGAGCGCAGAGAGGAGCACCACTTACAGTAAAAAAAAAAAGATATTCTGTTGCTTCTAACTCTATTTTACAAGCAAGTATAGCCGACATCAGTCACAGCACAACCATGGACTTTTTCGTATGTGTACTTGATTTCATTAGTGCAGATTAATGTTTGAGAGCTGGTTATGTAGTCTTAATGGACCGCGTTTCAGTCATTATAATATTCATTCCATTGTCTGACAACAGAAACATTAAAATATAGTAATAAAAACAGTTTTATTGATAATTAAATTAAATGGCTAAATTAAATTGCAGTATGTGAGCATAGGGAGACAATACAATATGACGCACTTACGTCATAAATATGCTAATTAGAGCATGAGGTCATCTAGTTAATGTTCTCATGATTTATTTTTATGAATGAAAATGTTTCAAAACATCCCCCCCTCTGTTATTTTCACAAATCGCACCCTGGGTAAATCACACTTGCTATGTTTATGCATTTAGCAAATTTAATCAATTTTACAATTCAGTCTGTCACGTTAATAATTTAAGTAACATATTGTTGGGCCTAAATACGAGATTTCTTTTCACTTTTATTTGATAAACAATTCTACTACTGTGTTCAGTCACCACCCAATGTAAATCTCTGACCTAATGCAAAACCAAAAGCACAGCCCCAGGACATACACACCTTACTCACCTTGTGTGCTGATTTTGGTAGCAGTCCCAGGTCCTGCAGGTATTTCAGGGTCTTCCTAACCTCAGCCTCGGATGATTTCATTCTCTTGTCTCCAACAGCAGCCCCATAACCCTGCGGCCTGTCAGAATATCAAGACATAAGCCATGACTGTATCAATCCTTTGGCAGGTGAATCACAGGTAATAATCAGAAATAACTTGCATCCTCTGTAAAGTTCCTTTGAATCGTTATATATTGCAAAATAGAATAAACTGCGTTGCTAAACCTCAGTTTTTATTGAGAAGTTGCTCATATCGGTTTAATTAACTTTTATTTAGATAAACTGATCTAACTGAACTAATAATAAACTACAAAAATCAATAAAATTAAAGTGTTGAGTATAGTAGATTATTTTATTATTAGGATTCCCATGAAGAATGGTCATACTAAAATCTCTCACTCTGACAAATCTGAGCACAGGGTGTGAGATTATTGATTTTCTACAACTCTGTTAGAGACAAAGTATTTTTTCCAGGAGAGATAGGTACCTGTAACTTGAGGTTCTTGCTAAGTGTCTTTAAGCAAGAGAGTGTCTTTGAACAGCATCATATGTTTTCTGAGAGTGATGAAAAGCCAAATAGTATATATGGAGCTGGTTTAGGTGTGATTTATGCAAAAGATTTTTCATCTGTTGATGTTTCCTTCCTATGGCTATATAAGTGTGCAAACTAACTAGCGATTGTTAGTGTGTTTTACCTTGGCTCTGGTAATGGTAGGGAAACTTTGTGTAGTTTTGAGAACTCGTTTGATAAAACTTGTTGTGTGACATCATCTTCCCAAGACAATCCTGCAAGGACAGAATGAAAGCAGAAGATTTTGACTCATCTTACATAAATAGTCGCACACACACACACACACACACACACAGACACAGAGCCTCTGATTTGATCCTGAGGAGCTCTAGGAGCAGCCTTTATAACCATGGTGACAGTGATGTGTGCGGTTGCTATAGTGACATTAATGCACCTACCTCTGTGTGCCAGTTTCTGGAGCAGCGTGCGGAATCTCTGTACCGTTGCTGCTGTGACATCATACGTGTAGACGGCTGTTAGCGGAGCGGCCTCACAGCGGCCAAACATGCCATCTACAGAGACAATCAAATCAACAGCCACTTTAGAATGACAAATATGTGCACTAGAATACGTCATGCTGTGTGTGTTTATTTTTAGATCCATTAACAGTCTCATCTTATTAAAAACAGTCACCAGGGGCAACTGAGACAGGACCAGCTGGAGTCGCCGTCACCTATATGATACGCAAAGAAAATTACATTTGCATCTCTATTTTGCACTCACACGAAGGGAAACACATCGCTGTGTTATTATTCAGTATGTAATTGGAGCACAGCAAAAGATCCTATATGCCGTAACATCAAGAGTCAAATCATGCCAATCATAACAGAAGTCAATTCCATATAGAATTCTTATTATTACAGCTGGAATAAAGTCTTCCATTCTAAGGGTTGGAGAAAGGGAAGAAAACTGAGGTAAAAATTAAATACTACTTCTTTGTGCGTGATTTTTTTTAATTCAAATCTTAAATGGAAAAATAAATTTAAAAATTTAAAAATAACCCTAAATCTGATGTGTGATTATGTGTGTATATCAGCTATGAGTCTTAACTAGCATTTTATGGTATTCATTTTACAGAGTATTTTGTTTTTAACATACTGTTTCTGCATCGATGCCAGACTAATTCATCTGTTATGAACAATTTTTACTGTTTTACAATTTCCAAATAGATAGAAGCAATTAAAGGAGATAAAGAAGCTTTCATTTGTACAGTATTTAATTCACTAATTTAATCCTATAATAGGACGTACACATATTTATTTAATAACTATAATAATTGTTTATATGTTTATATAATACATTAGATATATTAGCCATTTTTCATTCTTGAAATATGCTTTCATCTTCTCATTGGCAAAATTAAATAATGAACACAAAACCAGAATCTGACAGAATCATTCAGTAGAAATAACACACTCATGTCACATATGAGTAAGAAAGGAGGTTAGGTCTATGACCTACACGTGAATGATTTCATTCATATAACCCTCTCATTGATGAAGTGTCATATTGTACCAACAAAAAGACAGATTTTTATTGAGTAGAGTTCGGAATGGTTGCTAAGCAACACAAAAATGATATTAAACAGCACCGTGTGTGGGTGTTGATGTATTTGATAGGGTGTGTGAGAGTCTTTATTTGTTGTGAGTGTGACATAACAAAAGAGTTAAATTCACTGTATTCATAATGTACACAGCTGCTGAATCCAGATGAAAATAAAAACCAAGTGCTTGATCAAACAGCATGATGCATGAGATCTACAGAGACCGCAGGTCCCGAATGCAAGTGTGTGACTCACCATTAAGACAGACTTCATAATTCAGACACAGACCCTTCTCAAACAGGCAGCCTGAGAGAAAGAGAAACTGAATTTTAAGAGGGCCACACCAAAGACAATAATTATAACAATAACTGAAATGTTTGAATAATCCTTCTAATTCTTTAAGAATAGTGTAGTTCAGATCACAGAAATAATGATAATGACACAGAGAAAGGATATTGTTGTAATCACTTTCAGATGGATGAATGATAAAACCCTGACATTGCATTTAATGCAACACATGACAAAAACTGCATTTAAAAAAAAAAGAACATTATGTATTGATGTGAATGAGAACTTTCTTGATGTAAACAGGACTCAAAAAATGATTTAGTTTTACTCCATTTTTTATGCAGTGACACTCTCTATTAGCTGACTGATATCACTGAATTAGGTGTCCAGAGATATCACTCCTCCACAGTTTTTTAGGGATCTCAATAATATCTCAAACTGTACTCCAATTTGCCCCAAGAAAGACTGAAATCAAAAGAAAGTATAAATATTTCATCCACAAACTATGCTGTCCACATCAGTTTTATAAATACCTTCTACTACTGTATATCAGAGGGTAAACATCTAGGAAAAACTTTACATCAACTAAGAACTCCTGAGGGATAAAAAGCAACATCTGAGCAATCAAACTTTCCTCTGGGCTGCACTGTATCTTTGTACCATATGCTTTGCTGATAATAACATATCTTTGTAGGTAACTTTTACAATCGAGAGGGCAGAAATATGTTAAACATTCCTTCTCTGCATTTTTGCTTACGTATATTAAATTCCTCAGAATCTTCACCCTAACAGCTGGGATTTCTTGTTTTTAATCAAACCACACGTGCATTTTGCAAAATGCACGTGTTTGTAAAATTTGTCATGATGATGACTTCATTGTCAGACAATGTCTGCAATTTTTCTTGCCTACTGCTAAACTGATCGTGATGTATGGTATTACAGGACTTACTGCAGAGTGTTTGACATTCACACAAATCATTCATAGTAAATTCTGCTCACACAAATGCTCTCACGCCAAGTGCCTCAGCAGAAAAAAGCTCTTTCTCGGGCTCTGAATGTCGGTGAGGGGTTTAGAAGTATCTGACCTCATCTACTCATATGTGATTAACAAGCCGTGAATTCCTTCTTCTGGTTTTATTTAAGCCTGATTCTTCTTTGCATCATCTAGTTTTAACATTTACTGTCATGATTGTGCGATAAAATACAAGTACTCCTTTAAAAAAAAAAAAAAAACTCATTACTTATAGTTTACACATTTCAGATAATCAGCTGAAAGCTCTACATGTTTAGTCTGATTCATAAAAAAGACATTTATCCACATATTCATTTAGAATTAAACAGCCTGATGGACGTATAGACTTATGGATGTATTATTTATTTAATTGCCCACTAATCTACTACGGAAGTCTACACATAAGTACATGAATATATAAATAGCTCAACATTTTGAAGGTTAATGCACACACATCCCTCGCCTTTCATAAGATGCATGATTGTATTTTGACGCAAATAGAGCAGACAGGATGCACCCACACATGACACATATACACATAAACAACGTCATAAATAATGCATGCTTGCCTTTTTATATTCCTATTAAAACCTCTCTGTTACAATGGAGAGCGGTTTGCATGCTCAGTTTAGAGGGAGGCAGTGTGAAGCTGCAGTCACAGTTTATCAGAATGATGGTGGACAGACTGTCTCCTCACTGACATCCTCTCAAATAAATCCACTGACACTCATCAGCTCAAATTATGAGCCACAGAGGTGAGGTTCTTGTGTGACGATGAGGTCAGCTTCTGCATGAGGCAACATCTGAGGACTGAGTGCAAATGCTGGGGTTTTGCAGTATCCAGGTAGTTTAATGACAGATGGGTCTTCATGAGTAAATATGGATAGACAGACCATAAAATCTGTTAACACTGAAACCTCATTTTTATGAGTGTATAGTACTGTGTGCTCTCTGTAGCTTCCTGCAATTTTGTCACTAATTTACTTTTTTTGATTGAGAATTATTTCCAAAGGTACCTTCAAAGTAATTGATCTTATTTCACAGTGGCCAAATGTAGCGAGACGTACAACTGCTACTGGTTTAAATCAAAGATTTACTTTAATAAAAACTAGAGCAAACAATAAAATCTGGGAAAAAACAAGCCATTGAAGAATATATTCTTTTACCATTTATATTTTTGTTTAACATATTTTGATTTAAAGACCCTGGTCACATGGAAATACATATAAATTTTATGACAAATAAAAACGAAAATTAATGGTACTGAAACGCAAAAATGGACTTTGCTGTGCTAATGTTTGGCGTGCATGTGATATGCAGTATTCATATGCATATGATATGAAATTTGTTGGCGTGCATATAATACACAGTTTTTGTTTACAAATGATACAAATCTACCCCACAACCCTAATCCTACCCAACGTGTAGCATATACAAGCCAAAGTCCATTTTAGCAAATCAATACCATGAGTTTTTATTTGGTGTACTATTTGGATTAAAAAGTCTTGGCAACTCTAACATAGGCAATAAAATAATATTAATAAAAATAAAACAATAAAAATGAATGAATAGTTTAAAATAAATATGGAATAAACTGGAATTTCACTATTAAATGAATCTGTTAAAGTAGCATTTTGTATAACTATTTTGTGTGTTGATAGTTAGGTGTTACATTTGCTCATACTATATTAGTTTTATATAATCAATACATTTTATTGATCTGTAACTGCAAAATCACACTAAATTTAGCCTACATTACTTTTACAAAATTTGAAATGCTACGGCATTAACTGGCTGTCTTTTAGCTGACAAACCTCAAGTATGAGTATGTATGTATATATATATATATATATATATATATATATATATATATATATATATATACATATATATATATTCACTTTTTAAAGTCAGTTTGGAAATCCTTTGTTTTATGGGAGAGGAGCCCTTATCTTTTGACTGACTATTATGTCAGTTTATAATGTACATACATTCAGCTATTCATACAGCCTAGAGCAATCAAGTCAATATGAAATTAACATGTTCCAACCTGTTGCTATGGTAACAGTTGCTAATGACTGACAGGATGACCTTTTCTGGGCTGGGTTTATGAATCACACACAGACCCCGTATCAACTCTATTACTGTGGTTCATGCTGAGAGCAGGGCCGAGCTGTAATCTGTGATGCTTCATTTCCTGTGCTGTTGCTGCTACTGCACTGACTGCAGACAGAGGCCCTCCTGAACACACAAACAACTATCTGATGTTCAGACCAATAATCTGATTAAACAATATAAATAATACTATGCATTCGTCAAGATAACAGGCCCAGTGTCCATCACCGTTTCTCAAGCTCCGGACCCAGTTATGTAATGAACAGTGTATGAGGTCCTACAGCTTCACATTGTATGACTTAAAATCATTGAATGTACAAAATTAAGCTATTTCAGAGAATGGAGTGACTGATGGATCAGCCAGTGTTGTATTTTTTGCGGAAATCTAGCTATATTATTATATTCTCTTTCTTGTCGCTCATTCTTTATTGGCTCCATAAGGAAGACCGCGCATCCACCCGACAGATTACAAAGCTCTGCCTATAAAACAGATATAAACCATTGGAAACGACTCGGAAGGGAGACACTGACTTCTTATCAAAATATAGGGATATAATTAACATGGCGC